>NW_017731565.1:222562-322605 GCF_001890085.2 Hipposideros armiger | reverse complement strand
TGTATACATTTTTTTGGCACCCCTAGTATATACCTTAAAATTAAGAAGATACTGAAAGGGTAGCATAACCTCATCCTTCAGTCAAGTCAATTTAGGGAAGTACGCACCTTTTTTATTTGGGGAGGATGCAGGGGAAATTTACTAGATTTTGTTAACTATTTAATATGCTAATATTAAGTTATACTTGCAAAATAAATATTACGTCTACAAAAGCACATTTTAAAATAGGTTGACTGCTAAATGATTGGAGTTTATGAACACATCTCTATATCTTTCACTTTCTTTTTAAAATTCTCATCTATTTAAAAATTAATTATAAGTTCTTGCTTGTTGTAACAAGACAAATTATACAGAAAGAAGTATGTTCCCCCAAAAAGAGAATCTTTTGTTCTTCCTCTTTTTCCTTTATCACTTTTCTGAAATAACCAATTTTAATAGGTTGGTGGTGTATCCTTTGATACCTTTCTCTAATCTCATTTGTTTGAGTATATGCTTTTTTCTCTCTTATAAACTATAAAATGTTATTCCACAATGTATAGTGAGAATGGCTTTTCAACTGAATACTACTACTCTATCTCATTCTGATTAAATGATGTTTTTTTATTTATTTATTGGAGTGACATTTGTTAGTAAAATTATATAGATTTCAAGTGTACATTTCTATAAAACATCATCTGTATCTTGCATTGTGTGTTCACCACCCAGAGTCATTTCTCCTTCCATCACCATATATTTGATCCCTGTGGTAGAAGAGGTAAAGGATGTTTTTTTAAGTGAAATTTAGTGGAACTTAATGTATGCTCATGAAATACCAAACTTTGTTGTTTTATTAGTTTAGAGTTTGTGTTAGGTTTCCAGCTCTGCTAAGGACTGGAACCTACATTTCACAAATATTTTCAACTATATTTTTTTAGCATGCTTAAAATATGGTGATATAATGCTACTGTCTTATGCTAGAGCTTTTTTTTTTTGTTTTTGTAGATGCCTAAGAAATAGTACATGGCTACTACAAATGTTGCTTTCTTTTGTGTTCCACCTTCACATGTGATTGTATTTGTATTGCTAACCTAAATTACAACTTAGTTTTATATGTACTTCTAAACTGATTGCTGATGAAGTGTTATAAATTACCCATAGGCATGCAGCTTGACAAAAAAATTACTCTTATGAGATATATATATATATGTTATTTCACTTGCAAATGTGCAGACAGGCCCACTTGGAGATTAGCTGAAATTCCATGTCCAAAAGCCAAAAGGAAGGGAAGGGAGAAGGAAAAACAAGTTTTATCAGAAGTTTAAAATAAGTTAAAATGCACATTAATCGAAGCACCTTATTCCTAAAACTGACATTTGTTTAAAAATTTCAAGTTCAGATTTTCTTTAGCCTGTGGAGATCCAGTGTGCCACGTTACAAATGGGACTGGTATGTATAGATCAGAGCCCATAGTTACTTCTTTTTCTTGTCTGGCAAGGAAATGGTAGATAGGAAGAAGTGGGTTTGCTTTTCTCTATATTCTTTATTTCCTGGACCTCGTCCTAGGCCTGGTTTTTTTTTTATTTATTTCTAGCTACTTCTCACTGTCAAATCTTTTTCTATTAATTTGCGATTATAAAAATGAAGAAGTCCATTTGTTAGTGAAAGCTGCTTATACCAGATTGGGAGCAATTCAAGGGTGTCCGTTTGTTTTGGTTTTGCTTAACTGCTCACCTAATGCTTGAGTGCATGTTGTGTGCCAGATACCTTGCAGGATGTACCGTGGTTAAGTGGCATCAGCACAGTCCTTGCTGGCCCTGCTGCAGCCCGCACTTAATATGTAGGTGAACTAAAGGTAGGCTGGTTGTTTGACTGTGCAGCTTGGACATGAAGGGTAAAGAGAGTAACAAGGGAGTTGCCTCACTAATTTTAGGCATAGATTGAGGAAAGGAGGAGAAATATCTGATTCCAGTTCTGTAGTGATTTGGAGAAGAGCCACATCTGGGGTGCTTAGCTAATGTTAAGTTGCCAATAAGTGCTAACTTTTATTACTAACAGAGTAACAACCTCAAAATTGTACTCAAAAGGAATCATTTTTTTATTGAAACCATTGTAGATATATGTCAATACTTTGAAATCAGTGTAATAAAAGATTTCGTTTTGAGTACTCTGTCAAGCGCTATACAGAGCACTTTACACATATTAACTCATTTAACCCATCAACACCCCATGATACAGGTTCTGTTTTATGAATTCCATTTTACAGAGTAAGGAAATTGAGGCCTCGAGTCAGTCTGCTGAGTAGCAAAGCCTGGGCATTTATATCCAAGGATTATTATCCACTAAAATAATTTTACTTGAGTGGCTTATTTCAGTAAATAATTAGGTGGAAGGACATAAAAAACTAAGCTAGCATAAGGGGAGGGACCAGAGTGCATAAATTACATTTAAAATAGTTTTTGTAGTGAGTATGTATAGCTAGATTAAAATAACCACTTTACCACATCACAATTTATTAATGTATACCATGGTCCGTTTCCTTCTTTTCAGCCTTACTTGCAGAATGCAAATGCTAAAATAAATAAAAATTAAATTCCTTCTGTATTAGTCATAAACCTGATGCTTCTGAGCAGCTCCCAAAGGGAGAATGGGCATGCCTACATCTCTCAGACTTTTAATCCCAGAGCTGGTACCCTCAGATGCTATCTACTTCTTAGGGAGTGTGTTCAGAATCCTAATTTCATCCACCTTGGTCTGTCTTTGCTTTGCTTCCAGGAGGTGTTAGATGAGAGAAACTGTAGGAAGTGGGAGTTGATATATCACAGAGGAATTCTGAAGATATAATTGGATAGAATCATGACTGTGCATTTGACAGTGTCAATATTACTGAATCTGTTAATGTATAATGCCTTGCTTTCCCTACCCTGGAAACATTTGTCCTGATAACACACAGTATGTTATATCTTTATAGATTCTATTTCTGTCTGCTTGGCAATAGTGTTTTTATACTTAATGATTGTAAAATTTTATAGAATGTAAGATAATTAGATGACTAAGGAGATAAATTTAGAATTTGTCAGTTTCCAGTACTTTGGGTAGGGGATGTTTAATTCTCCTTGAGAGTTCCAAGAAGTTGTTGAGTGAGTTAGCCCTTCTTGCCTCAAAAAACATAAAAACTTTGGAGTGGTTTAAATAGTAAATAGAAAATTTATAGTGTATATCTATATTTTTAGTATATAAATGAACAAAATCCATATTTCTACAAAAGATGTCTTTGTGTTCCAGTTTTGTATATCTAAATATCTGGTAAATATCTCCACTAGATGTCTCCAAGCACTTAACATTCAAGGGTAATGATCTTCTCTCTCAAATCTGATTTTCAGGAAATGGAACCAGTAACCATTTGGTTGCACAAGTTAGAAATCTATGATGTGTCTCAGTACTCTTTTTTGTATCTTATCTTCCTCCCTCTAATACTTACTTCATTTCTCAAGGATCCTCTCCTCAGGAAAATCTGTTGTTTAACTTGCCAGAGGAAGTCAGGTTTCCCCTTACAGGTGCTCAAAGTACTGAATTCCTTTGATTTTATAATTATGCATTTATTGGTGTAGTCTTTGGTTCGTCTTTCTTCCCCACACTGTAGAAAGCATCAGGAGAGTCTGGGTCGTCAGTGCCTGGCACAAACTAGGCACTCAAAGATTTGTTGAATGGAGAAGTACTGTTCATTCCTTTTCCCTGAAAGAATAAGTAGCAAGTCTCTTTCTCATTCAGCAACCTAATTACTTGACATTAATGTGCTGATTTGGTTTTCAGTGTTATCTCCAGTTATAGTCCATGACATTCAAATTACATTTTTCGTGTTGTGACTCCAAACTGTTTTGTTTGGTTACTTTATATGTATTGTGATGAATTTATTTTTTTGGATTTTGTCTTGACCCTTTTGTAACACAGTTTGTACATTGAGGCCTGTTTTTTTGGTGTCTCTTGTTTAGTTTGGATCATTCTATAGTTTACTCTAACATTCACTTATTGAAAAGTATGTTGAACAAAGATAGACTTTTTGGTAAGATGCACGGATAGCACTTACCTACAGTGTCATTACAGTGACACCTTTATCTCTGAAAGCACCTGTATGCAAACAAACCTGAGAATGAGTAAGCCTTGGGAAGCTGTTAGGAGTCTAGTTATTCATACGGCATGTATTTCTTTTATGCAGTGAATTTTACTTGGGAGTACTGATAAGATGTCTTGATAGTAGGATTAACTAAGCCTTTTAGATGAATTATAAATAATCCTGAATCGTTATCGTTGGAAAAAATCAGGAAGGAAGAAAAACTAGTTAAGCAACTGGTACAGATAAATGAGTTGACAAATCTTTTTTGTCAGTGCTATTGTTCTCTGTAAAAATACTGTGGAAATATTGGAAACTGGGCAATTAGCGATTGGAAGGGTTCATAGCTTTCTTTTACACTGGTGACAGTATTTCTTAATTTTAAATTTGGCCCTTACTTATTTTAGGATGACCAGGAAAATGAAAATGTTGGTCTTTATGAATGTCCTTCCTCAGACTGAAAAGTATGTATGGATACTTGTTCCCCAGGCCAGCACTGCTTCACTTCTTCGCTCTTGATGTGTCTGGGGAAGTAGATTAGCAATAGGCCCGGTCTGTCACTCTTTCCTACTTTTAATTTTGATTTTCTCATTCTTCCCTTGTCTTTTTTTTTACCCTAATTGTATCGTTATCCTCGTGTATTGGTATAGTGTGTATTGTTGCACACATTCACTTGGGCACCAGAAACATTTTTTCTGTCTCACTATTATGGGTCTACTGTATTCCATGAAAGCGGAGTGAAGCCGTTCAGGAAGCGTAGGAGATTGTGGAGTCTTCAGACAACTATCAGAGATGTGGCTTCACTCTAGCTGGTATATAAACATTTCTTCAGTACTGCTCCTACAGTGTTCGTTAAGGGCAATACTGCCCTCTGGTGTCCAGAAGCCAATTCCAACACTATCTTCTCAAATTACTTGTTTTACTCTTATAGTTTAGAATTTCTTAGAAAAATAAGTAGCAGTTATTTAAGACTTGGTTTAGTTTATTTGCTGGCTTGAAGTCCATTGGATCAGGTAACTCGGGGTCATACTAGAGTCATCTTTATAATACCCCTTATCTAATAAGTAATTTCCAAGTTTTCTTTTATATATGTTATGTATATTACTTTCCTTCATTTATAAGGAAAGTGTTCCTAATCCTCATTTTAGAGATATGAAACATTGGATCATTGCCAACCTTTAAAAAGCTGAATCATTATTCTCCTTCCTTCACTTTTGTAACTGATGTGTCATTTTTCATTTCATTCTGGATATAAATCGTAATTTCTTTTGCCTGTGTTTTTTCTTCACAAGCACGCCTTTCATATAATGATAGAGGTAAGATGCATTGATGTTTGTTTTATGGTTGTGGAACTTTTTGTGGATGCATACTAAACATTTTTTTCTTAAATTTTTTTTTTGTTGCTTTATTGTGCATCCTTTATAGTTTATACATTTATGTTACGAAGTTTTTTTTCCCACTTTTAGCATTGAAAACATGATTGATTTGCCATAGTAATAGTTTTTGGTTTTAAAGGATTGTGACAGTATTTATATTTTTCTGAGATGAAATGTAGAAATAACTGTTTTAGTTGGTTAGACATTAACACCTAATGGCTAGATTTTTAGCCTTAAAAACCTTGTATTGGTTAATTTTTATATTATGTCCTAAGCTTAAAAGTCAGTATGTGCTCATTTTTGACAGGGGCTGACTTTCTGGTCAAACCCATTATCTTTTAATGTGACATCTATATTTTCAGATAGTTTCTTTCATCTTTGACATCTTTAAGAAATGGACAAGCTAGAGAAGTATAACCTGGTCTTTTGCTGCGTGGAGGTTTAAGGCTTTCTTTAGGTTAGAGTTCACCCTTCACATGGGAAAGAAATGCAATAAGTAAAACGATCACCGACTGCTTCGCAGCTCTTCACATCTAATAATTTATTCCAGTATTGGTTATAGTAATGATACTGGGTAGTGGTGTTAGAGCAGGGGGCACCCTGTCCAGCTATTATCACTTGTTGTTTCACAGCATGATGTCTTCAGATGCCATAATTTTCACATGCAAATGGGTAAAGAAGAGGTGTAATCAGAGCCTTGCTGTAATGCATATCTTTTTAACTGTGCAAAAATAGCATGGATGCTGTAAGAGAACTGGAGACTTAATCCTGCAGTCTTTATAGTTGCCCGTCACCCCCCCCCCAAAAAAAGTGGCTTTTCTGTGTAGCAGGGCCAAGCCATGTTTTATGGACAACATCAGAATGTTGCTGTCATTATGAAGTTTAAGTCTGAAATTGTCTTCCAAGGTGTTTATATATTTTAAAGGTATGAATATTTCTAGAATCAAGTATTGAGTTTTTGTGGGTAAATTAGTATAATGATGTTAATAAATAGAAAATCATTTCTCATGGAGATTATAGTATAAGTAAATGCTAGATATTAGAGATGCAGTTAAAGCTTCCTATAAATTTAATGAAGAGCCGAAAAGTATGAAATAGAAGACTATTCTAGTTATTTTTTCATTGAAATGCCAAAAATGTTTGTTGATTGGTATTAACTGTTTTATTTAGTTATAGTCTATTACAGTTACTCATTTTTGAACCCAACCTTTTAAGTGTTATAGAATATTATTTAAAAACACATACCATTTCTAGTAGTTTTGACATTTCATAAGGATGTGCCTTTGTAGACCTTTTTCTTACCCTTTGAAAATTGGCCAGTGTCCGCCTTCATTTAAGCTCTTTATGTGTAAGCAATTTTGACAGCAGTGTTTTCAGGCTGTCATGATACAATGATAATATCACTGCAGAATAATCCATTGGGTTGTTGGAAAAGTCATGACGCATTTTTGCAACAAAAAACATAGAAAAATACGTCATGACTTTTCCGACAACCCAATAAGATTTCTCACTGAAATCATGGTAGCTTAGAGACTTGCTGAACAGAGCTTGGAAACATGGGAACTTTGAAGTTTTTCTGTCTGCATTTGGAAAACATTCAATGATTTTTTCCTCCTAAGCATACACACTGAAAGTTATTGTATGTTTCCTAAAATTAAGGCTAATATCATGTTAAATCATATTTTGAAATTCTTAATTGGACGTGTAAATTAAGTCATCGGAATTCTGTTTTATAGACTGAATCAGATCCTGGTGGTTGGCGCTCTTTAGAACAGAGAATGGGCGATGTGTATGTTATCTAGAGAGACATCAGTCAATTGATATCAAAGTTATTAAAACACTGTTTAAATTTAGAGCTGTATTACCCTTTACCTGGTTATTTTTCCTCTTTAGCTGTCAGCCCTTATCTGTATTACTTTTTGGCATCCCTGCTTTGAAAAATGGATTTTTTTTAAAACTTATCTCTGAAGGAGGGAAATGATAGACTTTAACTTTATAGTTATTTAAAGTTTTTCAAATTGAGCTTTTTCAGTTGGCATAATTATTCTTTTATGCAGTTATCCAATAATTCTTGGACTTTGAGCCCTGAGTGGTTTCCCTTGCCTCTAGAAGTAGTTTTCAGCCTTTTGTCCTCCTGTCTCCATACTCACGAGTAGCATACTCCTATCAGTAGGACCTCCTGTTACTCGTGTAAATGATCAGTCAAGGACTGAGGTAGGGAGGATTTTGTTTTCATGAAATCTTCCCAGCGATTCTTGTGTCTCCTCCCACTGAGGATTATTATAACTTAGGATCCATAATTCTGTAAGATTTATATCTGACTTCCTTGACTTGTCACTCTGTTAAATGAAAACACCCTTTAGCCCTACTAACCTTTCATGTTTGGATGTGCGAAGGAGAAAGAACTTTTGTAGACATTTTAAAAATAAATGTCTGAGGTTGAAGTGAGTCACAGGAAGTGTTGTAGTTTAGTTTACCGTACTGTTTTAAAATAGGAATTCTGAAACCATTTTGTGAAGATTGTCTCCTTTAGTTCAGAAGAAGAAATGGCATGTTTTTCTTCCTTGATATCTTGCAATGTTTCTGTTGTTGAGGGTCATTCTAATGTAGAGGTCAACTTGATAAAATCTTGAGTGGCACCGGTGGGCTGGGTAATGCCCAACAGGAGCACCAATAGTCTTGAAGCTTAGAAGAGGTTTTGTTTTGTTTTGTTTTTGAAGGGAGAAGGGGAAAGGCAGAGAGAGATATGCATTGATATAGGGGTGACGTACTATTTCCAAGTGTCTTAGGTGCCACCCACTGTCATAATATCTATTGCTATAGCCACAGAAATTTTAGTAGCTCCCTACAATATTCATTAATGTAGCCTTTCAAACATTTTTATTTTCTCCAAAGCTTTCCAGAAGACTTTCTACATATTTTTTCTTGCAGATATTGAACCGGCACAATACTTTAAGTGAAGGGTTGCCACTCTCTGGTATAGGGGGATCCCCTTGCATTTATAAATGCTGCAGTTCTGTTTATGTGCTATTAGTGCTCCATTTAAACACAATTAACTATAGCAGTCCACTTCTCTTTCATTTACCATACCCAGTCATCTGCTATGATGACCACTCACTTTCTGAATGTTATCTGTACTGTCTTTGCCAGTCAGACCCAGAACACTAGTAATTGTTATCTCAGGTCAATTTTGGGAAATAATTCTATGGAAAGGGATGAACTGCTAATAGGTTGAAAAACTAGAATGAACGGAACAGTTTGGCTATAGCAGTGTTAACTGACATTATTTCTTTTATGTGCTTTGTATTTGATATAAATATCTGCAATGTGTTTGAGAATGTGGGTCTTTCTGAGATTAATGAAGAAAAGATTTAAACAGTCACTGGGGAAACTCGTGGATTTTGAGGAGAGGTTTTCTTTGAGACACAGTCATAATTTGCTGTTTCTGGCTCTTTACCATCCTGTAAAGATGAAACCATTGAAATACTGTTAGTATCCTAGAGATCACAGAAAACCTTAGTCGGGAATATTAGTGAGACGGAATCAACACGATTTTAGATCTTTTCTCCTGCTATGCATATATAGCAAGCTGTATTGCCGAATGTTACTATGAAAACGCTTAATTCAAGTTGCTTGCCTTGTGATCACTATAGATAATTAGTAATGCTTGAGAACACAGTTTTGGAAAGGTTGAAGTTAATGTCATTTGTATATGTTTACTGTTTCTGTCAGTTGATGCCTCAGTATACTCACTTTTCCCCTCATATTTGACATGTATCAAGTGCTGCTTTTTAATAATAACATTATTGTTTATCTGTAGGACCCAGGACCACCCCCACCTTCTCCGTTGCTAGGTTTGAAGCCCCTGCAGTTATTAGAAGTGAAAGCAAGGGGAAGATTTGGTTGTGTCTGGAAAGCCCAGTTGCTCAATGAATATGTGGCTGTGAAAATATTTCCAATACAGGTATTTGTTACAGTTTCCTAATCTGCATATATTTTCTAAAAAACGCAACTGGCTAGTTTGTAACTCAGAAACCGTCTGAAAGCATAAGCCATGTGTTTCAAGGTGGTTCTTGTAATACTAGGGAAAGTGGTTAGCCCTGGTATGCCTGCCTTCTCATCTGAAATTAATGACACAAGTCATATTTACTTGGAGTGGTGGAATTACAATAAATGAACATACAGGAGATCTTTTGCCAATAAGAATTCTAAAGAAATTGAAAATGAAGATGAGGATTCCAATAAAAAATATGGTCCATTGAGCGGTTATCTTTTAATCTCTCATTGACATTATCAGAAAAAGCAAGCAGAAGAGTGAAAGAGCAGTGTGCTTTGTTTTAGAATTGCCATTTGGAGGTATATTATCAAACAGATTCATTTTTCTACTTTTGAGTGTTTATATAATCATTTCAGATTTTGTTTGGTGAATTTTCAGAGGCAGTGAATCAAAACTCTAACTAAATGGTTTACTGTTGAGTAGTTTATTTTATTTTATATATATATATATATATATATACACACACACACACACATATATATACATATATATATACACATATATATATATTACATACATGTGTGTGTGTGTGTGTGTGTGTGTGTGTGTGTGTGTGTGTGTGTTTTCCCCACGGGTGCTAACCTTATAAAACCGTGGTCTAATGCACCTCTGAGCTGACTTCTATTCTGTTTTGTCCCATTGGTGGTGTAGATCTGTGATAGGTCCTCTCCCCTGACTCTTGTTCATACACAGCCCTGCGGCTAAAGCCATGCCTGGCATTGCGGTCCTGGCACTACACAGTGGGTCTTCCTTATTCCAAAGTTATCGTATAATCAGTTTCTTTCTCTTAATACTATTGTAGATTTTAGCCTTCTTGCCTCTTCTAAAACCTGTTTCTTAGAGTCTGTGAAGAAGTTTATTACTTTTTTTTTTTTTGGTAGAAGCGCAGATACTGCATAGTTTAGTTCTCAGAGGAAGAGTCTATTCTTTTGTGCCAAGATTCACAAATATTCAGGTGATATCAACGCAAGAGTAATAACAATAACAGTAGCTAACATTTCATTGAATGCTTCTATTGTGTCAGGTAGGGGTGCTTTACATATATGAGTGCTCACTAATATGTCCATATATTAACCATATATATGTAATACACACAGTATATATGTAACACAACAGCCCTATGAGGCAGACATTATAGTCCCCATTTTGCTAATGAGGAAACTGAATGATTGTGGAACTTGCCAAAGGTTCTTAGGTAGTTTGGATCTGGAGGTTTCCTAACCATTATGCAATCATGCCTTCAACTTTCATTACCTTTTCACTGTGAAAAGAAATTAAATCCATTATAAATTGATATGCATGGATCAATGACAGGCACAAATGAGTATGTGGTGTTTTAAATTACTGTATTGTGTATTTATACTCCATTGCTCTCTGTTGACGTTAAGGGTATTCTAAACATTTTGTTAAGAATGTTTGATACAATGTTAGTCTGAACAGAAATTTTCTAGTTAGATGAAGTCATTCTACCTGAATTTCCTCTCAGTGAGATTATTCTGAACCACGATGAATTCCACTGTAGTGCTGACTTGTAAGCAGAATGTGTTGCTATTATTAACTCCAGATGTGCAGCATTTCTGATCAATGTCTGTGTTTACAAACTAGAAACACAGAAAAATATGTTTTGAGGGAATGGGGCAGGGCAGGCATTTGGTATGGAGTTGTTACCTATTGTCAGAGTTTTCTTTGATTAAAAGACAAAACTAAAGAATCTTTTAATACTTAGCTTGATTTTTAAATTTTGCCTTAGAACTTATTTGAGTTATTGCTTAGATAAGGTTTATGGCCTGTATTCTTTGCATTCTTCCTATTCTTTTTTTGGACTCTAGGACAAACAGTCATGGCAAAATGAATATGAAGTCTACAGTTTGCCTGGAATGAAACATGAGAACATACTACAGTTCATTGGTGCCGAAAAACGAGGTACCAGTGTCGATGTGGACCTTTGGCTAATCACAGCTTTTCATGAAAAGGTAAAATGACTTTACGTTTTAACTCAGTCAAGTCAGGGTTGGTGGCCTACCTAATGTGGTTACAAATCCTTCAGACTTATTTTTTCTGGGAACAGTATGTTACTATAGCAGGTTAACATTTATCAATAAAAATCTATTTTAAAAAATGATTTATTTTGATAAAAGAGCAAAGATGGCAACTTTTTCACCTAACCCTCTACTTATGTAATACCAGTCTTTTGTCCCTGATTTTTTGTGCTGCATTCATCTCTCTTATAAATAATTATTTTAGTATAACCAATGCTTAATAATTTTCATTTACCATTTACCATCCATTTTTATTACATGAACCCTTTTTTCAGATTGAGTTTTGTTTCTTAAAACTCTGTAATCAAGGTGTAGCTTAGTGACAAAAACACAGTCAGGAAATTTTATCTGATTTTTTATCTGTCACTCACTTGTAATCATTACCAAAACACAGTTGCTATTTTTCCTCAAATTTTCTACTTTCAGAATTAGTATGAAAGTACACATTAATGAAGTAGGAAATTGTGTTCTCCTTGGCAGTCAGGTTGAACATTGTCAGATATAAGTGGCTTTTAAAATGAATCTTCTTTTAATTCTCTAGAGGAACATTCTTTGTTGTTGTTCATGTGTCTTAATTTTGTGCTCTCCTAGTCCTATGATGTAACATCTCTACATCAGTATATTTCAACTTTTTAAATACTTTCTGGAAGTTTAGATTTTCAACTAGTCTTTTTTTTTTTTTAACTTGCCTTCTAAATAAGGGAAAATTGGCTGACTGTGCTTGTGGCAAACCTTTAAAGTTTAGTGGTATTCCTTTCTAGTCAAATGTTTAATTAATATGAAACTTGCACCTTTCCAGAAAGATTGCTTTTCTGATGTTATTATTCACCAAAAGGAAAGATATGTTGCCTTCTATAACTTCTTAAAAGTAAAGTCTCCATACACATATGGCTTTTGTCAAGAGCATAAGTTGTTTTTTTTCCCCCTTTCTTTAGGGTTCACTGTCAGACTTCCTTAAGGCTAATGTGGTCTCTTGGAATGAATTGTGTCATATTGCAGAAACCATGGCTAAAGGATTGGCATATTTACATGAGGACATACCTGGCCTAAAAGATGGCCACAAACCCGCCATATCTCACAGGTAGAGCTAAATTTATATTATTTTCCCACGTAATTCAATATTTGTTTATTATTTAAACTTAATCCCTTGAACAAAGTTTATTTTCCCCTTAATTATCTAATCATGCTGTAGGAGGCAGAATGATTTTCATTTGTTTTTCAAATTAGTTTTGAGATTGGCCAGGAAGTATTTTGGATAATGTATATATTAACATCATTAACTTAATTGTTAGTCATCATTAGTTTAATTATCGACTTATGTTTTAATTAGTCTCATTTCTGAAAGCATGGTTAAGAATGAAAGTATTTTCTCTAAATCAAAAGAGAAAGAAATTTGTTTTACCTCAAAACATGATTTACTTCAAAGATGATTATAAATGGGTATAAAAGGATATAATTAAGGAGACTTAAGAGTGTCTTTTTTGCATGTGTTTTGAATGACCACATGATCATTACCTGAGCTCAGGGGAAAGGAGGTATCATTTGAACAATTGGGTTTACCTAATTGCCTTTTTTCAATGAAGAAATAGCACTTGGACCTAACAGCTGTCATACATGCAAAAGGGAAAATGTTTCCTTAAACGACATTCAGTTTGCCCTTGTGTATTTAACTTCCTTGAACGTGGGACCAATTTGTGTTCTTGTGGTATTCAATTTAAAGACGGTTGCTTTAAAAGTAGGTATGAACTGATTCATTTAACAGGTATTTAGTTGAGTGCCACCAGGTGGTGTTTTAGGTTCCTGGGAGGCATTACTGTTAATCCAACTCTAATATAGATTCTGGTTTTGCAAAACGTAAATGACCTCCACCTCAGAAACAGCTCCTCTTCCTTCTCACCTTCCTTCATACAGTCTAACTGCCTCTTGCTGGGTTTTTACTCACCTTCTCCAGTCCTACAGGGAAATAATCCTTTGGAACCCCCAAAGGGTATCAGGAGTAAGCTCCCTAAAAATCTTTTGAGTCTAAAAGTGATTGGTTTTGCAGCATTTGTGGGTGTCTCCCTGTGCCACCTCTACCCAACCTTGGTCACTGTTTCTGTACACACAAATGTAACCACTGCTCGTGGCACAGATGTGTTTAGCTCGGTACAGTCATCTCTAGGATGAACCAGCTGAGGCTCGTGTGTAGAGGAGGATATCTGACTGCCTTAAAACGATTTCTCTTTTCAGAACACCAGATCTAACCGGAACAACATGTTCCTGGTGAACATTTCTATGGTTATACATTCCTCCAGGTGCTTTTCTCAAACCAGGTTGATGAATATAAGAACCACTAAAATAAGGGACCCTTATAAATGTAGGCCTGTACCAAGAGGCAGAAGGCCCGAAGTCAGCTATTATTTGAAAATTCTGGAACTTTGTTTTTTTAAGTTCTGTTTCAATGGGAGTTTCTAACTATAAACTCTGATATATTCTTATTTGTTAGAAAACAGAAATTGTACAATTGGTAGGTAGGAATAATATAGATAACATGTAACCTGGACAGTGTTTTTAGAATGGCACCTCTTTACAAAACTGTGTTATGGAAAGAATTCCTTCTTCTTGTCCATGTTATGAATAGGAGACTGTCGCTGTACACTTGTTCTTCAAGCTATATGGAGACTTTGCTTAGACTTTTTCTCCCTCTCCCTTTTTCCGTATTTCAGACTTTCCAGTGACTGTTCTTTTATAGCATACATAGCCTCTCTCGTCCCTACTTTAAGTGAAAAATTTTAAAAGATGTAACTTGTTTAAACTTGAGTTGAATACTTTGTCTATCTTTCTTTTTGCAAGGGATATCAAAAGTAAAAATGTGCTGTTGAAAAACAATCTGACAGCTTGCATTGCTGACTTTGGGTTGGCGTTGAAGTTTGAGGCTGGCAAGTCTGCAGGTGATACCCACGGACAGGTGAGGATGGTGACTGTAAACTTCGAGGAAAAATAATCTTGTCCTGTATTTTCTTTCTTTTTTTTTTTTTTTAAAGATTTTTATTGGGGAATTGGGGGGATGGAAAAAGCACTGGGGAATTGGGGGAAGGGGAACAGACAAGTTGCTGTCGTTTTGTTCTTCAGTCTAGTTGTGGAGGACGTTGCTTCACTGGCCCAAGTTGGCACCATCATTGTGCTCTTCCCGGGCGAGGCAGATCAGTCACCGGCTTCTGGATGGCCGCTCACTGCGGCTGCTGCCCGCTCATACTGGCTGCTGGCTACATACAGTAGCCCATGGCAACCTACTGCCACAGGGGCTGCAGCCTACGCCATTGCCGGCAACTCATGGTAGCCCAGCTCCAGGTTGAGCTGTTGTTCAGCATCTTAGCTGTGGAGGGCAGTGTCACTGGCCCTCATGTGGGATCCGAACCGGGGCCCTCTGGCGTCCTAAGGCAGTTCTTAACCATCGCACCCCTCGGCCGGCCCTTGTCCTGTATTTTCTTAGCACAGCCTATCTGTATGGAATTGGTCTACAATTACTGTGGTGGTGATTAAGTCGGCATCTAATATAAAAAACTCTTTTGAGAGTATTATGTTAAATTGGTTGAGGAAGACATTTTCATATGATAGTGAAGGACTGTGAGGACCTCATGTGGTTTAGATCAAGCAGTTCATAAAACAACCTAGACAGACGTCATGGGGTTCTGTTTTTAAAACTAATCAAAGAAGAATCGTACACAACTTGATAGACCTCATTCTTAGGGAGTTCTTAGTATTAACTCAGTCTTTTCAACTTGCTAATTCTTTCACTATCTTAAGAGGAATGGAAAAATAATCAGCCACTATTCATGCTACAGTGTATTAAGAACTACTTCCCATTTTTCCAGACAGCAGTTATAGTTTCTTGCTTCTTGGTCTTTATTGCTTCATTAACTCTTAAGTCAGCTTTATAGCTATTCTCTGAATTCCCTCCAGAGCTCAGAGACTTGCAAAGCCCTGAGTGAGGAGCCTAACTAGTCAAGGTCTGCACAGAAATCTCAGCAATGGCCACCTTGAAGGAGGCCAAAGACGTAAAGAACATTATCCATACATACATTTTATTCTCAGAAACTGGAAGGCTAGGAAAGGTGTTTTCACTCCTACAGATCACCAGGAAATCCAGTTCGATCTGCAAGGTGACATTTTCTTATAAAGCCAAATGACTTAGGCTATCGTCTGATCATTTCTTCATTTTTCAAATCATGGAAATTGTTTGGTCATCTGATTTTCAGCTTTCTTTTTCCCCAGCATATCCTGTTGATTTCCAAGAACAGTTTTCAGAGAATCATATAGTACAACAAATTTTTGCAGTATTGACTAATGATTTAAGAATTTAGTTTGGAACAATGGTCAGCTGTCATAGTTCTAGAAAAGTTGACACCAAATGTATTTGTGAACAAAGGCAGTTTTGTGGAGAATATTACTGAGAGGAAGATTGTGCAGGAAGCCTAGGGACAAACTTCTGAGCTTATTGTATGATTATCATAAGACTTCATTTTGGGAACAGTTCAGTCCTTTGTACCTCATAACCCTTCCCCTTGTTTTTTTAAGAAAAATTTTGGGACTCATTCGTATCTTTTAACACCCTCACAATTGGGTTACATGATGAGGTAAAAATGACTAATTACATCAGTGGTGCCTTGACTTTAGATTTCATGGACCAGAAAATATAAAAATGCATATTATTACACATTTTATGTATTACACAATTGTACAATTAAAATAAGTATTTAAAATCACAAAATAAGTAGTGCTACTTTCCTTTTCTTCCTTTAAAGAGTTCTCCTTACTAAATGAATTAAAAACTGGAACTCTAGGGTCTTAGTAACCTATCCTATTTTTTGTTGTTGTTAAGCATGTCTGTAATATGTATATTTGAAGGTAATTTCCCACCTTTTAGTCTAGAGATCACAGTCACCTAAGGCTGGAGCATTTGGGAACTATCAGTATGCGGGCCACTGCCTGGACCTACTAATACTCACGTAGGTTATGACCTGTCCAGCTACCTTGCAAAAGTTTTTAAGCATCCATATGTGAATGTTGTTAGACACCAAGCAAAGCTGGCTGTATGAGCTTAGTAAACTGTTACATTGCTAAGAAATACCAAGTTGTTAGGGACAGATATAAATAAAGAACTCTTAAGACAAAATTCATGAAGAAATAAACACATAGACTTTGAACAAATAGAACTTTAAGACGTTTATCCACCCTTTTTGGGCTAATTCTTTTTACATTTTGTATTGTTTATTATTTTTATTTTTAATACAGAGAAAGAGAAAGGCTTAAAAAAAAGTATTTTTTAAAAAGATACATTTCAAACAGTATGCAGAAGTACCACTGAAAAGCATATAGCTTTTTCTCTATTCCATACTTCTCCCCACACCTGTTGTTCAGTTTCTTGGGATTCCTTCCAGAAGGGGGAAGTATCCTAAGCCCATACCTGCATGTTGGTTGATAGATTGAAGTGTACCCAGAAAGACCTTAGTGTGTACACTGCGTTGCTCCTCGCTGTTTTCATGCTACACGATTTGTGGAAATCTTTCTCTATCAGTCCTTACAGACTTACCTCATGTTTTTTAGGAGCTGCATCATACTGTGTGTCATCAGCCCCTACTGACTGATGCTTCCTCTTTCCAGTGTCTTGGCTGTTGTATTACTTGAAATGGAATAAAATCCTGCTTGACCCTATAACCTAGTGGTCATGATTTAGTTACCTTATCTAATTTTAGACCACATTTGGTTTTTCATTTTTTACAGAATCATAAAATGTTAGTTCGTAAAGTTAATGAGTATTGTTTGCTTTTAACATCTTTTTCAGGTTGGTACCCGGAGGTATATGGCTCCAGAGGTATTAGAGGGTGCTATAAACTTCCAAAGGGATGCATTTTTGAGGATAGACATGTATGCCATGGGACTAGTCCTGTGGGAACTGGCTTCTCGCTGTACTGCCGCAGATGGTAAGGGAAAAATATGTTTTAAAAAGCTATGTATATATGCCTACTACACATGTATGAAAAGGGATGGTTACACCCAAAGGTAATATTTTAAAGTACAAGTTTTTTTTGTCAGTAGACTCCAAGAGGTGGTAGCTTAGAGAGAATTCAGGAGGTCGGGACCGAGGGCGGGTGGCAGAGGGGAGGCACCAGTCATGTACTGATCCTTCAGCATTGCCACATGTTTTGCTGGGCACGTCACGCACCTTTAGCTTGTTTCCTAGAACAACTTCGGAGGTAGTAATGATTTCAGTTTTACAGATGAGTTTGAGGCTCAAATTTTAAGTAGAAATTAAGTAGTTTGCCTCTTTTTAGCCTCAAGGTAGGAAGTTGTGAAACTGAGATTTGAAACTGATCTAGGGCCTGCCGAGTGGCTCAGTTGGTGAAGAGCTCGCTCAAGAGTGCGAGCTCTGAGCAACAGCGGTTCAAGTCCCGGCCTGAGCTGAGCTGCCCACAGGTGGCAGGATGGCTCAGCTAAAAAAAAAAAAAAAAGTAAAGTCAACCTTCATGGTGAGAAGGGAAGCATGTGGAGTTGGGGACTTTGCCTCCCAGGACATGCAGGCTGCGTCTGTTCAGCACTCGTGATGCCAGCATGTACCTAACCAACCAGACTGAGTGTCACAGGCCGTCCTCCATGACTCGGAACTGAGCACATGGTGGGATGGACCACAGGTTACATTCTGTCTCCGTAAAGTTTTGAAAGTCTCTGATCCTATGTAAATAGTACTGTGAACGCTCCCTAGTGCAGCACCTTGGTTCTAAAGGTTCCTCTTCTTTGTCCTTGTTATCGAAGTCCGTGTTCAAGTCCTGTAAATATTTGCATCGACTGACTGATAATGAGCCTGCTATTGTATTCCGGGGGAACAGGCTCAGCGTTCTGGGCGCCGTCCTCAGTGCTCTTCCTAAGGCCTCCGCGGGAGACTGTGAGGCATGTGAAACTACCAAACAAATAAAATTACCTTCATCTGTTTTTTTACATTTTAATTTATAATCGCCTACAAACTTCCGGTGGATTGTGAAAGACCATAGAAGAGATTGTGTTGAATATTTTAAAAGTATAACCAAGTTAACCTGTGTTTATAAGAATACTTGATTTCCTGAGTATTGTAACAGCCTCCCAGTGTAGGACAGACTGCCCCTGGTATGAAATCTGATTTGGGGGACTGTGCTTTTAAAGGAACTTAGTGGAGGGAGCTCAGGAGTGAACAGCCATTCATTCTTCCAAGACTGGGGGTTTGGCGTGGGAGTGGATTTAGGACCTAAGGGAAGGCTGAAGCAACTTGGATATAATTTAAGCTTAGCAGTCTATTGGAAGAAGAGTAAGCTGTTCAGTTATTTTGGCTCAAAGTGGAAGAGGAAGTACATTTATTGCGTGCATTTATAGAAGCAGAAGTAGGTCCGATGACAGATGTCATCGAAAAAATACATTTCATAAGAACATTATTACTGTGAACTCTCCAAAGCAAACTACTGGAGATGGTGTTACGGGGATTCATGGAGCCCTGCCCTTAAGTCCAGTTTCTTTAAGGTGATAAATGTTTTCCTGGACTATTAACTCGAGAGTAAGGTAAGTGTGAGTTGTCTACCCAGTGCTTGGTACTGGTGTTCAGTAAATGTTTTTGGATGAATGTAATATCTGAGAAATAGAAGGGAGTGTGATGGGAGTTTAGAGTGAGAAGTTGCTTTGTTAGCAGGGAGGGGTCACCAGGGAAGTTTTTGTGCAGAAGGATGGGTGCTGGCATTTCTTAAACGCCTGGTACGTGCTGTGAAATAATTGCGAAGTTAGGCGTTCCTGACTCAAGTTAGAAATTAGGGCAGAGGACAGTGTGAACGTTGCCAAAGGGAGTACTTTAAAATTTGTTGATGACCCGTTGTTGATGGTGCAGTTCAGTGATAATCAAGCTATAATATGCGTACCAAACTCCTGGGAATCTTGTTACAAATCTTATTTCTGACTCAGTAGGTCTGGGTTGGGGCCTGATGTTTACATTTCGTACACACTGCCGGTCGGTGCCAGTGCCGCTGACCTGTGGGCCACACTTGAGTACCTTGGAGGGTCAATACTCTCACTGGAAGTGCCCACGCAGACTGACTATCCAGGCACCACGGATGCTTACATCAGGGAGGGTGGAGCAGATGGCCTCCTTCATGACTCATTGTTTATAACTTATATTCTATCCAGGAGTACTTGGTGCACTTCAAGAGCTTGTACAAGGTTTATGTCTCTATACAGACACTTCTGGTCACTGAAATTGCTGATTAGTGACAGGTTTCTGTCGAGGGGAGACAGGACAGTGATTGATAGCAGACTTTAGAGTCATTCAGAGATGGATTCAAATTCCAGCTATACCACAACAGCTGTTACGCCCTTGTGCAAATTAGGCAGCTTTTCTGAGCTTCTCTCATGTGTAAAATAGAGGTATTGCCCCCTTCAATCTGTGAAGATGAAATGGAAGTAAATAATACATGTAAAGTTCCTGGTCAGGAGAAATGCTCGTCAAATATGTTAACTCCTAATGGCATTTTCCTGTTTGAGTAGGCCAGGCACATGCTGACTCCAACCCTGTTTGAGAGTATGTTCGTGATTTCAAAACAACTAAATGTATTTTTGTCAGCTCTTGTGAGGGCAGCGCTGTGATTCTGAGGTCTAGAATTCCTCATGTGGAGAGTGGTGGGGGTTTGAGTGTTTCATAGATTCAAGATGATTATAACAGACTGAACCCAAAGTCTTCAGAGATGGAAGCAGCAGTTTGTAGTCATCGAAATTGCAAGAGTGGGTACCTTAATGGGACACTGTTTTTGCAAGTATTGATGAATCCCTCCGTCCTCTATAGAGAGGAGATAGCCATTCATCCAGCAGATAAGATAGCTCCCTACACAGTCCTTAGCAGGGTTACATGCCACATCGCCGACGTTTTGATTTCCCCTAATTTAGAGTTTGGGTCACACTGTGGTATAAGTCCATCATTATAGCAAGTAACAATTGGGGAAAAAGTGATATATAGTGTTTTAGAAAGTTTGTTCTAGTTTGGAAGTCATGAAGATTTGAATTAAAATGATTTAAAAAAAAAATTTTTTTTAACATTTCAGGACCTGTAGATGAGTACATGTTGCCATTTGAGGAGGAAATTGGCCAGCATCCATCTCTTGAAGACATGCAGGAAGTTGTTGTACATAAAAAAAAGAGGCCTGTTTTAAGAGATTACTGGCAGAAACATGCTGTAAGTTACAGTTAGCTTTTCACTTGACATTCCAATAAAATGCTTTTCAGATAAATGATTTATATCTCTGCACATTTCTCTTCTGGGAGGATTTTCTGGGGAAGTGACCTCCTGTACTAGAGTTGTAGAAACAACAGAATTAGGGCTGTTTGTATATTCATGAGGGAGACAGTGAAGTCATGGCTGCCCCCGGGGTGCTCACCTCTGGTCCCGGGCACGGGATGTCTCCTGTTTGGAAAGCTGCCCAGGGCAACTCCTGGATGGCCTCTGGGTAGCTGTGTAACCTTCCTGATCACCACCTTTCCAAATGATGCCCTTTCAAAAGCGAGACGTTTGTTTCCTTCTCCGTGGGAGTTCATTTTAACCTTTTGATTTGGGGTCGTAAGGTTTTCAGGTTCATTAGGATGCTCTAAAACTAGAGACTA
The DNA here is from genome assembly GCF_001890085.2 of Hipposideros armiger. NCBI lineage: Eukaryota > Metazoa > Chordata > Mammalia > Chiroptera > Hipposideridae > Hipposideros > Hipposideros armiger. The sequence continues at coordinate 301,401 of NW_017731565.1, read as the reverse complement.
GTTAGGTGAGGAATTGAACAGCATTGCCCTGAGTATTTTGGTCCAGATATAACTAGAAACATGGATAAAACCAGGTGGAGAATCCTCAAGGATAGCTTTCTAACCTTTTATTTAATTGAGATAGAAATGCTGATTTGACTAAGAAAACAAAACTTGGTAGATCTCCTTTAGCCTTGGTCTGAATCCATTTCAAGGGTTGGTACTGAACTGACCTGGTTTACGAACAATGGATAGGGATTTTTGGAATTAAAAAAATTAATCACCTGCCATGAGTCTCCAGTGCCCCAAAATCCTTGCTTTCCCACTAACAGAAAACACAAATAGCTGCAGTGTTTGAATATGTTCTCTTTTCTAGGGAATGGCAATGCTCTGTGAGACGATAGAGGAGTGCTGGGACCACGATGCAGAAGCCAGGTTATCAGCTGGGTGTGTAGGGGAAAGAATTACTCAGATGCAGAGACTAACAAATATCATTACCACAGAGGACATTGTCACAGTGGTCACAATGGTGACAAATGTTGACTTTCCTCCCAAAGAATCCAGTCTATGATGGTTGCACCATGTGTACACAATGAGAAACAGGACTCGGGACTGGAGCTGCTAAGCTACCGGAACTGCTGACAGTTTATTTTCTGTGTGAGATGAGCAGGACGTCTCCGGGACGTGTCGGAAAGAAGACCCTCGTTTAAAACTGTGGCTCTGGGGGGCTCACGGCATTGCCTGTAGCAGAGACGCGAAGGACACGAGACTTAAGAGAAACGTGGCAGACTCTCTACAGAAACTTTGGAAGGCGTGCACATGAAGAATGAGGCCCTCTCCAAATCAAGCATCTTTGGACCTGGCTAATCAAGTGTTTGAAAACTGACTTCAGATTTCTTAATGTCTGTCAGAAGACACTAATTCCTTAAATGAACTACTGCTATTTTTTTTTAAAATCAAAAACTTTTCATTTCAGATTTTAAAAAGGGTAACTTGTTTTTATTGCATTTGCTGTTGTGTTTCTATAAATGACTATTGTAATGCCAATATGACACAGCTTGTGAATGTTTAGTGTGCTGCTGTTCTGTGTACAGAAACAAAGTCATCAAAGTGGGGTACAGTGAAGAGGCTTCCAAGCATTACTTTAACCTCCCTCAACAAGGTATACCTCAGTTCCACGGTTGCTAAATTATATAATTGAAAACACTAACAAAAATTTGAATAATAAATTGATCCATGTTTTGTAACAAGGTATTACAAATTCACTGTGTTATTTAAGAAAAAAAGGTAAGCTATGCTTAGTGCCAACAGTAAATGGCCATTCGTAAAGCAGTGTTTTCGCTTTTCTTGTGCTAGCTTGTAATTTAAGGGAAAAAAAAGTGCTGTTCCTTTGAAATGAGAAATGGTGTCATTTTCCCCTTCTTCCCATGTTTTAAAGCTTCATCTTATATCCAGTTCCCAAAATATTGCATACTTACCTAAGTATTTTTTTAGGTGTGCTGTGTTTGGGGAATATTTGAAAATTTAAAGCATGATTTAAGATTTTTTAAGTGAGCTGTGACACTGGAAAGCTCTTCATTTTTATTCTTTTAAAATAGATTTTTTTTATTTATATATGTAAAATTGTAGTGTATTTCTTTTCACCAAACAGTGTGTGGGACATTCTTTATCACTGTTTTAGAATCACCTCAGGAAGTGTCATTACCCAGAATTCCTCACTCTCTGCTTCAAGACTTGTAACTTTATCACCATATTTCTGCTTGGTGCCATCTTGTCAGAGTAATATTTGATGTCTGTGATATGTAAAGAATTATCCTAGGATAGACTATAAATTTTAAGCACAGATTTCAGATGTTACTGCTTTAAAACAAATCAGGGATAACAAGTGAAACTTATAACTTAAAATATGCAATGACATTTAGAGGTAAGCAGTGTTGTTGATTTAAGTAACATAGCCTAGCCTCCTCCTGCAAATTGCTTTAACAACTAACTCTGACATTAATTTAGGATAGTTCATGCCTTATCCTTGATAAGAAAATGGAATTGATGGTAGGTAGGCGCCAAAGTGCTTTTCAAAACAATATTAGAATATAATTGGATTCTTCCTCAAATTGATACAGGCCAAAGTAAGACATTAATTTCCTGAATTTCTAGATTACTGACCAACAAATAGCCAGTATTATGCTACGGACTTTTTGTCAGGTCATTTTAAAATCCATGCATTTAATTTTATAAAAGACTTTTTTTACACGTCACTATCAGGAGCTCACTGTGAATGTGTTATCTTCAAATGGTTTTTCAATCACACAGTACACTACATTTTACATATAATATGCACTTAATCTCTGGGAATAATAAGTTATATTATTTATAAATAATACATAGGTCAACAGACTCTAAGCAGGGAGGGAAAGAAGAGTAATAGCATTGCTGTGTGTGTGCCACACACCATCCAGGATGTGCTCTTGGTCGCGTTATGTGCCCAAGCTGTCACCAGTCCCAAGAATTCCCATTTCAATGTTGAGTTCACCTCTTTATTTCAAAGTACTTGGCCTCTCAATTTCTTGATTTGGTTTTGCTTCCACTTTGAAGCTAATCAAGAAGGGAAAATAATGAGACTGTTCATACATAAAAATGATTAATCTCCTGAAACTAATTTCTACCTGTTCTAAACAATCCTGTTTTTATAAGTTTAAAAAGAAACAAAAGAAAAACAAGGAATATGATGATGAATATTTGGCTTATGTTAGCACTGGAGATAAGTTTTGTAAGACCAGTTATTCACAAATTTTTCTCTTCATGTTAGAAAACATTTTTAGAATCTGGGTATTGTACTTAACTCTAGCTAACCGATTTTAAAACTTGTATCCTTTTGAGAACTATATGAATAGACAATGTTTTTATAAGCAGTTAAATAACAATGTTCCAGTGACTACCTGTCCTGATACCTAGTCTTGTTCAAACTTTCTTTTGCAGGGCATTTCATGTTTGGTTTACAGTCAGTGCAGAGCGGGCAGGTTAACACAAAGTTTTGAGTTAGGGATACTGAAAAAAAGAAAGCTCAAAGAATGAGAAAAACGACTTCGTTCTGGGGTAAACTGAGACCCCACTAATTTCTTTCCTCATGTGTATGGTGCTCCCCATGATTCGTCTTGTATTTTGCCTGATTCCCATCAGAACTGCTGCTCTAACTTACACTCTTTACCTTGCCCAGGTCTCCGTCTAAGGAATGAATGCTTTATGATCAACTGCCATAGGACTGATGGATTAACCAGTGTTTGGCTTTATTCGAAATCTATGCCCTGCACAGCTCTTGTATGTATTTTAGATGCTAGGAAGTTTTTAGCATGTGATGTGTGATTCTTGTTTGAATGTTTATTACAGGTACCTTGTGACTTCTAGAAGAGACTGTGCCTCACGATTGTTGGTCCCATGAACTATCTTTCATGGTGATGTTGTGAAAATACAATCAGGAAAAAAAATCCCACCAAGTTTGGAATTTAAAATGGAATCGTATATCATGAAATTAAAAAATAATCTCTCCTCCCTCTCCTCACCCCTACAATAACAGCTACATTTAAATAAAATGCAGGTGGTAGGGGAAAAAACCCTGGCCAGATGATACTTTGGTGGAATAAACTGATTACTGTTATAAAAAAATCGCTTCACCACAGATATTTTCCAGTTTCTCTTTTTTACCTTTCTAAAAAATTACTTTTTAGGAACATTTGGTATAATATGCCTAAAATTATTTACTGATTTATGGGCAAAATATGATACAAGTAGCATCTTGATTGAACATCATTTACCTCAGATATTCAACCAGCAGTACATTTTTTATGCAGTCTCAACCATATCCTATTTGTTACCTCTCAAAATATTGGAAAGCAATTATTTTAGCTTTACTCTGTATTTCTTGTCAGTGTTTTGGGCACAGGTTGTTGTACTACTGTCAAATTGTACTTGCTCTTTTTTTCTGCAAGTATTTAACAAAAAGCTAAAAAAAAAAAAAAAAGAAGACCCCATAAAACCCCACCTTGGATAAGTGATTGTTAAATATTGTACAAATAAAATGTATGCTATCCCCATTCCATCCCCAATTTAAATAAAAAAATCAACATGGTATGATTTGCATATGCAGTTTTTCTTTAGCTATATGTTCTTCAGGGGAATAGTAGTAGCTTTGTAACCTACAGTGAAGCTTTCACCTTGAGATTTGCAAAAATGGGGATAATGGTGAAAGAAGGGAGGTTTGTCAATTGTGGCATTTCCCTTTGTTATCTAAGCAGATTGTTGTCCCACAAAAGTAGGTATGTTGGTCCCGCCAACTAGGAAGCCACAGTCTGGCTGGCATTAGCTACCCTGTCCTTTCACATGGAAATAGAAAACTGTGGCTTAGGAGTAGTCATCAAAGATACAAACTGTATTTCCAGTTTTGTAACTGGTTTACCAATTGGATGGAAGAATTCTGGTATTTTCACTTAATCAGATTAATCCTCAAGGAAGCTAGCTTTTACATTTACATTTTCAATGTTGCAAGAGTTTTGTTTATCCTATGTCTTTCAAGGACAACGGGTGGAAAAGTCCCACATTGTCACATGGAGTTGTCACAGTTCATAACAATGGATTCTCAGGTTTTTTAGAGTAAAGGTGAAGGAAGGGCAACGCTTATGTTACGGTGGTTTGAAAGAACCTGCAAATGAAAATGCAAACTGTGCTGGGTTCTGCATGGAATCTACAGGAATGGTTTTCCACAGGGTGCTCTATAAACACCATTCTTCGGGAAGCTAACAGCCCATTCTCACTATGTACAGCACTGTGATATGCTCGCAGTACATCTGGACCAACAGGTTTTAATTCCCGAGAGCTGTTCACACACATGTGAATTGGAAAGGTGGTGTTTTAAAATTTTTTTTAAATAAGATCCTGTTTTTTGGTGGGGCACCTGAAAGGATCACGAGTGAAAGCTGCACTGAAGCCTCCAACATGTTCCTCACCTTTGCAATCTGAGGATCCAAGGAGGTCACAGGTTTTTGACTGCTGTTCAAAGGCTACATTCCTCCTCTAGTAAATGAAGAAGGTATTTTTAAGCCATGTTTGTATACATTATTCTCTAAAGCTTTTTACTAGGGCTTTTCAGGTTTGGTTATTTTGTTGATGATGGTTTAAGCAATTTAAGAATGAAGTTAGTTTAGAAATTTTGTAAAAACATTTAGCTTCTCTGTGTTAGTATGGAAAGGAGAACAGCGACATCCATCCTTCCCTCAAAAAGTGCCACTGGGATATAGACACGGACACCATCTACATGCCTTTTGCTAACCTCTTTTTTCTAATTTGCTTTCTGTTTCACTGAAAATGAAAACCCAGCTTGCTACTTAGTTTTTAAATCTGTTTACCTGGATGTTGATGGATCTTCTGTAGCTCATGTACAGTGAGGGAGGCAGATGAGGGCTCTCAGCCTTCAGTGGCACCTTAACCTAATAAGAATTTGTAATCAAGTCAAGCACCTCAAGTTCTTTAGGTGATTTTACGGTCAGTTCAGTGCCTTAAAATAGTTTAGAAAAGTTTTTCAAAGGGACAATTTTAGCTCAAGGGTAAAAGCCTTTTTTTCTAGTAACAGTGATGCTACCATGTTAAGTATTTTGGTAAAATATCCCCTAAGAATCAAGAGTATTGCATAAAACCAGTGTGCAAGCCTTAGGTATAATAAGATTGCTGAAAAGTATTAATATTGCTGAAAAATATAATAAATGACAGTGATCTGAAGACTTCAAGGTCAGGGAAGGGAGGCTGGGTGTGCAAAAGAATAGGTTGTAACTACGGAAAACCTTTTATGCACATATATTCTATATTCGATACTTCTGAAAAACCAGATAAAGCATTTCTTAGAGCACACTTTAGACAATACATAGTAAGGAATCCATTACTGAACTTCAGGTCTCAATAACGGGCTTTGGTGTCAACCAAACCTGAGTTGAATCAGGGTCTGTCAATCATTCTCTACCTGTGTGATTCTGGACAATGCCACTGTTCTCTCATCTGTAAAGAATAGTACATAACTATCATGACCTTTGACTGTTACAAGAATTATAAACTGCACAAAGATAGGGACTGTCTTTTGTAAACCTTCTTTCATGAAACAGGCAATCAATCTTGAATAAATGAAGTCACTGACACTTAACAGATGCTTATTAAATTTCACTTTAAGCATATACCTATATTAGTTTATGGATTCCTGAATTTATAAGGTGCTACTTTGGCTGACATTTCCACATGGGAAATTTTTACTTTTTCATACAAATAAATAGATTTAGTTAACACTGCAAACATTTCCTAGTTTATTTGTGGGATTGGCTTTCTAGGAATCTCCTAAAGTTCCTGAAGACAAATTCTGATGCTTTTGGCCTAGAATAAGCCCAAGAATCTGTGTTTAAAAAACCCTTCAAGGGGTTCTTCTATAGAAGGTGTAAGTACCACATTTTGAGAAGTCTGGAAGAAAGTGTCCAGACTTTTGGTCTTTTTCTTCCATGTGAACCATCTTCTGGCCAAACTGGTCAGTCTCTTGCATTAGCAGACCTGGGTCTGGAATAGAATTCAAAATTTCCATGGGTACAGGGAGGGGGGGGAAATGCAGCACCTCCCACTGAACCAAAAGATTACTCATTACACCTCAACTAGTACCACTGTTTCTTTACTGCTTTGTTTAAGGTTTGTAAAAACACCTGGTTGCTGGGTTGAAATGAACTCTTCAAATGTAACACATTAATCCTTCACAATGGTTAAATAAGCATATGGTTCAATCCCTATAAAATTGTCACATTAACTTTTTTTTAACTTCTACTTACAACGTAAGTCTAAATTATTGGAATTACACATCATGTAACTAACTGCTCATGATTTAAAGGCATGATACAGCCAAGAATACTACATGTGCAGCATCCCCCATAAATACAAAAATACATGTTTATAAACATAAGAAAATGCAATAACATCTTGTTAAAGGACAACAGCTTTTAGTTTAGAGAATTCTGCCTGAAATTCCATAACTGAAGCTGATGGTGACATTCATAACCAGCTTAGTGAGGATGTGGCCCACTGCCTAACATCTGTGGGACAGTTCGGGTACTTCTGCAGAGCGTTCATGATTTGAGTATTATCCAAAAGTAGTTTCATCAGCTGGTACTCCCTCTGTGCATTTGCTGAAGTTCTTTCCATGGGCCTTATTAATTCTAACTGTTGTAAATGTTCAAAAGCCTGAAAGATGAAAGAAATAGTTTGGGTTCAATAGGGGAAGTAAAGTAACAACATTAACCCAGGGAACAGTTAAGGGTTTTGGTCAGTTGTGGAACAGAATGCCAGGAAACAAACTTAATAGAAATCAATAGGGTTCAAAAACAATTCTCATCAACCTCATAAAAACTTCATATACCAGGTGAAGTTGTGTCAATATACAGTTATCTGTCCCCACACTGCTAAATGTAAACGGCAAATTTTGATCCAGTCTGCACAATACAGTTTTTTCCCTAATCTCATTCTGTATCATAACTCCTCCTGATGCTTCAGTTAACGAAGGGTTTCTAGTTCTCTGTAAAAACCTAAGATGTGTATGACCAATACTTTTTGACTCATTACCTAGATTACTTAAACGTGCACTTACATTTTGTTTCAACCTTTGTAAAGGCTTTGCTGTGTAAAAATTTAATAGAATTGCAAATAAGAGGGAGGCAGGAATGCCCTAGGTAGAGCACACCAAGTGTTCAGCTGATTCTATAAATAATGACTCAGCAGAATGGTGGCAGGAGGGGAGAGGATGGTCTCCCGTATCCCTAAAAAGTCTGAAGGAAGCTGCCACACCTGTCAAGAAGTCCCTTTCTTTCATCTTCCCCACCTTAACAGGGGTCTTTTCTGTCCTTTTCCTGTTACCTCTAATACTCATGTATTATGTCTTTTCTAACCTTGATTATTGATTTAGGTATTTTATTAGTGTATGAAAACAAATCATTAAGTCATGACATACTAACCATTAAACATTGACACACTGAAATAGATTCCTGAGCTTTCTATTCTTACAGCCTCATTGTGAAAAATATCACTAGTATATTCTTTACGTATCATAAAGATTCTGATGGAAAGAGAAATACATAGCTCAGACACCATTCATTTCTGAAAATGAGAAATACCAGAGGCTGCAGGCTGTGGGGCTGAATAAAAATTGAGGAGATTTACAATATTCCTAGGCAGCAAAAATGCTCTCATATAAAATGTAGAAACTGGTAAGAATTTAAATGCTCAGGTAACCCTTTCCACTCATACAACTCCCACAAAGTATGACTATCAGACAGACACGGACATTAGGAACGGGGAAAAAAATAACGTCCAGTGTGTTAAATACTCTTTCTGTTGTTTTGAAGAATGGCAATGCCTCGTACTCACATTTTTTGGTTGCTACTAGAAATAAAATTCTGACTACAAGGGTCTATAAGGAATGCTAAAGGACGTATGGGTCAACTGCTTTAAAAAAAAAACAGATGTTTCCTCCCATAAAGTCCTCTACAGCCATGCTGTCCAATAGGTAACCACTAGCCACACAGGGCGATGGAGCATTTGAAATTTGGGACTCAATTTTTAATTTCATTTAATTTTCATTACATTTAATTTAAAAACTGATACTTGAGTCAAATAGAAAATTTTAAGTATGTTTGAAACAATTTCAAAATAAATGTACTTCTTCAGCTAAAATATTTATGGCATCTAAAAAGCAAGTATTTCCAATGACTATTTAGTGAATTAAGATGTGCTTTAGGTATAAACACACACTGAAATTCAAAATCTAAACATGAAAGAAAATAAAGGAAAACACTTCATTAATAATTTTCTATACTGATTGCAGATTAAAATGTTTTTGGTATATTAGATTAAATAACATTTATTTTTAAAGATAATGTCACCTTTTTTTTTGGTTGTATGTGCCTCACATATTTCTAGTTTTGAAACTTATGCCTCATCCAACCCCTAATAAAACTTCCTCTGGATGCCCTTAGCAGCTAATGAGATTTTGTCCTTTGGTTTCTTCATGGCTAAAATCAGCATTTTTGTCTCTGATTACTGCTGAGATTATAAAGACAAACCTTGGTTGTAAAGGGATAGGGTTGTATCAATGTATTTCATAGACTGTAATTCCTTATCTGAAGCAAGTGCTAGGAATAGACAGTAGAGGGCAGTATACCTCCACAAACTAAAACACTGGCTGCTTCAAACTATTCATTTTGTTTTTAGATAATTTGTTTTGAAAAAAGAAAAATCCTATAAGTATCTAATGTTTAAAAATTAATAAAAGCGCAACTATGATACATACAATTGACCCAGGAACAATGTGGGGATTAGTGGTGCCAACAACTCCCCACCCCCAGTCAATCCCTATTTGAGTAAGTTGACTCCCCCAAACTACTAACAGCCTACTGTTGACTGGAAGCCTCACCAATAACATAAAACAGTGGATTGACACATATTTTGTATGTTATATGTATTATGTACTGCATTCTTTCTTAAAGTAAGCTAGAGAAAAGAAAATGTCATTACGGAAATCTTAAGGCAGCGGTTCTCAACCTTCCTAATGCCGCGACCCCTTAATACAGTTCCTCATGTTGTGGTGTCCCCCAACCATAAAATTATTTTCGTTGCTACTCTATAACTGTAATTTTGCTACTGTTATGAATCGTAATGTAAATATCTTTTTGTTTTCCGATGGTCTTAGGCGACCCCTGTGTGAAAGGGTCGTTGGACCCCCAAAGGGGTCGCAACCCACAGGTTGAGAACCGCTGTTTAAGGTAAAGAAAATATATTTGCAGTCTTTATTGAAAAAAAATGTGCATGTAAGTGGATTTGTGCAGTTCAAACCCGTGGTGTTCAAGGGTCAACTGGACAATCAAATTAGATATAAAAATATACCTGTGTGCAGAAAAATAACAGTGAATCTTACCTTCATAACAACAGGTTTCTCAAAATTATAAACAGAATGGGCCTTCCTTTGAACAAACTTCTGGAACTCTGGACAGAAAGCAATGACAAAGTTAGTACCTTCAAATAGCATGGGGAAGAGTCAGAAAGAAACCACCAGTCTCATCTCACCATTGTAGACCATCTGAAAATTAAAGGGCTCCTCTTCATAGATGTCATTTAAATGTTTCATTGCTATTATAAGACAGATTTCCAAGATTGACAGACCTGTAGTAAAAGGGAAACAAACTATGAATTGTAGTTTACTTACAGATACATAGGCTGAAATAACTGTCCTCCAAATAGAATGATCAAGTGGAAGGTCGTGGATTTGAGATGTGGGAGGGGTTCGACTACCCCAGATTCAAATGTGTTTCATTTACTATTATCCATATAATCTTAGGCAAGTTATTCAACCTCCCTGAGCTTAGTTTTTATATCAGTGAAATAAGGATCTTCCTTAACTCAGGTATTATAAAGATGAGAGATAATATTATCAAGCACTTAACCATATGGCCCACAGTAAACATACACCTAAGCTGCTGCAATTATTATGTAATTTTAAATCACATAGAGCCCTTGATTATTCAGAGAATCCCTAAATCCCTGGAAATTATATCTAAATGTTTTTTCCTGGAAAGAAGGTTCAGTAGATTCTCAAAATGGACAGTGAACCCAGGTGGCTGGAAGCCAATGCTTCTCAGGAGCACCTGGTGCAACAAGAACACATGCGATACAGTCTTAGCTGGGTTTCCAATGTGGCGGGAGGTGGAGTGTTCTTTTCACTTTCAATGGGGGCGACAATGCCTTTTAAAGGGTTGAGTTAAAGGCTGAATAGATATAACAGTAGTCTATACAAAGGGTTAGTTACAATTGTGAAAAGCATTCCATTATATAAATTTAAACCTATACAAAAGTATTTATCAAGTAGGTTTCTTACCATGGACAATATTTGCTTTAGAATCCATACTACACAGCTGGTTTGCCTCCATCAGATCTGCTGCAGTAATAAACGGGTGTGAGGTTGTTACACGATTTAAAGCAAGCATCTGGGGAAATGAGGATCAGAAAAGCAATTATATATTTACTTATGCAATTTGGAGATATTACTGAACAAAACTTCTTAATTTGGAGAGTCTATTCTTATGAGAGAGTAAATATTAATGCCTGGGAAAAATATTCTCTTATATTCAACTCTATTAAAATTTAGTATTTCAATTCATATGCCATAACTCTATAAATGTAAAGCATACAAAAAAGTTCCGCTGTTCTCTGTACTGCTTCCCACTTGTTATTAACTCCTTGAAAGAAAAACATTTAAAAGGAGTAGGGCAAGGAGAAGAGAACAAAAATAAATAAGAATATTATTTAAAGCCTAGGACCAAACCAAACCAAAAAGACATTTCTGTGACTTGTATAAACTTTTTTACTGCCCAATTAACAAATCCAGGCTAGTAATAAGTGACAGACAGAAAAATTAGCTACTTTATGTTCAATTATACAAAAAGGAAAAAAATAAAAACCAAAATTACAATCAGAAACAATTCTCCCTGAAAGCAGAGTCCACTTTTCATGTAGCTAGCTGCCTTTCCAACAACTAACACAAATCCTGGATTTGAAGATTATTTGTAATTTTCATAACATTTAGATTTAGTCATTTAAATCAGGTTAGCAGATTTAGCAGATAAAAATGAATGACATTCAGGTGAACAGTAAATAATTTTGTTTATGTAAGCATGTACTATGTACCATTTGGGACATATTTACACTAGAAAGTCTTCTCCATTTTAACCAAGGTTTAGGGTCCTCGGTTGAGCAGAAGAGTTTGGCTATCCTTGTACTTCATTCCCCTACAGGAAGGGAACTGGGTACCCAGTAGCTCCTTCCCTTTCTCTTACCGTTTCTTTTTTCTTTATAATAAAATATTTTTGACATATAAAAAAGGCAAGACAATAATATAATGCATATTCATGACCACTTCCTCAGTTTAAAGAAATGTAATTTTATACAGTTGAAGCCCCTCCTCTTCCCATGGTGGGGCTCTGCTCTTCCTTATACACACACACACACACACACACACGTGCGCGCGTTTTTATGCTTCTGCTACATGTGTATACATTCCTAGACAATACAGAGTGATTTTCAAGTTTTATATAAATACTGTATTGTATTGTTGCAACTCTCTCTTCACTGAACATCTATTCTGAGAATTTATCCATGTGAAGGTATGAATGCTAGCTTATTCATTTTTTCCTATTGTATTCCTTTGTGTATACTCACAATTTCTTTCCCTTATTGATGGACATCTCTCATTTCCTTTTTTTACAATTATAAATAAGGCTGCAATAAACAATGCTGTACATGCTCTCCTGTGTGCCTGAGTCTCTCTACATACCTAAGCTGCCAAATTGTTCTCTAAAATGCATCTACATATTTACACTATCAGCAGCAATAAATTTTATAGTCACAGACACCATACTATCAGAAATAAACTTTGACACCTGCCAGACTGACAGGAAAAAAAAAAAAAGGTTTAATTGTAGTGTTTAATTATGTAAAGTTTAAATTGTACCATTTCCCTGTTGCTGGAGAGGTTAAACATCTTTGTATATTGTAAGACATGCGGGATTCTACATTGGTGGATTGCTTGCTCACATTCTTAGCTCATTCCTTTATTGATTATGCATTGGATAGTGCATGCATGCATATATGCTCTCCCAATCAGTCTTCGGTTTTTGTCCAGACATTTAAAAACTCAATGTAATTAACTCTACCCATTTTTTTTTTCGTGGCTTGTGATGTGTGTATCTTCTCTAAGAAATCTTCCCCTACCTTGAGCGAGATTACAAATATCTTCTCTATATTTTTTTCTAAATTTTTAAAATTTTTGTTTTTGTACATACATTTAGGTTTATCAACCTGGAATTTACTTTTGGATATGTTAATGAGGGTATTTTTTGCTATGTGTATAACTCCTAATTTTTTGTTGATAATTATCCAAACTGTATTTAATCTTAGTCAAGTTTTTCTTTCTTCTTTATAATTTCCACCAACTCCAAAACTTTTCTTAAGACAAACCAAAAAAATAAAAATAAAAAAAATAAATCAAGCCACTACCTTGAATTAAGAATATCGGAAACTGGAAAAACAATGGTTGTTCATGTTGACAATTTTGAGACAGATTTTCTCAGAATAATGAGAAGTGTGTGTGTGTGTGTGTGTGTATCCTTTATATACCACAAGTTGGTAATTAGTCTTTTTGGTACATAAATAACTAAAACTCCTACTTTAAAAATTCTTAATCCCCAAATTCTTTTATAATAAAGACAGCTGTTGGTGAAAATGGCAGTGATTTTGATGGATGGGAGGGTGACTGCTAACAAGGAAGTATACAGGGAGAAAAAAAAGCAACTCTTAAATTTCCTCAGCAAAAACAGAAATGGGGAAGGAGAATCTATCAGCAAACACAGCAGAACCATATAGTAAAGTAGGACACAAGGTTGAAGCCAGAGTGCCTTGGATATGAGCTGGGTTTGCAGTCTACTAGCTGTGTGACCTGGGGCAAGTTATTTAACAAGGAACCTCAGTTTCTTCAAAAATAAAGGTAAAAACACCAAAGGATTATGGTAAAGGTTAGACATAATGTTGGTAAAGTAACTATATTATCTGGCTCATATGTTATTTAGTAAATGATACCTCTTATTATGAATGAAAGTAAACAAGAAGAAATTCACGAAACAAAAAGTATTTTTATCTTGAAAGGTATTTACCATAATTTTCTAGAAATATTAGGCTAATATCAAATACTCTTAGTGAAGGAACAGCTTTAATTTTTGGAACAATCAAGTACTCCTTTATTGATACTGATTAAGATGTAAAGAAGAAAAATCATAGATCAAATCCAATGATACAGAGTAAGCATTTGACAAAATACAACACCCATTCATAACAAACTCTCAACAAGTTAGGAATAGATGGGAATTACCCTAACTTGATAATAAACATGTACAGAAAATCTACAGCTTACATCATATTTAATGGTAAAAGAGTAAATGCTTTCCCTCTAAGACTGAAAAATTGGCAATGATGTGCATCCTCATCACTCATATTCAACATAAGAGAAGTTCTAGTCATGGCAGTAAGACAAGAAAAAAAATAAATACATTAGATTGCAAAGACAAAGGGAAACTCTATTTGCAGATGATATGATTATCTCAAAGAATTTCTAATAAACTCCTGGAATGAGCTCAGCGAGATTGCAGAGTACATCAACATCCAAAAATCAATCGTATTTCTATATACCAACAATGAGCATATTGAAGCCAAAATTAGAAACAAAATATCATTTACAACTGCTCCAAAAAAGTTACTTAGGTATACACTTTAAACATGTAAAACAGTATAAACATGTAAAACAGTATCTGTGTGGTAAAAATTATAAAATGATGAAAGAAATCAAAGAAGAACTAAAGAAAAGGAGAGCTGTACCATATTCAGAGATTGGAAAACTCAGTGTAGTAAACACATTAATGCTCACAAAATTTACCTACAGGGTCAATCAATTCCCATCAAAACATAATTATCTCGTGAAATAAAATGAATGATAATAAAACTAATACAAACCAATAGCATGTGCAATGACCGCAGGTTTTTGCTGACATTGAAATGCTTCTGTAGTACTTCTCGCACATTTCTATCTTCTGAGAGACACTAGAGGGAAAAAGAATCAAAACAGAAATAAGGAATAATGCAGTTTAGAACTTAAATATAATCTTGTGCCTCAATAGTTGGTGTACCTCATTAATGCTATTTATTGATTATTAAATAGTTGCCGGTCTTTTTTGTAGAACATAAAAATCAAAATCAAATTTCCAGTCTATTGATTTTCTTCTTATCCCTTTACATTAATTCAATAGACACAAAGATAAAACATAATCCTTGCTACCCTAAAATTTCTAATCTAAAAATGGAATCTATACAGTGATATGTATATAGTGGGATGACCAAAATGCAGCACAAAACACAACAGAGAAGAAGAGTTATTATACTTGGGAAAACAAGTTAAAGTATTAAACTGTATGAATCAACAGGCTAAAAAGAAGAAAGAAGATTCCAGCTACAGGGACTAGCATGAGTAATGGGGGGAAGGCTGTGGCATACTGAAGAGGTAGGTAGTCATGTTATCCTGAGTATCAGTTACTGGCAAAGTGATCAGATGAAGACAAAGGCAGGAAAGCCTGCTTGGAAGCAATTGCTATTGTCCATACACAAGACAAAAAGGGTCTGAATTAATACAGTGGTGTGAAAACAGGAGAGAATTAAGACATTTATGAAAAATGTGTCTGATGGAGAATCAACTGGTGAGAAGTGGAGGAGAAAGGGTTTGAGAGAGGAAAGAAAAAAAATCAGAGGTGATACTATGGGATATGGGATGTACCAGGAAGAGTGGCGAGAGCGGTATGGTCAGGAAGTGACACTTGGATTATCAGTATTGAAAAAGTAGATGGAAAAGTGGAGCAAAGTAAGAGACTGAGGAAGATGCGGAAGACTAGAAGAGAATACAAGAGAGAGCAAGGAAACCAAGGGAAGAAAACTTTAAGAAGGAAGTGGTGATCAAATCTAAAGTACTTTGTATGATGAAATGAAGATACATTTTGAGAAGCAGTTAAAGGCTTTTGAAATTCACAGATCAATAGGGCCCCTTAAAAAAGCAGAATCTAAAAGAGCTAAGTGACTACAGTGAATTAGGATTAATGAAAGGTGAGGTACACTTGGCAATGAAGATTAGATGAAAGGAGAGTAAATTCAAAGTCGGCAGAGCCAAGAATGGCTTGGGGAAGATTGACATCATTTTTAAAAAATTATGCAAGGAATAAGGATCATTCCCTTAAAAAAAAAAAAAAAGTCCCATAGCCCAGAAAAGTACTAATTATTTCTATACTTTCCAGAGCTAAAACTGCATGTCTCTACTTCTTCCACTTTAAGAACATTCAGATTCAGAAATAAGTTCTAGTCTCATGAAATGCAGTTTTATGCTCTCAATAAATATATTATAATCCCATTTCCTTGGTGTTGTTTTTAATCTTCTCTTTCTATTTTAAAGGGCTTGCTGCTACTATACATATCTTTTTATCTTAAACAGGGTTAAACACCCTTTGGAAGTATACAACATAACATTAAATAATAAAGCCAAGTAATTCAAATAAAAAAAACTTTTGGAAATTAATTGTAGTCCTGGCTTCTGCAATTGTTGACTTATCAAGTCACTTATAAAGCTGATGTATTAAAATCAGAGCAGTTAGGAAAACTAAAGAAAATTACCCGGGACAAAAATATTGATAAGACACATTTTCTCTGCAAGAATTCAATTCTTTTTTAAAGAACGTATTTTTTTTAAAAAAAAAGATGTGTTGAAGGGTTAGTCTTCTCTACATACCCTTTCTGTTTATCTCTATTTTTAGAGGTCTAAATCCAACTTCCCTTTTCTGAAAGCTATCACCTTGCTCCCATAATTAATCTACTCTCAAAAAAAGTTTACAAGATCTATATGGGAGCCATTAAAAAATATAAACTCATTACATTTTTAATTTCACCTTGATTCAAACACTATAAATTACTTGAGGATAAGGCTACTATCAATAACCACTTATTGGATGTCTATTATATTTAACTAATTATGATAGTAATTGAAGATATTAGATCTTAGTTTTGAAACATGACTGACTTTATCTTTTTTGACTAAAAGATTCCTTATGGTTGGCTCAGGAAATGATGTAAGGGAAATAAGACAGGGACTGACTGACATCACCTACAGGAACATGGAAATTCCCAGAAATAAGACACCCCCCCCCACCCCCGTGTTGTTCAGGGAAGCTGATTACATTTCCGTTTTACTGATGAACTCAGGAGTAGAAGTCGCAGAAGCAAGCTCATATTGTGCTGACTGCACAGTGTGTTTGGCGGGTGCCCTCTTCAGGCAGATTCTAAGCAGTCTGTTCCAGGGCCACACCTGCACTTCAGGACTCATGCTGCTCCAGGACAGCTCAGTGGCAGCAGTGTATATACTCATCTCCTAGTCAGTTGCTGCTAAACGTTCTCACCTTCTGTTAACTAAGCAGGGGAGGTTTAAGAAAGTAGGTAAATCTTCCTGGAACTTTAGCTATAGTACCTCGGGGAATTTCCTTTGAGGAGAATTAGCTATGGTCCTTTGAAATGTTCTTTTATGTAGAGATTTCCCTTATACTGCCATGCTGAGATGGTGTGCTCTGCTTGCATATTTGACTCACTTAGGGTAGGGCTAAAACATTCAAGTTAGGCAGGAGGTCCAGGTTCAACACTATCCTAAAGATAGTTCTTGGATGAGATTTCATAGGCGACCTGTTATCTGTACCATAGCTTTTGGTTTAACCTTGGAATCAGAAAAACTTCCTGAATAGTCAGCACTGAAGGAAAGGATAGCTCCCTCAATGCACTCTCCACCCCACCCCCACCCACAGGGCAGGGCCTCTGGCCATGGTGCTGACATATTATTCAAGTGAAGTTCATTTATTAGCCTACAAAAGGGAGGTGGCAAATGATGATTAGAACGGGGAAGAAAATATTAAAACTAAGAGAAACACCCTCCAGTGGTACGAGTTTTACCTTACAAAAAAACTGTGAGATTGTCAAAAAGATGACAGGATGGTGTGCACAGGCATTCTTATCATCTGGCCCTAAACCCCATGATATAGGATCAGCAAAAAAGGACCAAACCTAAGGGTTAGCCACTCCACTATGACACGGTTACCCATTTTCTCAGTCACCAGTTATGCTTCCCCAGTCACCTTCATCATCTACTTCCCTTACACACCCACTCAGATCCAGGAAGGACAGAAAGATGGATTACGGCACAGTACAACCTGGGCGATTAAGTCGCGCTAGGAAAGAAAGTGAGCAAGGGTATAAATAATAAAAGATCTGGGACAGTACAGCAGATATTTAAATACCAAGAAAGAATGCACCTAAATCTCTAAGACAGAAAAACACACTGTGGTAACAAGACAATAAGTTCAAGAGCAGGAGAAGGTGAACGTCTGAGGCACTGAACAGTGGATTCAGAGGCCAAAGACCCAGCGCTCCGATCAACTCTAGACCTATGTAATGGGAGGGGCAATGTGGGCGCACCAACTATAAAGTGTTCCTAAAATCTGGAATCTTATAATTATATACAGGATCAGGGAAGACTTGCCCTATCTAACAAATATCTGAGTCCCAGGCAAGGTTAGTTTGGGGAGGAGGGTGGAGGTAAGGACCCACACCTAATTATATCATGGCACAATACTTGAATTTTAAGAATACAGTTAGCAGTTTTTACATGCAATTCCATCTAGTTACATTAGGAAAAATAATATGGAATTATCAATCAGAACAAAGTGAAAAAGGTACAACAAGTAATAACATGTAAAGTTTGAACCCTTTGTGTAAAAACAAGTTTAGTATGTATATAAGGTCTGAAATGCTATAAACCAATTAAATACTTTGTAGTAAAAGAAGGAAGGATGAGTTTGCATAAGGGAAACTTCTACCTTTTACCATGTATTCTGATGCACTGATTGAATTTTGTTCAATGAACTTTAAAAAAAAGGAATATGTCAGAATTAATAATGCTTACATAAGCAGACTATATTTTAGTATCAAAACAAGAATCAAGTTTCAATTTTGCAAGATGAGTTAAGTTCTGAGATCTAATGTACAGCAATGTGACTACGGTTAACAATGTAGTATTGTACCCCTGAAACTTGTTTAGAGGATAGATCTTAACTGTTCTCACCACATTAAAAAAAAAAAAAAAGAAATGATACCTATGTGACGTGATGGATATGTAAAACAGCTTGATTGTGGTATTTCACAACATATATGTATATCAAAATATCAAGGTGATACCATAAATACATACAATTTTTAATCTGTCAATTATACCTCAACAAAGATGGGAAAAAACAAGAATCATTTAGGAGTAAGATAATTTAATGCAAAATTCTTTTAATTTGGTATTGGTATTTAAGATTAAATCAATATTGTTTTAACATGAGCCAGTGAATACAGGCTGTGTAACTCTAATTATCCATGCATTTAATCATCCTCACTCATTGTTATTTAATATTACAGACCAGTTTTTCAAAACCAAGGACTTTTAATATTATTTTCCACTTTCACAGGATCCATATTTTTAAAAGATTCTTCTATGTGGGATTTATTTAGCAACACTGTTTTTCAGTTAAGTTCTCTTTCTCTCCCTCTCTCTCTCTCTCTCTCTCTCTCTCTCTCTCTCTCTCTCTCTCTCCCCCCCCCTCCACTCCCTCTCTCTTCTTCCTGCCAACTGAAACTTTTTGTTAGCATAAGATAAATTGATGCTAGTACCGTGGTGTTTCCACGAAAACAAGACCGGGTCTTATATTAATTTTTGTTCCAACAATCTACATTTATTCATTTATTCATGTACAAAAATCTACATTTATTCAAACAGTCATGTTTGGCTGATGATCTTAACTGGGGCTTATGTTTGGGGTAGGGGTTATATTACGAGCATCCTGAAAAATCATGCTAGGGCTTTTTTCTGGTTAGGTATTATTTTTGGGGAACCATGGTATATTGAATTGATATAACAATGGCCTATACAAGTTAGGCTGTTCAACTTCAGGGTAGGTAAGTTTACAGAGTCCACAGGTTTAGTAAATCTTTAAAACAACATGTGAAGTTGCCTTTGTATTACAGCTATGAGCCTCAGGGCTCCAGTGATTCCAACATGTGGTTCGCCTATGTAGAAAACATAACCAGAAGTGCCACGGCCTGGGTTGCCTCTGAATAGACCCAACGAGATAATAAAGCTAACGTTGTATATGAACCCTGGAGGAAAAAAAAAAAATCACATTGGATAGGTAGGTAGGAATCACTAAAAGTGATATATTGAAGCTTGTAAAATAAAGAAAATACTTATTTTTATGATTGAAATGAATTAAAAACATAACCTGAAAGATAAATCAGATATATATATATATATATATAAAACAAAAATCTCATTAAAGTTCTTTTGAGAGAAAAAAATTTAGGAGCTATGACATTTAACTGTCTATTAAAAGAAGACAATACACACACAAAAAAGCGTATAATTTGTATTAATGCAGTTTTTATGCCACAGTAACATTAGAAGCTTTGTGCTAATTTACAAATTTTAAAAATTTGTAAGTTTTACTTACTTTCAAATGGTATATAGCAAGACACAAAAATTACTTTAACATCACTGCTTTTGTTCAAAGTTACCTGCACATTCTCATTCCACCTCTCAGCGAAAAGCTTGTCTGGAAATTCTGCAGGTAGAGATAATTGTTCTTTAAATATTTTAAGATACTGTGGAATACCAAATGAATTCATTAAGTGTATCTGCCGGTGAGAAAATCGTGACTTCACTCTTTTTTCTAGGAGTTCCAAAATATCCTTAAAAACAAACAGAAATTCCTGTAAGATGCATGTTAAAAAAAAAAAAAACAACCATCTTAGAGGTTTAAGTATTTGAACTATCACCTGTGATTAGCAATGCTTATCCTATAATACACAATTAAGCATTACAAAGAATTTATGCAAGTCTCTAAAAACTCAAATCATTTCCTTGAGTGTGGCATGGAAATAAACCAAGCCTCTAAAAAAATTCTGTTATACATGCTACGTTAAATAATCCACTTTAAGCATTTGTAGGTCTGGTGATAGCATGCCTTTTACCTATTGTTATTCTCAGCTAATCTTTAACATTCAAACATATACAGTCATTGCTAAAGAAATTATAACTATTATTGAATAGTTTTATGCTGTAGTAACATTAAGAGTTTCAGTAAGGAACTTTGTACATTCTATACGGAATTCAGATAAAAAATTAAGATAATAAAATGTATTAAGACTTATATTCATGAAAATTTCAACATCTTGTTTTATGTAATAGGCTCAAGCAGCAGCACATGTAACCCAGCAAAGTTCGTCTCACTAAACTCCCTACAAATTTAAGCTGAAGCCTTGCTAGACTGAAGAAACTCACTGTACAAGAGGAAACTGGCAGGAACACAGCATGATTTTGGCTTATAGCTTTGTGATAGTGATATTTTAGAAACTACTATTGTATTTGTGGTATTTTCCCTTAAGAAGTTAGAAATCAAGTTAATGGCAATTTTCTATAATAAAAAGTTAAAAGAAAAAAGAAAGCTGTGGTGAGGCCCAGAAATATGGATTTTTAAATCTACCCAGATATTTTCATGTAATAGGTTAAGAAACCAATTACATAGAGGAAAGAATTCAAGTGATCAAAATGGGATCATGGTTAGTTTGGGAAGGAAGACAGGAAAGATTAATAGCTTAGGGCTAAAGGGGGGGAAGTTGAATGAAAAATGTGAAATGTTTTTATAGCTTAAAGAAAAACACAGTGCCAGTAGAAGGAAGTTATGTTCAGAGACAGGAACATTCATTTATTTTCTATTGAGGAGCAGCTCTAGATCACGCATATAGGTAAGTGGCTGAAAGGTAGTACAAACACTCTATGCAAGCAATAATTAGCACCTTAAACTTGGAAATGGAAAGAAAGAGACGAAAGTAAACTCTATTTAGTAGGGTGCAGTAATGACAAACATTGGCAATGTGGGTATAAAGAAAACAGTAAAAAAGGGAATTCCACAGGGAAGAGGTTGTTTGCTGGCAACGTCACTACTCAATCTGTCCTTGTGATCTTTCCCTATAAACATGGACACATCTGAAGAACTGTGTAGTTGGAGAATTATACATACAGGTTAAAAAAGAGCCACTGCTAACACTGCTAAGGAGCTCCTGACCCTTTATTTGGTCGTTCACTGGGTCAATAACATTTGCCACTGCCACTTGCACCCAAAGGAAGATTTATTTATTTATTTATTTTTAGCAAGAAGAAAGGTGGCTGTACTCAAGGAGGAATAAAGACATGTGAAAAACCATTCAGATGTTCTATGAGGGAGGCTTATTATGAAGGCACACATCATACATAAGCTGTGGAGCACTGGGGGAGGAGGACAGAGCAAGGTACTCCATAGAAAAACAGCACTAGTAGGACTACTGAAAAATGACTTTGTAAAGAGTTTCAATTTTCTAAAAAAAGAGAGCTGTAGGAAAGGAGAATAATAAATAGGCCTTATTTCCAGAGATATGTACATATGAAGCTGAAATAGTATCATTTTTGAGTTGATTTCAAGCACTTTCAAAATATGGAAAGAATCTTAAATGTAAAAGTAGAAACTATGAATATTAGTCATTTTTATAAAATGGTGGTAAGATTATTTACTGTATTTTGTATAATGCGCTCCTGTGTATAATGTGCACCCATGTTTTTGGCCCAAGTTTTCAGGGAAAGAGATCTTTCATTTTTCACTTTTTAATTCAAATTTTTATTTGTTTACATTTAATACTGGTTTTTGTATTATAAAGGAATTTTAGTATTTATTTTTAACATATTATTCTACAAGAAATTTGTTTGTTTGTTTTGTTTTGACTTTTTAGCTGAGCCATCCTGCCACCTGTTGGTAGCTCAGCTGCAGCTCAGCTCAGGCCAGGACTTGCACCGCTGTTGCTCAGAGCTCACACTCTTGAGTGAGCTCTTAACCAACTGAGCTACTAGGCCAACCCAAGAAATTTTATTAACAAATAATTACAAAACACAAGAACAGATACAAGGTACAAGAAACTTTATGTACTGGTAACAAATTGACGGTATTTATGCATCATAGAAGGCCAAGAACTCTTCATCATTACAAGTTCGTCATAAGTTCAACAAAACCAATTATCATATTCCAGGATATTATTTTGCATATGGATATTGTTCTTTATTTCTAAAGTTACACTTTTAACTCATAAGCATAAATAAAGGAATTAAAAACATTTATATAAACACGGAATTAGTACTACCCATGTATAATGAGCATCCTTATACTTCCCTCACAACTTTGGGCAAGAGTATGCATTACACACAGCAATATGGTAACTTTCTCTTCACTTGCTAATGAAGAAATTATATTGATTAGAATAATCTGACTTCACTTTTTATTCAGTGATTGCACTGAAGGGTTGGAGGTATTAGTTTATAAGCCTGTGTGATAACTGTTTTCTTATTCTCTTCAATCTGAGTTGAAAAGTGGGATAAATGCACCAGGCATTGGTGAAACACATTTGAAAAAATGCCTAATATAATGACCTACACAAGTGACTATGTCAGTAATTAAGCTTTAATTTTCTAAATAATTACATATATAATTAATTTTTTAATAGAAAGAAAGACTTACCAATCTACATGTAAGACCAATAACTGCTACTGGAGTCTGTGCAGACTGAGAAATGTCAAAAAGATTATAGAGGAGTGTTTGGTTTTTATGATGAGCAAAAAGATCAAATTCATCTAATATGAAGATCACTGGGCAACTACTAGTCCTGTCACCTAAGGTAAAACAAGAGATTTTATATTAACAATTAATTATATCAACCTTTCTTAAATTTCCAAACCATTTACTACATTTCAGTTTTTCAAAGTTAATCCAACAAACATATATTGATAACCTTACTTTGGGTAGGACATTTACCAATGCATGTATATTGATTCAACAACAAAATTGTTCACTGGACAAGATACCTTCAAGTATTTCAGTCTAATTACTAACTCTAGTAGTTTACTGAAGAAAAACTAAGATTATTGTTTTTTAAATTATGTAAACATAGTTCTTCTATCATCAGAAAATCGACAAAGATCTTTTAACACCTACACAGAACGAAACACTTTGGGATTGAATATAAAGAGAGTCACTAAATTATGCTCAAAACTTTTGCTTCAGAAGAAACTTGTTTAGTTACTAGAAATGCAAAGTATATCTTCCCATAGAAATAATTTTTATAAACAATGGTTAACTATGAAGTTCAACCAAAACCACTTTAACTCCTTCTAATCACAATTTTAATATTTCAAATATAGGGAAAAGCTCGACATGACTGTGGATTCATTTTTTTCATCACAATGGAAACTCTAAACAAAAACATCACTATTACCTAAAGGCTCAAGGTTTTATATTTGCATACACAAGTGAAAAGAAAATCTGATAAGGGCACACTTATTACCACAGATAATAAAACATATACACCAACCTAAATGGCATAAAAACTACAGGGACTATAGAAAAGTCTAGAAACAGAACTACATAATTAGATATTTAGTATTGGTAAAATACAGCATTCTATATCAATGGGGAAAAGTGGTTTATTAAAGGTCAGAGCTCCACTTTACACCTTACTAAAATAAATTCCAGACAAATTATAAATTAGAAGTATATGTATAAGAGGAAAACATAAGTGAATATCTTCAAAATCCAGAGAGAAAAAATTGTGACTATGTAAAAATGTAAAACTTCTGTTCAACAGACAATCCAAAGCAAATTTAAGAGAAAAGGGGGGTTAGTGCAAGAATTACAATAAAAAACTACAAGATAAACATCAATAAAAGGCAAAGAACCAGCTGGAAATACATAAGCCAGAATATATCAGTGGCCAATAAGAACAGGAAATGATGAGCATCATTACCAAAATTATGCAAATCAAACAAAAAGATGTAATTTTTTCTATTATAAAAATTTGTAATTGTTCTTGAAATTGTGAAGAAAAAGATATTCTCAAACATATTTAGAAAATGGACCCTCTAGGGTCATTTGGTGATATTTATTCTTTTAAATGTGGTACCTTTTAATCCAGAATTCTACTCATTAAAATTTACCCCAGGAAATATCTGGATGATCATCTAAGCATTTCTTCTTAATCATACAAAATTAGAAATAAAAGTCCATAACTGGTGATTAATAAAATATAATTTATATTTTAAATTATTGTAAATTTATATTTATAGAACAAAATATATAAGAACCATAAAAATGATAATGCAACTCAAATTTACTCACGGGAAGATGCTTACAACATACTGTTCTTAAGTGAAAAGATGTAGATTATACAATATGGAAAATAATTTTATTGAAAAAATTCATTTATATCAATGATATACTGCAGGTGAATACAGATATGAAACCAAAGTTAGTTGTGATAATCAGTATTATAGTGGTGGGATTAGTGATCATAATTTTATTCTTTTTTATGTTTATTTTATTAGTTTTTTGTAAAAGCAGGTATTTATTAACTTAATAATTACGGGAAAAAATAAAGCTAAACAAATATCTTTGATACTGTTAAATACGTTACTATTTACCATTTTTTAAAGCTTCCAGAATAAATGAAAGGTTTTCAGCAAAGCTTCCCTGTATAACAAAAAAAGATACCATGATTACAAGTTTAGTGAAATAAAGAATAAAAGGGCTATTTGATTCTTAGACATTATATAGACACACTGTATCCATTTTTTTCTAGTAAATTAATCATTGGCCAGATTCTCAGCTGAGTATCTCTATGCTTACAATAAAAACTTTAAATATAAAAGCAGAGATAGCATAGCAGTAAAAATGGCATTGCTATGTCATGTTCAAAATTTTATATTTTCTGGATAAAATCCATAAAAATATTAACTTTGTACAGTTTTTAATAGTTGCTATATTACTGTAGAGAACTGGAAATCCACTGCATTTCGTATCTTCAAACACATCAGGCTCTTGCAAGTCTCAGATTAATTTATACCACTAAAAAAATGACCATGAATTTAAATGAGATGCAAAGGAAAAGGGAAAAGAAGTATGCCTCAAATATTAGATACTATAATAAAGTATCTCTATTCAAGAGCATGTTATGGATTTTGTATCCATCATATCAAATTTGGCTATGTTGACTTGGAACACAGCCAAACATTTTTGGATACAACTTAAATATTCTAGATAGAAATTAACAGAGTAGCAGATGCATTATCCAGATGTTCCAGCTTGTGGATGAAGGCCCCATTAAGATATTTTTTTCATTAGTCATTCATTTTTACTTCAAATTTTTTTAATTTAAAGAAACAGCCAAACTTTAAATTTGAGGAGATGTAAAAGAGAAAAAAACCCATCTGTTTGTTTCCCAGGAGAGAGAACTGATATAAGATAGCATAAACTTTTAAGAGCTACCACATATTTTGTGATGATTGCATGCTGTCAAATCAATACTATTTCCAAGATAGGGAGGACCAGAGATATTTACCATAACATTAACAAGGGCTCAGAAACAACCTACTGGGAATTCAGAGGTCAAAGTTATTCAAAAGCTGCTTATCTTTTGGGTGTTTTTTAAAAGTCTATTGTACCTGACATTAAATATATGCTTATATGAATAGGTATGCACATATTATAAGTATGTACTTATATAAATATACATATATATGTATAAGGATATACAAGTTCCAACTTGGAGCTGATGGGTCCTGGAAAAACACAATGTTTCCCCTCCCCAATTCCCCCAATAAAATCTTTAACAACAACAAAAACAAAAATACAAGTTTGCCTTAAGTGTATCAAAACAGAAAGGCTCTAAGTGAAGTGACTTAGGTTCTTAATGTCCAGCTTGTGTCATTTTATGACTTTGGACAAGCTATTTATGCTCTCTGAGCCTCAGATGCCTAATTTATAAAATGTAGAAATTAAACTAATAATCTCTATATCTGATGATTACAGTAACA
Organism: Hipposideros armiger; assembly: GCF_001890085.2. Taxonomy (NCBI): domain Eukaryota; kingdom Metazoa; phylum Chordata; class Mammalia; order Chiroptera; family Hipposideridae; genus Hipposideros; species Hipposideros armiger. The sequence continues at coordinate 274,754 of NW_017731565.1, read as the reverse complement.
ATAGTGATGACTAGGATGATAAACAACAGTGCCTTTTATTCTTTCATAAGAATCCATTATGAAATAGGTCTATTTAAGAAAATTGGAAACACTGATCTACATCAACTGGAAACCAAAGACTTGCAGACAGTGAAAGAATAACTCATGGTTGGCTCAACTTTTTACAGATAACTATTGAAGAATAAAATTACTAAATGCTAGGAGGCTTACACAACTATGGCTGTGTCACTGCAGTAGAGTACACAGTTTAGAGAGCAGAGTGACAGCAGTGACCAGAAAATGAACTTGGAAGGTATATAACCCACTTCCATTGCATAAGCAGTATGAGGATGAGTCATTTCATCAAGAAAATTAAGGCAGCTGAAAATTAAGTTAATCATTCTTCCCTTGAGCCCTAAAAGTCAGGTGATAGGTAAAAAGGTTTTAAAAAGTTCCAAAACATTTCTAATCAGTTTCTTTCAAGTTGCAATACTCAGGTATGGGTAAGTTTCTCAACACATTTTAATAGTAAGAGACAGCTGACATCTATATTGTATATTGCCAGTGAGTATTTTTTCTCAGAACATAAATGATGTTTAATGCTTCCTTTTGTCTGTAGAATAAATCTAAGAAGTAAGTATAAGATAATGCCCATTTAACAGATGAGGAATCTGAAATTCCGAGGTATTCATTCATCATGGTCACCAGGTAATCAATGGTTGTAGGGCAAGACTAAAATACACCTTTCGCAGCTTCCAACTGCACACCTTCCACTACTCTCACGCTACCCAAGTCTTGGAAGATGAGAAACTGACCTCTAGAGCACAGTATTTTAAAAAACATGCTAACCTAGCTCCATAGATAGAGGATCAGAATATTTATCCTACAAATCAAGAAGTAAACTCAGATAATTATCCACATAAACCTGGATTTTTAAGTTATTTTATACCTAGTATAATTGTTTCAAAAAAACTAAACATAAAAGATTCGATGAATAAATGCATCCTAGCACATTATACATTTTTATGACACGAATCCTGCATATTTCAGTTTAGAATCTCTGAGCCCGCCCTAGTTTTCCAAAAATATAAAGCAATGCTATACAGACTTTACTTTGAATAGCCTATTTAATAAAACAAAGGAAATGATACTTACAAAAACTTTATCTCCAACTACATTTTCCAAATTCAACTGCCTTGTGATTTCCTTTAGGGCAATTTTATCATTGATTTGCAGCAGTCCTGAAATAAAGTCCATTTAAAAGTATTTAATTAAAATGAAATATGTATTTGACACAGTACAGATTATTTTCCAGTCGAGAAAATTTTCTAATGCTTTTTAAATTTAACTAGAGAGAAAAGTCAAAGCCTGTTAGTTTATATTATTTCCTTGTTAAAACTCAGCAATGAAGACATTTGGTAGATTCAGAGGACAATCTTCTTTGGGGTTAGTGTCATTTTTAAAAAAGAAAAGACAAAAACCAAAAGTTCTTAAGTGCCTCCTTTATTTATTTTTTCAGTTTCTAAAAATATTATGTATGATGTGCTAAAGTAAAAGTTGTTACACACGGATCTAGTTTTTTAAATACAATTATTAATCCAGGCTTAAAACATACAAGTGAATTTAGTTTCATAATATAAAAAGCTCAAATATCATTTCCAATGGCAAAATAATGACATACTTACCATTTAAGTGAACTTGTAAAACATTTTCACTCACTTCTTCTACTTCCATTAGTTCTTTCAAAGCATGGTTTACTATCTAAATAATATTAAAATGTGTATATATTTAATAATAGGTAAAAAATGATAAGCCCATATTTTTAAAACTATGAATAATGAGAAAACAATATAAACAGGTTGCCATTTGAAATTAACAAATAAAATTGCAGACTTTTTACAAAGAAAAGGTTTAACTAAAACATCTAGTGTCTTACTTTTCTTAAGATGCCACAGCCAGGATTGATGCCACTCTCTCTCAATCACCTACCAAAACTTCTAATAAATGTTTAGGAACAAACAACAAGTTTTCATATTTCTCTAAAAACTATGGCCACTTAGGAACTTCATGTCTCAGTCAGTTCATTACACGTCTCTAATATTTACTCTACTAAATGTCACTGAAATCTGTTAAAAGCTATTTATCAGAAAAAAGCTAAATGATTGTAAAATGTCTATCCCCAATATATCAATTTCTATGCAATACATGAAATGAAAATCAAAAAAATAAGAAATACCATGTGGTTAAGTTGAAAAAGAGATGTTCCCTCTGTTAATTATTAGGTATAAAGAAAAAGTCCTTATTACAGAAACTTAGTGCTTGCCATGAAAAAAATAATTATCACTAATAATATAGAGTAATAATTCCTATTAAAAATATACTCAGAAAGTGTTGTACCACCTTTTGTAAAGGTTGACATTGTTACAATTTTTATGTAACAGGTTTCTATGTCACATACTTACATTCTTTATATTTTTTGATTTGTGACATCTTATCACTTAGTGCAGTATCATCTACATCTCTTCATTGTAATACTACATACATTTTTAAATTTGAAAATGAATAGAAGAAAAAAAAGTTTTTTAAAAGGAAGAGCAATGATGAAGGTCTTCCTAATTTTACTCTTCCTAATTTTAAACACAAGGATACTATCACAAAATAAATGGTCCAAGGAAACAGGCTGCATATACAAAAAAAAAAAAAAATTTAGCAAACATGACATCAAAATTTAGTGAGGAAAAAAGAACTATTTAACAAAAACACTGGGACAACTGGTAACCTATTTTGAAAACCAAAAAAAAATATTTGTATCAGTACTCTACCTTTGCCTCATATTAGGTTTCACAACAGGATATCAAACATATTAGCTATTCCTGATTTTTGATAGTAGATGCTATTCTACCCCAAACACAGGTAGTCTAGCTCCTCTTCAAAAGAGGTAATCTCAAAATATCAACTGTCATACTATGCATAAAAATACCTAGCTGAGAAGTGACATTATAGAGAACTGTCAGATCTGGTGGTGCTTCTCTGCCTTTGGATCAAGTCAGACCCTATTACAAGAATTTGTCCCAGATGATACAACTCGAGCTCTCAAAATATGGCCGGCTGTTGCCATATTTTCTTAGTAATTTGCTATGTTCTTGCCTCCACCTCTTGATATTTTATTTACATAATATTTACATATCCCTGACTCTGATTTTATGTTTTAAATCATTTTATGTTTGATGGATTGTTAAAATCCATTTCAAATTCTTTGCAGAATGAAATGAGGTTAATAATAATACCTTCATTTTATATATACATAAAGAGAGTTATAACAGGTTTACAGCACTCTTTCCACTGAATTTATTTAAGCACCAAGTTATTATGATTTGCCTGGATCAGCTCACAGCTTTTTAATGGTGTGTGTGTGTATGGTCTGAAATGATAATTTAAATGTATTTTAACTAGTATGCCTTCAAATGATTTTAGTTCCATCCTTATATTGCTAAAATTTACTGTGTAATTATCTAGTAGCAATTGTATAATTTGTCAGTGTTTTTCATGGATACAATGTCATCTTTTCAAATATTTTAAACTATATAACATACTAAAAAACAAAACAATTAGTTGATTAGTAATGTTACACCAGCCAGCATAACCAATTTGGCTACCTCATTTCCACATTCTCTGTAGTGAAAAATTAATTTTGCAAACATACTAGCACAATTTACTGAGACCTGCCAGCATCCAGGGATTTTTATGTTTACATACTATTACTATTCTCATGTACTTTAATAAACACAAGATAATCAATATGCAACTAGAAGAAACATCAATTAGAAGAAACATTCTTTAATCATCTTGCAAGTTTCTTTGTCTACAGTAATTTCTATATAGAAGAGTATTTTCCAGGATTTAATCTGTCATTTGGAATCATATCTATTTTTTCAAAATAAAATGTTTTAAATACAACAAACTATACTATCTGTTATCTTTATCAATTAACTGTAGATTTTGAATTTTTGTATTTCAGATAGTTGGGCCTAGGATGGTATCTTAAATATACTGTAATCTTATTTTTTTCCTTTTTATTTATTTATTTTATTATTGGTTTCATGTGTACAGAACAATGCAATAGTTATCCTTTTCACCCCTCACAAAGTGACAACCCCCCTTAACTTCTGCCCCCCCACCCGCGATGTCATAGTTATCTATTACAATTCCATTGACTCCATTCCCACATTCTACTCCACATCCCGTGACTATACGTATATATAATTATAGTTGACATACAATATTATTTAACATCAGCTTCAGAAATACAGTGCGGTGGTCAGGCCTCTACACTCACTGTCTATGCAGTGGTCTCCTTAACAAGGCATGAGTCCAACTGGCCCCCTAAAAAATATTTACAATATTATTGATTATATTCCCCAGACTGTCTTTTCTACCCCTGAGGCCATATTGTAGTTACTAATTTGTATTGTCTCGTCCCTTCCCCTTCTCCTTCATCTTATTTTTAAATTAGAATTTACATAATTATATTAATGAGCTCTTATCTAAGAATAACCTATTTTATATCTTAGGATATTCCCATACAAACAAATTACAAAAGTGGCAGTTAAGCAACCCTCTGCAGCTTTTTGACTTCTCAATATTAGAGTGTAGCTGGAATAAATTAAATTATATCGAAATGAAATACCAAGTAGGGAATTTTTCCATATTCACAGTAGATAAATGACTTGAAAGCACCAGAAGGCGGCTCTGGTTTAAGAAGTAACAACAACTGGATAAACTGTCAGTATGCCAAGAATAATCTACCCATTTTATTAACTGATAAATACTATGCTGTAAAGGCTGTCTCATTCTTTAAACCTAAGTAAATAGAAAGTTGACATAGCAATTCATAAAAAGATGATGTACTATGAAAAGGAACAGTAAGCTGATGAAAAACGTTACAACTGAAATGTATTATTTTAGAAAATAAATGATGTGAGCTATTGAAGCCAGATTTAGACAAACACAAAACAATAGACTAAGAGGGTTCATGACAAGGAGCGAGATGAGAAGGAAGGATCGTTAGAAAAGTAAAATGCAACATTTACGGTAGAAGCAGCAAACAAAAGAATTGACAGTGAAGAAAAGCACACGGTAGATATGGTAGAATGCTGAAGGTGAGGAAGAAAAAAATGAAAGAAGAGAACAGAGAAATGGCACGAAGAAATGAGAACAAAAGCTTCACAACTGGATACTCTAATCCTAAGAAAGGACAAGAAATGAAAGAGAAGAAATACTCAAAGATAAAAGAAATGTATTCTTTAGTGAAGACCTAAATTAATATTAAAATGTTTGTATAATATCAGTTAATTTTATGATCAATGCTTAGACATGACCTGTGAATAACTAATTCAATGAGACAAGGAAATAAAATGTATAGATCCAGATAGGGAAAGAAGAAATAAAACTGTTTATAGATGACATAATTGCATATGTAGAAAATCCCAAAGAACCAACAAATTCCTAGAACTGATAATCAATTATAGCAAGGTTGCAGGATACAAGCTAATACACAGAAGTTATCTGCTTCCCTATATATCAGCAACAAATTCTTGGAATACGAAATTGAAAACATAATACTATTCAAATTAGCACCAAAAATTTTAAGTACTTAGGTATAAATCTAACAAAATATAAGATCCATGAGGAAAATTATAAAACTCTGATGAAAAACCTAAATAAATGGAGAGATAAATGGAGAGACAGTCCATGTTCATGAATGTGAAGATTCAACAGAACTAAGAAACCAATTCATCCCAAGGTGATCTATAGATGCAACGCAAAATCCCACAACTAAACACAAAAATTCCCAGTATTTTGTGGATATTGATAAACTGACTCTAAAGTTAATATGGAAAGGCAATGTACCTAGAATAGCCAAAACAATACTGAAGAAGCAAAAACTCGGAAGGCTGACATTACCGAACTTCAAGGCTTACTATAAAGCTACAGTAATCAATATAGTGTGATGCTAGAGAAAGATCAAGGGAACAGAATAGACAGCCCAGAAATAGCCACAAACATAAACAGTCAACTGATCTTTGATAAAGAAACAAAAGTAATTCAATGAAGAAAATATAGTCTTTTCAATAAATGGTGCCAGAATTGGATATTCACATGCAAATATAACAAATCTAGTCACAGAGACCTTACACCTTTCACAAAAATTAATTTAAAATGAATGAATCATATAAATATAAAACATAACCAATTGTAAAACTTCTAGAAAATGACATAGGAGAAAACATAGAGGACCTGGGTTTTGGTGATGAAGTTTTAGATGCAACACCAAAATCACAAGGAATGCAAGGAATAGTTGATAAACAGAACTTTTTTAAATTAAAAACTTCTGCTGTGCCAAGGACTTTGTTAATAGAATTAAAAGACAAATGACAGACTGGGAGAAAATATTTGCAAAACACATAGCTGATATATCCAAAATATACAAAGAACTCTTAAAACATATCGATAAGAAAAGAAACAATTCAATTTAATAACGGTCATAAAGTGCCTCATCATAGATATAAAGATGAAAAAAAAAGCATACACGAAGTAGCTCAATATCTTATACCATTAGAGAATTGCAAATAAAAAATAGCAATCAGCTACCACTACATATCTACTAAAAAGGTTAAAAATAAAACAAAAAACACTGACAATACCAAATACTGGTAAAAATACATAGCAATAAACTCATAAACTGCTGATAAGAAAGCAAAATGGTATAACCACTTTGGAAGACAGTTTGGCAGCCTCTTATGGCGCTAAACATTCTTACCATGATCCAGCAACTGGTGCTCCTATGTATTTACCCAATTAAGTTGGCGATATATGTCCACATAAAATCCTGCACACAAGTGTTTATGGTAGCTTCATTCAGAATTGCCAAAAATTAGAACCAACCAACATGTCCTTCACTAGGTGAATGGATAAACAGTAGTACATTCATGCAATGGAATATTATTCAGCAATTAAAAGAAATGGCCTGTCAAGCCATAAAATGACATGGAAGAACCTTAATGCATATTGCAAGTGAAAGAAGCCAATATAAAAAAGTTAGATATTGTATGATTCCAACGATATGACACTCTGGAAAAGGCAACTATGGAGACAGTTTAAAAAAGAAAAAAAAAAAAAGCAATGGTTGCTGTGCATGGTAGGATGAACAGGGAAGAAAGCATGGGATTTTTAGAATGGTGAAACTATTTTGTATGACATTCTAATGGCAGATACATCACATTATTAGGTATTCGTTAAAACCCACAGAATTATACAACACAAAGAGTAAACCATAATGTAAACTTTGGACTTTAATCATAATGTATCAATGTTGGTTCATTAACTGTAACAAATATACCAGACTAAGGCAAGATGTTAATAATAGAGAAAACTCTGTGTGTGGGTAGGGAGGAGGTTAATATGTGAACTCCGTATTATCTGCTTAATATTTCTGGTAAAAAATATATATCTATTTCAGTCAATTTACTAATGAAATGGAGTATAGTTTTAATTTCTATTTACTTAAACATTTTTAAAAAGTGTTTACTATCTCTATTTCTTTTTTTCTGAACTTTCCCCATGCCTTTCGGGACACACTTCCAAGATGAAGTTTAGAATAAATTTAGTCAGCTATTCAAGTTGTACTTTTATCTTGACACTGTTGTAATACCATTTTGTTTCAAGATGAACGGTTTACAATGGAATAACAGGTCTGGTGCACTGATTTCCTAGGTGTTATTTTCTTCTGTACTAATATGAGTATTGTTATGAAGCTTCTTGAAGAATTAAAATATCTAAAAATGTTCTTCAAACATTCATATGGTGATGTGTTTTTCAGAGATAATAAAATAATGAAAACTTAGGAAAAAAAGAAAATTTCCCTTTACTAAAGAAAAGATCTAAATTCATATTAAGATTTGCAAAGTATAGGTTTTTATGACCAATACTTAGATATAGCCTGTAAAATTTTTTTTAAAATTTTTTTTATAGCCTGTAAAATTTTACATTGCTAAAATAAAGAAATTCTACAAAGATTCAGACAGGGAAAAATCACACACAAACTCTAAACAAGTTAGCTGTGTTGGTCATCAGAGATGCTCACCAAATACTTCTGGTTAACCTCCCTTCTAGGCACCTAAGAGGAATGCACTTCCTTGTTCTCCTGAAATTAGGTGTGACCATGTGGCTTGCTCTGGCTAGAAGACTGCCAAGATGTGCTCTGTATCACCTCTGGGTAGAAACTTGAAGAGTGTGTCTGATTCATCACGCTCCCTTCCCTCCACTGAGGTGCTGTGAAGACCACGCTGAGATAACCGACACCACTCCTCTTGCGTGACTACAAAGTGCAGTGCCCCCTTGTTGATCCACACTGGGCACATAGCAAAAGAAAGAATCAAATTCTGTTGACACTGAGATTTGGCGTTGTTATGAGTGCGTAATCTAGACTACCCAATCCAGATTGGTATGTATAGCAGTTTATAACCGCAAAAAAATATAATAAGTCAGCCCTGGGAGTTTGCCCACAAAACACAAATTGAATAAGATCTGTATAATTCCAAAGCGGAAAAAACTGTGACCCAAGAGTTCAATCTCAGCCATGTTTTAAGTTATGTGCCAAATAATTTTTTTTTAAGATTTTATTTATTTTTTATTGGAGAATTGAGGGAGGGGAACAGCCAAGTTGTTGTCCTTCAATCCTAGTTGTGGAGGGTGCAGCTAGCTCAGCTCCAAGTCCAGTCGCCATCCAGCCGCCCGTTGGCAGCTCAGCTCAAGGTGCCATGTTCATAGTTGTGGGTGGGCATAGCCCACCATCCCATGTGTGAGATGAACTGGCAACCTTGTTGTTAGGAGCACATGCTCTCACCAGCTGAGCCATCCTGCCATCTCTTGGCAGCTCAGCGGCAGCTCAGCTTGGGCGCAGCGTCACTGGCCCATGTGGAAATCAAACCTGCGGCCCTGTTGCTCAGAGCTCGCCCTGTTAACCAACTGAGCCACTTGGCTGGCTCCCAAATAATTTTTAATGCATTTAAAATATTCTTAATTTTAAAAACTTCCTAATGTTACTAAACTTCCTTTCTCTTTTATATTTCTGTGGTCTGGATGGCTTTAGTGATTTGTTCTATTAACCAAGTTGTTGGGTTTTTTTCCCCCATGTCTTCAACCAACTTTTCTTTACTTTTTAAAATAGATTATATGGTCATATAGTTCATGCATCAAAAGTATAAAAAGATATATAGTGAAAAGATTCCTACTCATGTTTCCATTTACCTAGATCCTACCCTCCTCAACAAATAACCCACTATATTATTGTTTAATATTTCAGGGAATTTTTGGTCCATACACAAATCAATAGAAATGAGATTTTTTTCTCTTTCCTTTTTTTATGGACTATATACAAATACTTCCTTATTCGTTTTTTACCACTGCATAATATATGGATGGCTGTGTACCATGATTTATTAACCAGTACTCTACTGATGAGCATTTATGTTGTTTCTGATCTTTCACTATTAACAAACAATACTGCAATGAGTAACTTTTACATATGTCATTTCAAAAATATAAATTCCTGGAAATGTTGTTGCAGAGTCAAAAGGTATATGCATTTTTTAATGTGGTTAGATTTCGTCTAACTCTAGCTGTGTTAATTACGCTACCAGCAGAAACATGCATGTCTGTTTTCCCACAGGTTCACAAATCTTATGGAATTTTTCTCGACCTGATAGAGAAAATTACTACAGTTCTTATTCAATTTACTTAATTATGAGTAAAATTTATAAGTTTAAGTGCCTGTTTTTAGGCAGCACATACACTAAAATATAAGTTTAAAACTGATTCACATTTAATTTTCTGTGACCCTTCTGTGCAGTCCTTTGTTCAGTTTTCTATCATTAATACAATTATTGTTAATAATTTAAAATATTCTAATAGGTCAAAAGCATGTTAGTCAAATAGTTCTCTTGTAAAAAAATACCCAAAATAGCACTGATGTCAAACACAAAGTAAAATCTTAATAAAGAACTCAAGAATAAAGAAACAGTAGTTGTATGGAAGGACTAAGCATAAGGACAGAACCAAATTAAAGAGTCAAAGCTAAAAAAATTACTGTAAATATGATTGCAATATAATATGAAAAATTCTTAAAAATTAAAAAAGAAATTATGTAGATCTATATTCCCAATTCTTATATTTCAAACAATACTGGAAATGGGTGATAACACTAAAATCCTAAAGTTCTAATTTCCTCATCTTATATAATGTAGAATCAATACATATTGTTTAAAAAATAAAACAATTTTATTTGTTTTATATAATTTTACTTAATGCATAATTATAATACATAATTTTATTTCTACACAATAAAAATGTATGTCAGTGATAAATCTAAAGTTATTATATGGAATATAACAGAAAACAGGATTTTACACTGCCCAACTATTTAATTAAACAATACTTTCAATGTAACTAACAGACATAATCAGTCTCGTATACTGAATAAAGAATGTGAAAAAAGAAAATGAGGGAAAATAGCGAGAGTATCCTTTTGAGGTAACTAAGCAAATATGATAATGCGAGAAAGTAGAAGAGAATTCTAGAAGATGTGAGCATACATATGAAAACATTGCTTGAGTTAGGGTTAAACAATAAACAATAAAATAATAATAATAAAAAAGAATGTATGATGTGATAGTTACCTAAGCTATAAACACAGACAATACCTACCTTACTGGGTTAGTATGAAGAATAAATCATAGAATAGAACACAGATAAAAGATATAAGGTACACACTCAATAAGTGCTAGTTTGCTTTTCCCACTGACAATCACTGATTAATTCTTCAAGGACAGAAGACCATGATGAAACAAGCATCAATTATAAATTTGTTACCGTGAGGAAACATAAGTAAAAAAGATATGCTCAACTCAAATATACCACTCTAACTTTACAAGGCTTTGCATGTCTTCTATGATTTTAAGAAAACAAGTAAAATGTTAATAACAAAATAATGAAAATAATTAAAAATATTTCAGTGTTGTCTACAAGAATCCACATGTCTGCCAAAGCAAAGAAACACCAGAAATCAACAACTTTACCGTGGTCTTTCCTGATCCTCGGGGTCCAATAATGAGAACAGAGTTACTTTCTCCATAGACAGCAGTTCTTTTTAGCAGCTCAATTAAGTTTCTGAAATGACATAAATAGGCTAAAATTTTAAAAGCTGGCATAATTTGCTAGGTATTACTTTTTAAAAGCTAAATTTGAATATGCACAGAAAACACACATTCCTTTTTTCTTTCCCTCTGAGCACCTGACTTAATGCTCTAAATCAGTGGGCCCCAACCTTCCTAATGCCACGACCCTTTAATACAGTTCCTCATGTTGTGGTGACCCCCAACCATAAAATTATTTTCGTTGCTACTCTATAACTGTAATTTTGCTACTCTTATGCATCGTAATGTAAATATCTGATATGCAGGATGTATTTTCATTGTTACAAATTGAACATAATTCAAGCATAGTGATTAATCACAAAAACAATATGTAATTATATATTGTGAAATATTTCTAATTACAAATAAATGAAACTTTGTCTTGAAGCATGGAGACGGATAGAGGAGCAGTGTCTTGGTTCCTAAGACCATCGAAAATATGTGTTTTCCGATGGCTTAGGCGACCCCTGTGAAAGGGTCGTTCGACCCCCAAGGGGGTCGTGACCCAAAGGTTGAGAACTGCTGCTCTAAATAGTCCTACACTGAACAAAGTGCTGGTTGGCCAATACTGACTCTGTGGAAACCTAAGAGGAAACCCAGTAAGTTTGAAATATCTTGGTCTTTAAGATAATATGGGATAAGAAACAACAGGGACAGCTCTTAGGACCTTTCACGTCACAGCTAACTGCCAAGCATTAGGTGCAAGCAGCTCAGAATTATCTGCGTAATACCAGGTAACAAAAACAACACAAGATTGAAAGTTAAAAGGCTTTCTCGCTATGGAAATATTTATATCTCTCTTGCTTCATGATATTCAGTGTTTCTATATACAAAGCAAAATTTTTTACCTCTATAAAAATGTTCATTAGCCGTGTTTAAGATAAAGTTTGTGTATGGTAATTTCTGCAAAACCTAAAGTGCATCTGTAAGTAGGTTTATAACAGACAAGGGAATAGCTAAACTTACTTATATTGTACTTGTACTCCAAATAGGTTACTATGTGGACTCTGATGACAAAATCTTTCACGCAAAATTCTCTGTGCCTGATAAAAGTAATGTGAATAAATAGAAATGAAAATGTTATACATGCAATTAAAAAAATAAATGAGAATATACATTTACAGCAATTAAAATTAGGTATCGATGAATCAATTCAACCCTCCCTAAGTAACTTGTCTTCAAGGGCTCTGGCACCATTTTAATGAGTTATAAAATTAACAGTTCTTTTTACCTATCTCAAGTCCCAAAGAAAGGATGGGAATTTAGTTGTGAAGGTTTCAACTAGAGACAGAATTACTTACTTCAGCTACATCAGCAATTTGAGAGCTGTTCTAATGCATGTGAATGAATGAATACCTCACTTTGTATAACATGTCAGCCACCGAACAAAGACAGGAGAGAATCTAATAATGTAATCTAATCAAGTAACGCTCATGCACCACATCTCAATCTCTAGAGACCAACACACATCTACACTGACTTAGCTCAAGCCCTACCAATCTGCACCTGCTACAAAGGTCAGGATTCTGAGGGAACAAAAAAGTTTAAAAGTCCATATAGTTACTGAGGACCCATTAGATGCAGAGCAATATACTACTAAAAGAGCATGGTCCACACCTAAAAAAATTGCCAATATATTGAAAAGAAATAACCCAATCAAGAAACAATCTGCAAAAAAGTAGTAACAGCATATAAGGAAATGCTCAATTATATGGAAGAAATCACATTCATCGAGGCTATAAAATCATTCAAATGAATTAAGAAAAAAATTCTTGTAAAGTGCTGAATTTTGATTTCACTTTAAAAGGGCTGTGACTTAGTTGTAAAAAATTATGTCAGACAATCTAACATATACTTTAAAAAGATGGACCATTTAAGTCATTTCTTTTCTGTATCTGCTGCTAACACAGAGGTCCTCCAGGGACACAAACCTTAGGAGGCCGGTTCAGATTTGACCCCATCAGCAGAAACGAGAAGACTCTAAGATTATTTACTTTTCCCAGATGAGGATGGGATTGATCTTTCATGTACCAAAGAAATAAATAAGAGTTCTCTTTATATGCACCAGAGGCTAAGCAAAGCAAATTATTCTCTGAGGATAAAATAATCCATACTACCATTACAGAGGAAGTAGAAAGAATAAGAAGATTGGTGCCAGAAGAGCTTTTTAAAGTTATACTTTCCTAAATCTTAATTTTTTTAAATCTATAAAATGGAGACAATAACATTTTTCTGGCAGGCTTTTCAGATTAAATAAGGCCACTATCTCTAACATAATATAGGTATAGTATAGGTAATAGCTGATACCTGTAAGACACTTAAATGAACATATATGGAAACTCTACTAATTATAATGTTTATTCCTCTACCTAGATAAGATCACTGGAACTCAAAAGACAAACCTCTGTCCTTTTTTAAAAATGTCATTAAAATTTATTAGCGAGGGAACAACTATGTATAAAATATAAAGATAAAGTGAAGTAAAACTGTAGTGAACAGAGATTCAAAAATCCCAAAGTGATCTGAGATGGAGTTACGCAGGTGTATACATATATAGAAATTAATTAAGCTGTACATGGAAGATTTGTGCATTTTATAAATATATGTAAATTATACTTTGTTAAAAAAACTCAGAAACAGAGTTAAACACTTTCCTTCCAAAAGAGAAAAAGTTCTTATAAAGGGATTCCAATAACATTTAGTTTTAATTTTTAAAAAATGTAGTTCTAGTCAAGCCAGATAAATTGAAATGCCAGGGTAGAAATCTGCAAGGCTCCTTAAGAGAGATATGAAATTAAGAAATAGCATAAGACAGCCTCTCCTTGAGAATGGAAAGAGCAATTCTTTGTAAGTGCTAAAGGGAGAATACAAGTTAAGGAGATGACTATTTCTTTGATGACCTTTGTAACAGACCTTGAGATTAATGAAAATATATACTAACCTGTGAAATGTACTCTGCATTGATTAAATTGTTACTCTTTGACTTACGACTGCTCATTTCAACAAATTGAAATCCTTAAAAAAAAAAAAATTTTAGCATGAATATAATAGACCATTGGCTTAAAGAAATTATTTAAGAATTTACCATTATAGAATCAAAATACACAGAAGTTTTAAAACATGAGAAATGTTCAAATTTCTCAAACATTAAATTCTCAGCTGAACATTGTGGTAATCATTTCACAATATATGTAAATCAAACCATCATGCTGTATGCCTTAAACTTATACAGTGATGTATGTCAATTTTCTCGATAAAACTGGGAAAAAGAAAACTTCAATGGCTTCCCTTTGTCCAAGAATAGGTTTCTCTGACACTGCCATACCACACTTTGTAAGGTCCTTAAGGACAACTACTCCTACCTTTCCTTCAATCTACAAGTCACCTTCCCTAATTGCCTTAAAAACAACAACAACAGAGGAACAACAAACTGTGTACTTCTTTAATATAGCTTGTTCCTCCTCATTTCCATCTCACAGAAACATCCTTTCCCAAAAGCCTTCGCTTTCTTGATCTACTCATCAATCATACAAAGTCATTACAGACTAGATAAATAAAGTGCCACTTCCGTGAACATCCATAACTGCCTGTATTTCTCTTTATCCATAATCAAATTATATTAAACAAAATGTCTATTTAATTGCCAGTGTCCTCAAATTGAAGGTATTTTAAACTTCCAAGTATTTTAGCATAAGGTCCAAAATAAAGTTGGCAATGGTAACTGGAATGAAAAATATATATACTAATACAAAATAACTTAAATAAAATTATTCTTGAGGGCAACATACTCAGAGACAAACACCTTTGGTTAAAAGATCTAATTTTCTTAGCCCTGATTTCCTGAAGGAGTACTTTACTAGTCAGGTAATAATAGCTTGAGCAGTGTTTACTTATGTACCTGGATTTGTTACAAGTGCTTTGCATTTACTAATTCATTTAATCCTCAAAATAACCCTATGGAATTAGTACCATTACAATACCCTTATAAGATTAAAAGTCATAAAAAGGTTAAGTAACTTGACCTAATTCAAACAGTATTTAAGTTATAGAACCAGGATTTGAACCCAATAAAATTATACTTGGTTATATGTAATATAATTATTATATACATATATAGTTATAAGTGTTACACTTGGTTATATTTAACTGTTATTTAGCTGTTTTAAATGGCACAAATTTAATATCTTGAAGATCAGCCATTGTGACAGGATTACATTTTATATCCATATAAATAATTTCACATACTGACAACTAGATGCCAACCCTTGGAATGCTGTTTTCTTCTTTGGAAATGCTACAGGACAGCATCTGAACAAGGCCTTGACAGATAGCAAGCAAATTGGTCTCCCCTTACTTTATAAGCCAGGTAGCCAAGGTCTAAACTCCAAAAGGCTTCTGGCTCTAGGCTCCCAAATTGGAAACCCAAAAACAGAGTATTCAACTCATATCTTGACCCTTAAGCATCTTCTTTCTCAGGAGAAAAGAAGTCTTCTCAACTGCCTCAGGGTACCTTCTAGGAGCCTTGTACTACTATACAAGGTGCCTTGCTTGAGAACCTTTACATTAATTTTTATTTTATTCTACTTATTTTAAATTTTTTTCCCTTAAATGAGTTTCGTGTGGGGAAAAAGCCATTTTAGTAACATGAAATGATGCTAAATCGTTTAAAATACTGTTGACTGTGAAAAAGGTCTACAAGTTGACATCTGACAGGAGGCCATGGAATAACTATATCCTAAATGATAAGGAGGACTAAATGTTTAAAAAATGAGGGAAAGCTTTTGCAATATGCCTTATTTTTATAGCTTTACTAGCTACTTCACAGAATTACTGGAATTAAAAAATTTTCCCCCAGGGCCGGCCGAGTGACACTTTGGTTAGGAGTTGGCTTGGGACGCCAGCTCTGAGCAGCAGGGCCCCACATATGAGGGCCAGTGATGCTTCGCCCTCTACAGCTAAGACGGTGAACACCTGGAGCTGGGCTGCCGTGAATTGCCAGCGATGGCATAGGCAGCAGCCCCTGCTGCAGTGGGCTGCTGTTAGCTACCTTAAGTGGCTGGCAGCCGGCGTGAGCTGCCAAGAGCCGCTGTGAACGGCCATCCAGTGGGCGGCAACTGATCTGCCTTACCTGGAAAAGTGCAATGATAATACCAACATGGGCCAGTGAAGCGACGTCCTCCACAACTAGACTGAAGAACAAAAAAAGGACAGCAACTTGTCTGTTCCCCTCCCCCAACCCCCCTATAAAATCTTTATAAAAAATAAATAAATAAATTTTCCTCCACTTCATGGATTAAGAAAACAGCACTCAAAAAAACTAAGTAAAAAGGGCCGGCCGAGTGGCTCAGTTGGTTAAGAGCTCGCTCAAGAGTTTGAGCTCTGAGCAATAGCGGTTCGAGTCCAGCCCGAGCTGAGCAGCCGCTGAGCTGCCAACAGGTAGCAAGATGGCTCAGCTAAATAAAAAAAAAATAAAAAAAACTAAGTAAAATGATTGAGGTTGCCAGGTATGTGTCTAATCTGCCGCCTTGTATCATATATAATTCAGGTATGCCATTAAAAGCATGACTTTTTTCATCATTTGGAAATTTTTCATGAAAGAAACACACATGCTACTTTAGTGACTAACCTACATAAATTTTGAATGTAAGTTAAGTCTTAGTAAAAGATTAATTTTAATACATCTTGCCTCTCCAAGTAACAGTCAAATCTCCCCTGTATAACAGAATAATTTAAAAGATTATTCTAATTTTACAGATATAAAGATGTTTTGGACTGAGAAAAAATTTTGGCAAACTACGTATCTCACAAAGGACTAAAATATATATTTTTAAAATCTTCAAAATTCAACAATAAAAAACATTAGAAAAATGAACAAAAGATATAGACATTTCACCAAAGAGGGTAGATGGATGGCAAATAAACACACACAAAACTGTTTATCACCATTAGTCATTAGCAAAATTAAAACCAGAAGGTATTAAAACACACCTATTAGAACAGCTAAAATAAAAAAATAGGTAACATCAAATGCTGGTGAGGACAAAGAGAAACTATTTCTCATACAACTACTGGCAAGAATGTGAAATGATACAACTACCCTGGCAAAGTTTCTTAACTGGCAGTTTCTTAAAAAAAAAAAAAACTACACATACACTTACCAAGCAACATAGCAATTATATACTCTTGGGTATTTATCCCAGAGAAATGAAAACTTATGTTCAAACAAAAGCCTGTAATACAAATGTTCACAATAAGTTCTTCTATAGAAGCCCAAAACCTGGAAATCATACAGATGCGCTTCAACAAGACAGTGGGGTTAAAGAAACTCTGAAAAATCCATACATACAGTGGAATATAATTGAGCAAAAATAAAAAGCAGTAACTACTGATACGTGCAACAACTTGGATGCATCTCAAGGGCATTATGCTTAATAAAAACAAAGGCTGGCCAACCTCAAAAAGTTACATTTGAATCACATTCTTGAAATGACAAAACTTTTAAGAAATGAAGAACAGGATCGTGGTAGTTAGGAGATGGGCAGGGTTGAGGAGTGGGTATGACTGCAAAGGGTTTATATGAGGGATTTTCTTTGTAATAATGTAACAATTCTGTAACTTTACTGTAGTAGTCACACAAATCTATACATGGGATGAAATCACAGAGAATTACACCACAAAATTGAATGCAAGTAAAAACTGCTGAAATTTGAGTAAGGTCTGTAGTCTCCCTAACACTGTTATACCAATGCCAATTTCCTGGTTTTGATATTGCACTACAGTTATATAAGATGTCATGCTTAAGAGAAGCTGGGTGAAGGTCTTACAGGACTCTATGTACTATTTTTGTAACTTCTGTGTATCTATAATAATTTCAAAATAAAAAAGTATTAGTGATACAACTAAATATTAATCTGCAATAGATTACTGGAGTACATTGGTTTGAATTTCTCTTCAAATTATACCACTGGATCCTGGGACTCCTTCCACTTACAATACTATGCTTTCTATACCATGATTTTACTTATAATTCTAAAATAGTAGGACTAGACATAAAGTGTAAGAGGAACTGAATATCTATGCATAACAAAGTGACTATTCAGGTTGGTATCAAATGTAAACCTAACTGATTACAATTATTTAGTTATATTAATAGAAATTTTGGCAGAACCTACTATTACCTAGTCATACTATTACAAAGAGCAATGAAATAGGCAATCCCAATTAAAGATTTACCCTGATATTACTTCTTTAGCTTCTACACTTGCTATATTATAGGATTCCTGTAGCTCTTTCTCTCAAATTATGTTTTGCTAAGAGTGAAAATCCTAATATTCACTCTCCGTGTTTCAAGTAACAATCAGTCTATTTTACTGTCTCAAAAATTTCATGCAATCCACTTGTCACTAGCTGCCTACACCCCACTTTTGATCATCATTATTTCTTGATCGGAAATCTGTGACAGCTTCTTTATTGGTCTCCAAGTCTTACCCCATTCGTGATACCATTTTCAAGTAAAAACCCTTTAATTCCAACCCCAACCCTCAAAACTCTAAGTTCCAAACTCCCAAATATCATTTAAAAGGAAAAGGTCTGAATGACTAGTTTCCCAATTTAATTTACTAGCTCCTCCTCTTACTATTCTGCCTGGAACAATCAACCATTCTTTGTACCCTGCCTCACTCCAACCTCAGGTCTTAGCTGAGACATTATTTCTTCTGGAGTACTTTCTGTGACACCCCTATTCACTCCCACTCTGGGAAAAGTGTGGGGATTATATGTTCCTCAAGTGCTTTCAGGATTATGCCACCTTCCTCTTTCTTTCACAGAGCTTAATTAGGACACAGTGATGTTACTAACTCTGTGTTTACTTATCTGTTTGCTCCACTGGACCAAAGTTTCCTTGAAAAAAGAACTCAGAAATTAAGCTATCCTTGTACCCAAATCAACTAGTGCAATATTGGCATACAGCTGGTTTTCAAAAATATATTTGCTAAATGAATAAATGCTAGGCAGTAGAGGATGTCCATAGGTAAACTAGCTGCAAAAAAGAGCCAAGGTTAGGTTAAATCAACTGCTTAGCTAAATTTTAAATTTTCAGATAATTACATTCCATGACCCTCAAAAAAATGCCAGTATAAAAAAATTAAAAGTTAGAAAAATATGTAATTTACTTTATAATTCAAGTAAAATGTATGCAGTATATCACGGCATTGTCACAGCAACAGAAACTCAAAATGGTTAAAAAACAGTTAATTTGTTTAAGAAATCACAAGATTAAGACAAAATAAAGTACACACAAATTTTTTTAATGAATAAATTTAAAATCAAGTTGCAAATTTTATAAAGCTGCAAGTCTGGTGATTTAAAAAGGGTAAAGTCAGTTATCTTTAGAAAAAGGACATCAACTCTATCTTTTTATAATCCTAGATTGACAGCTCACTGGAAACATTAAAAAAGATTAATAATATATTCTCCTTTATGGAATTAAGCTAGCATATTTCATATATTATTTATACTGCCTTCAATTAAGACTTGGAGAATTAAGAGGAACATTTCAAATGAAAATGAAAATTACTGGTCAAAAACTATACTTTCACTTATTTTATTAATAAATAGAAGTACTCCAATAATCCTCCATTTCTTGGCTTATAATTTTGCAGTGATTTGGAATACTCTCCCTACTTATTTCAAACTTGCAGTGACTCAATGCCAGTTTCAGCATGTCTGAAAAATTTGGCAACACAGATTTTAAATCTATTACTGAACATAGGAATAAATAGGGTTCAAAGTTTTACATTTTTGAAATTAAGCCAAAAAAAGCAAAGGCAAAGGGAGTGAGACACCAAAATTTTTCTAGAAATTTTGAATTTTTCTTAGAAAGTAAATCACAAGTGATTAAAAAAAAAGCAATATTTGAGAACACAGTTCAAATCAGAACTGTAAGCAAAGAGAAGTCCAGAAAAAGACCACTTGTATATCAAATTTAAGACAAATACAAATTCAGACAAAGTCAAAGAGAAGCAGAACTAGAAAAGTGATGTTGACGGCTATAGTAAGTTTCCGTAAGAGTTTTGTCATCAGCTGAACCAAGATTTGGGTCCTTGGTTCTATGGTGTGCCCTTTGAAAATTAACGTTCCTAAACCCCAGTTTTCTCTTGTGTAAAATCATCTAGTTCATAGGGTTATTGTGGGGATTAAATTAATGATTTACCTGATTAATGCCATTCTGTCAAATGCCAAGCACAGTGATACAGAGTACCCTTTATAAATCATATTACACTGCAGAGAAGAACCAAGATGAGGAACAATTAGAGGGTGGGAGGGGACCAAAGCACAGAATCAGACTCCTGTTCCAAACAATTTCTTTGACAGTACTTCTTTGACAGTGCTGTAAAGTAACAAGTGCAACTTCAACTAAGGTACACCAAAGCAGACGTCAATGGTATATGTGTACATTCACCAGCTTTCCTCAATATAAAATAATAGTTTTAAATACTGGAAATAAAAGTAAATTATGGGAGATCAATCTATACAGGGGTACATGGACCCCAAAGACCCAAATCACTAATGCCAAGAAGTCATTCAACACATGGAAGGATTATAATTGCTGGACCCCATCCTAAGAGTTTCTGATTGAACAGGTCTGGGGGTAGAGCTTGAGAATTTGCATTTTTGTAAGTTCCCAGATGATGCTCCTGCTGCCAGTCCCAGAACCAAGCTTTGCGAGCTACTGACGGAGAAAACTGACTTGATTATTGTGCATTCCACACCAGTGCTGATAAAACTGCTAAGAGGCTATAGAAGACAAAGAAATCCATGGACATAGCATCTCCACACCAAGCTAAGCTTTGCTAAGGTAAAAAGTGGCATGAGGGAAACACAGAAGAATTTGGCATAGGAAAAACATCTGGATGCCAAGGCACTTCCATCTGGGTAAATAAATAAATAAGCTCTGAAGCCCTAGAAGGCTTCCTATTAAATAGGAAAAAAGATCACAGGTCATAAGCCACTGGGGAAACCAACAGAAGAGCTTCTCTTCCCCCATTACTGAAGAGTAACAAAGGTTATTTTTGGATCATCTGATAATTCACAGTGCCTTCTGAGGATATTCCGAAAATGTATATAGTTCTGTGATTTGCTTGGGAGATTCTTTTGGTTGCCTGGGTATTCATAAAAATTTTTTAAACCAAGAGTGAAAATACAGAAACAAACATTGGCCTAGATGTTTTATGTTTGTATGTCATCCCCTAATTAAAAACAAAAAAACAAAAAACAACTTTCCTGCGATTAATTTTTAAATTGCTTTGATATGTATGTTTCAACAGCATAGACGATAATGGTTTTAGAATAGTTTTTGATATATCAATATTTCGTGGGACAGATTAAAATGCTTAGACTAAAAAAAATAATTAAACAAAAATTAAAAATTAGTACCTAAAAAATAAAATACTTAAAAATTACCAACCTAATACCAGGCTAAGGCTAATATCAACAACATGAAAAGGCTCCTAATACAAAAAGGCCTAAAAAGATGATCTTGATTCAGGAGATGAGGACAGACATTTGCTCGGATGAAGCCAGCTAATTAATGGAGCTAACTGAAGATTACAGTCTCACAGTCTCAATTACAAACTGAAGGAAGACTTGGTTAAGTATTAATGCTATGGGGCTGTTGGTCAGGCTTTGTCCGTTACCGTGATGCCAAGTAGGTGGGCAATGGCAAAGAATAAGTAGTACTCAGGAAGACATGAGCAAAACGGATGCATGTTCATTAAAAACAAAACAAACCAAACCAAAAAACCAGGGCAACATACCTGAATCGTTAAGGATAGAAACCTCCCCCCCCCCTTTTTTTTTTTAAACACTACAAATTATTATTCTGATGCACAGTCAGAGTTGGAAGAAGACTGGATTAATACCACAGAGCATGCCTGTAGAATTCCTGGTAAATGCCAATGGGATCCTTTTATAGAACCTGAGCAACTGAGGTTGGCCTTAGTTTGTCCTCTGGACACTGAAATCTTGAGCAGTGTCACACATGAGACCCTTACAGCTACAGTGAAAACAGAATGGAGAAAATTACTGCTAAGATCCACAAAAGGAAGATGCTCTTCTTTGCCAAAGGCGAGGTACTTCAAACACTGCCCAGAATGAGATGACTACAACGAAAATCCAGGTAAACCAACACAGATATTCTGTTAAGAGCAGTAAAGAAGGAAAAAATAAATAAAACAAGAAAACATACCTTTTCTTCCCTTGGTTAATACATATTTAATCACCTAAATTACCTGCCTTTATTTATTTTATGTGTTTATGTGAGAGTTAATATTGACTCTGAATTACATGACCTTTTCTCTATATATTATCACCAGATCACAGAGTACAAATATGGGGGTGACTAGCTGTTTATTTTTTTTTAAGAAACTTTATTTTTGAAGATATTAACAACTATTAACCAAATAACTAAAAATAAACAATGGCATCTGTGGACGAAAGAAGGGCCACAGGTTAAACCTGACAAGCTCAGAAAACTGAAAATAACCACACAGGATGGTGTGAACACAAAAATTCCTAACTAAGGTGGGCCATGGCAGGAAGTCACATATTTAGTCTGTAGCTTCCTTGACAAAGGACAATCTGTACCATAGCTGAGCCTATCTATATTGTCTTTTTGCATTTACGGTAACAAGCCCTTGGAATCCAGACAGACCAGAGCAGGAAATTATAGAATCCCTCCTTATTATTCTTGCCCCCTGATTACCATCTCTATGTGCTGTAAAAAGTGAACCATTATATCAACTACCCTTTACTCACCTATGTAAAGTTAAGTACCTGTCTCTCCAATTTACTTTTATCCAATCCCAGAGATTTCCCCAGTTTGCTTTCTTCCACCCCCTTAATCTACCACCAGTGGATTTCATGTAACCCTCCGAGGTCCTTCGACTCTACATATAATATAAGCTGCAAATCGCCGTTTTCCAGAGCATTTTCTCAATTCGTTAAGATTTTGCTTCCAGGAAATCGTCGTCAGTTTGGCTAAAATAAACTCTCAAAATCTTTCTTTTAAGCTGGATGTTTTTTGTCACCACATTTTACCCATGTATAAATATGTACGTAAAACTATCAAAGCCAGTATATTCATTCATACAACAGCCAAGTAAAGCACACCATTCATTGAAAATTCACACACACACATATACAAACAATAGATATAATTTGTTTTTCATTAATGGTCTTTCTCCTAGATGGTCCTTCTCCCAAATGTTCTTAAACATCCAGATCTAAAGCACTAAACTGAAAGACTTCCTAGCTATGCTACCCAAATATTTTATTTTCATCTGGAAGCTGTCAATAGAGAAAAAGCCAAAGTTACAGAGGAAACAGGTACCTTTACAATGTCTCTAAATTCTAATAATTCTTCTCACCTCTCTAATTGCAGTGTAATATTCTTAGGGACCATATAGTAGAGTCAAACTGTTGGACAGTTAGGTTATACTCGTGGGTAATTCATCTATGATGAGATTCCACTGTTTATAATTCCTTATATCCCAGTACACCTAGCAAGGTACCTTTAATGTTATATCCAATGAAAGCATTCTTCTTCATTACAGTACAAACTCACAAATTATTACACTTTGTATTTTTAAAAAGCAAAGGAAAAATCTGCTGGCGTTAATGAAACTTTGGACACAAGGATAACATTAAACTATAATTGGAAACATACACAAAGAATCAATTAAGTATTGGCTTTATTCTATGTTTCCCAAATATCATAATCACCTGGGAAAACTTTTTACAATACGACTTCTGAGTCTCAGTCATAAACCTAGACATTCCCATAAATAAAGAATGTTCCCTTGTTGACTGTGCTGTACCACCAAGTCTAGGAACCACTTACCTACACTATTGGCTCAAGTGAGTGGCAATGTAGCTCTGACTTTTCTGTCTCGGGTCATCCTACTCAGTTCTAACACACACATAAAGAAGACATACATGTGGCAAAGAAGATTCTCAGTATACCAATTCCCAAAGCACTCCTATATTACAACTCAGAAAGGTACTGACCATTTAAAATTTATCCTGCATCGACAAAGGACAAAAATGAAAGGAATTATAAATATGTCACCTCAAGCTGTCTGCTCAGAATAGCCTATCTACATTTCCCATGACACTAGCATCCCTACAATTGACACTTTTATAATTGAAAGGATGTTAAAAGGTGAAATACTGAAATATATTCACTGACCACTACTTACCATACTATATTTGAAATTTTAGACTTTTAAAAACAATGTTAACCAAAACAGGATGACTAAATGAGTAAGTTCAAGACCCAATCATGTGGGGCCGGCCGAGTGGCTCAGTTGGTTAAGAGCTCGCTCAAGGGTGTGAGCTCTGAGCAACAGCGGTTTGAGTCCGGCCCAAGCTGAGCTGCCGCTGAGCTGCCAACAGGTGGCAGGATGGCTCAGCTTAAAAAAAAAAAAAAAAAAGACTCAAACGTGTATATTTGCAGTATCCACTTATCAACTGATTATTTACCATGATAATTACCCATTCTGAAATGTGGTTTCCAAAAAGTACACGTTGATAAATTCCTGAGAGTTGTGAGATTTCATAAGCAGTTATAACTCTTTTTCAAGGTGCTTTCTTCAGCTCCAAACCCTCCCTTAGAACCTCTCTCTATACTTCACTTTCTCTGCATAGAACATTTTAGATTAACTGTTTGGCCAACAATTTTATAGTTGATAATATTTAGATTATATGATTACTTAGAGAAATCTTTTAACTTCAAAAAACATATATATCTAGAAAAGTGACTCTAATAACCTATTACCACGTGTAGCTCAATATTCAGCCAAATGTCAAATGTTTTCCCACTCTAAGGATGATAAACAAAAATCTCAGTATGCACAGACAACTTCATGTCTTCATCTTTGGCTGATTCTAATATTGTTTTTCAGACTAACAGAATACTAAACTGGGGAGGGAAAACCATTGTGGATAGACTCCTGGGACTGTCCCTCAACTCAGATTTTTTTTTTTTTAATTAAAGTCTGGTCTGTTGACCAAACACCTGTCAGCTTACTGACTAGCAACAGCACACAACATCTATATTATGACAAGAATGAATCTAATTTAAATAGTACTATCTTAAAAAACTTAGAATTATCAAATCTTACAAGCGAACAGATCATAAGATCTGCTTTGGAAAACCACCAGCTATATCTGAGAATAAGTTGCTCAATAAATTATTTAATTGAGTTAATACAATATATGTTTCAAAGTCAAAAAGAGATTATTCACCAAAATAATATTGTTGTCTTATGTCACTTACAAGTCCTTTCATGCCACAGATTTTAGGCACTCAACTTGTTAAGTTATGTGAACTCAAATACAAACTCTTTAATATTAAGTTATGTGGGGATAACCTTTCACGATGAAGTTCCTTTGGTACAAGAATAAGTTGTCAAAGAACATATATTTGGCACATTTTTCAATATCCAAGTGTGTGTGTTTCTGTATGTATATGTACATGGGTGATACACACACACACACACACACACACACACACACACACACACACACATATATGAGTTTATGGCTTCAGACACTGCTTTAAAAAACATTTTCGCTGCCTTTAAAGACAAATTATTACTGGGGATGACATTTCAAGTGATAGAAAATAAATGTATTCTGAAAAGGATTAAATAAATATTTATTCTGTATAAATGCCTCTCTGTATTATAGCTAATGAGAAAATCAAGTAGCTCCAACTTAATGTCAAAGGTTCTCAAACAACTCAATCTAAAAGTATTTAGTGACTGTTTCTTTATTACAAGGCTCTGTGACAAGCACTATGGTGAGGTGAAATATAAAAGTTTGTCTCTACCCTCAAAAAGCTTAAAATCTGATTGGAATAAGACATGAATATAAAAGTAGCAAAGGCAATAAAAATATAGAGCAAGGGATAAACTCATGGATTCAATAAAGAAAACTTGAAGAACACACTTTTTTTTTTTTTTTATAATAGTGGAAACTGGGCCAAGAGATTCTAAATGTCTTGCCCAAGATCACACAAAATTTACTTACAAGCAGCAGCTGTTAGATCTAGTAACACCCATGCAGTGTTCAGTTAGTTGCAAATGGCATGGAAAAACACCTGTAACATCATGAAAGCCATCAAAATGTTCACTGGGCTTTTGTTTAGGGGAATCAAAACAAAAGATGGATGCATTCTGAAAGAAAATTGTTAGAATCCCTGATGTTCAAGGCTGACAACCCACTTCTTTTTCCAATCTGAACAACTTATGCTTTTTATACACATCTATATTTTTATGACCATCAACTTATTTCTCATTAGAAATACATGTTTTATCATAGAAACTTTGGAAATCCAATAAGAAGTCATGTGGATAAGAATGGTGGAGCAAAATTAAATCAGAGAATTTCTGTCCTTGCAATACCTAATAAAACAAACAAACAAAAATAGATAAAAAGCAATGTCCTAGGTGGATAAGGGAAGATGGAATAGGAAGCACCAGGAATCTGTCTCCACACCTACAAAGTAACTTCACTGGCAACATCTGTCTGATTTAACTATTTTGGAATTCTAGATTATATTAGATGTTTGCAATTTCCAGGGGAAGGCTAAGAAAGCAAATTGCCATTAGCTTTGGTCAAAATTCAGTTTTTAGTACACCAGCAGCTACCCATCCCCAACCACCCACACCAATGGGAGGCAGCTGTGCACCATTCCTGGAGCAGCTGTCTAGCTTGTGGTGACAAGGTGGATAAATAGGACACTGTCATCCAAATGTCAGGGATCTGTGCTCCGATCACATATTCTTATCTCAGAGGAACAGACATTGAGAGAGAGGCAGCCACTGTCGTTCCATCTCCCCTCACTGTTGCAAGTCCCTCTTCCTTCTGCTGAAGTTAACTTCCAGGAGACTTAAAAGGCCAGAGCCTCCTTCCCCTTCCTTCATTTTATTTTTTTCTCTTTTTGGGAGAAAATTAGAAAGTACCAAGCATGCCCAGGAAAGGGCGCAGGCTCAAAAGGACGGGAGAAGACTAAGTTTACGTATTAGGCTGATCTTTAGCACCGGGACGGACTACAGTCATCAAAAAAGGAAAACAATAAACAAAAACAACAACGAAGAAAAAGCAAACCCTGCAGAATGGGGAAATCTGCTTTCCCGAGTTACAAAATTATTGGATTCAAATGTCCAGTTTTCAAATAAAAAACATAAACACATATAAAGAAACAAGAAAGTATGGCTCATTCAAAGGAAAAGTATACATGAATAGAAGCTGTCCTTTAAAAAAAGACCTGATAGCAGCAGATCTACTAGAAAGACTTCAAAACAACTGTCTTAAAGATGCTCAAGGAACTAAAGAAAAATATGCAGAAAGTCAAGAAAATTATACATAAACAAAATGGAAGTATCATTAAAGAAACCAAAAACCTAAAAGAAACAAAAAAGTAATTCTGAAGCTGAAAAGCACAAGTGAAAAATTTATTAGAGGAATTAGAAGGCATATTTTAGCAGGGAGAAGAAAGAATAAGCAAACATGAAGAGAAGGCAATGGAAATTAAGTCTGAAAAACAGAAAAAAAAAATTTGAAGAAAAGTATAGAGAGCCTAAGGGACCAGTAGGACACCATTAAATGGATCAACACATGCACTGTTGGAGTCCCAGAAAGAGAGGAGAGAGAAATGGGCAGAGAAAATATTTGAAGAAATAATAGATGAAAATTTGCCAAATTTGATGAAAACCATAAATATAAACATCCAAGAAGCTCAATGAACTACATGATGAACTCAAAGAGACTTACACAGAGAGACATTATAATCAAACGTTTGAAAGACAAAGAGAGACTCTCGAAAGATGCAGGAGAGAAGCAACTCTTGATATACAAAGGATCTTCAATGAGATTATCATCAGAATCCTCATCAAAAACTTTAGAAAAAAGAAATAAGTTAGTAAATATTTTTAAAGTGCTAACAGAAAAAAAACTGTCAACAAAGGATTGCATATCCAGCAAAAGTGTCCTTCAAGAGCAAGGGAAATATTAAGACATTCTCAGATAAACAAAAGCTGAAGTGGTTTGTTAACACTAGATCGGCACTGCTAGAAATGCTTAAGGGAGTCCTGCTAGGTGAAATAAAAGGACACTAGACAGAAACTGAAAGCCATATGAAGAAATAAAGATTTCAATGAAAGTAAATACACGAAAAATTTCAAAAGCTAGCTAGTAGTATTATAACTTTGGTTTTTCAATTTCACATTTGTTTTCTTCATAATTTAAGAGGTTAATAAATTTCAAAAAAATGAGTTTGTTTTGGAGCACACAATTAAGGCGTAATTTTGTGACATTAACGGGGTGGGAATGGAATAGCAAAGGAGCAGACATTTTTTATGTTGTTGAAGTAAAAAGCAGATAAAAATTCAAACTAGAATGTTTTAACTTTAGGATGTTCAATGTAAGTAATCCCTATAACTGCAAAGAAAATACCTATAAGTATACACAAAAGTAAATGAGAAAGAATCTAAATGTTTCCCTAGAAAAATAATCAACTAAGCACAAAAGTAGACAGTAATGGAGAAAATGGACAAAAAAAGCTATATAAGACATGGAAAACAAACAGTAAAATGACAGGAGTAATTCCTAATAACAGAAGTAATTGTTTAAATGTAAAGAGATTAAACTCTACAATTAAAAGAGAAATTGGCAGAATGGATAAAATACATAAGGTAACTATATGCTTTCTATAAGGGACTCATTTTACAACCAAATACACAGTGTGAAAGTAAAAGGATGGAAAATATATTCCATGGAAGTAATAAACAAAAGAGTGCACAGGTAGCTACAGTAATATCAGACGAAATAGACTTCTACTCAAAAAAGGATACAAGATACAAGAAGTACATTATATAATAAAGGTTTCACTACAACAAGATATAAGTTATAAATCTACACACCTAAATAACATACCATCAAAGTATATGAAGAAAAAATTGACAACTGATGGGAGAAATAGACAGTTCTACAATAATAGTTGGAGACTACACTACCCTACTCTCTATAAGGCGAAGAACAGCCACACAGAATTGATAAGGAAACAGAGGTCTTGAAGAACATGGCAAACTAACTAGATATAACAGACATATTCAGAAAACCTTACCTAACAATAGAATTCACAGTCTTCTCAAGTGCACATAGGTCATTTTCCAGGATATACCTGTGAACAGAATCATTTGAAAACGGGGTCAACATTTAACTCCTTAAATTGGGAGTCAGCAGGCTATTAGGAAAGTCAGGCTTATGCACATCTAAATCAGAATTGGGTTTAAATTTTTAGAATTTCTTGCTTGCCATAGAAGCCCATACTGGAGCTTGCTTCGCTGTTTCCATGCCAATGCTTACCTCAATCTCATTACTTGGGACTGACCAATCCTTTTTGAACTAGTCATCATATCATGTTAGACAGCCAATAGAAAAGTTTCTTTTGTTAGAACTTGTGGTTTCTCCCTTTATAAGCCCTGGCTTTTTTGGTATTACCCAGAGCACATTTTAGACTGCTATCTGAATCTGTACCTTCCAGACTATGATCCTCTGCTCAAATAAATGTTTCTTAATCTTTATTGTAGCCTAAACCTTTCGTCTTCATTTATTTGGTTGACATAACATATATTAGAGCACAAATTGTCTCAATAGATTGTAAAAGATAGATATCATAAAAAAGTATCTTTTCTAACCACAGTGGGATGAAGTTAGAAATAACAGGAGGAAAATTAGACAATTCACAAATATGTGGAAATTAAACAATACACTCTTAAACAATCAATAGAGCAAGGAAGAAAGCACATGAGAAATCAGAAAATATTTTAGAGATGAAGAAAACAAAAATACAATATATTAAAACTCATAGCTCACAGCTAAAGCAGTGCTAAGGAAGAAATTCAATTATCAACTCTTAAAAAAAAAGATCTCAAATCAACAACCTAATTTTACAACTTAAGGAACTAGAAAAAGAACAAACTAAAGGTAAAGCTAGCAGTGTGAAGGAAATAATAAAAACTGAAGCAGGAATGAACAAATAGAGAAATCAATAAACCAAAAGCTGGACTATTGAAAAGATCATCAAAATTGACAAACCTTTAGCTAAATGCACCAAGAAAAAAATTGGGAAATTCAAATTAATAAAATCAGAACTAAAAGTGGGAACATTACTACCAATTCTACAGAAATAATAAAAGAACTATAAAAGAGTACTATGAACTGTAGGCCAACAAATTAGATAACCTAGATTAAAAAAAAATCCATAGCAACAAACAAAAAAACCAGGACTAAATCACAAGGAAATATAAAATCTGAATAGATCTACAACTAGTATGGAGATTGAATCAAAAATAAAAAAAAATCTCCTGACAAAGAAAAGCCATGGGCCTGATGGCTTCACTGGTAAATTCTACCAAACATTTAAGGAAGAAATAACATCAATTCTTTCCAAACTTCTCTAAAAAGCGAAGAGAGCACTTCCTAATTTACTCTTTGAGGCCATCATTACCCTGATACCAAAGTCAAAGAGATGACAAGAAAAGTACAGACCAATATTGCTTATGAGCATTGATGTAAAAATCCTTGACAAAATACTAGCAAACTGAATTCAGCAGTATATTAAAAAAATTATACACTGCAACTAAGAGGGCTTTACTCCTGGAATGCAAGGATGGTTGACTATCTAAAAACTGATCAATGTAATTTACCACATTAATGGAATGAAGGGATAAGAACCACAATATTATCTCAATTGATACATTAAAAGCATTAAGGAATTTAACATTTTTTCATGATTAAAAAAACCCACTGAACAAGCTAGGAACAGAAGGAAACTACTTCAACATAATAAGAGCTATATATGAAAAACCCACAGTGAATATCAAGGTAAAAGACAGAGCTTTTTCCTCCAAAATCAAGAACAAGACAAGAATGCTCTCTTTTATAACTTCTATTCTACATAGTACTGGAAATTCTAGTTTGAGCAACTGGGAAAGAAAAATAAAACTGTCTCTATTCACAGGTGATATAATCTTGTATGCAGAAAACCATAAAGATCACACACACACACACAGACACACACACACACACACACACACACACACACACACACACACACACACAAAGAAGTTAGAACCAATAAATAAATTCAGCAAAGTAGTAGGGTACAAAGTCAACACACAAAATGCGGCTGCATTTGTAAAACAACCTGAAAAGGAAATCAAGAAAACAATTCCATTTACCATAGTATCAAACAAAATAAAATACTTAGAATTAACTTAGCCAAAGAGGTGAAAGACTTGTACAATGGAAACTACAAAGCACCTGTAAAAGAAACTAAAGAAAACATGAGAGAAATACATCCATTTTTATAGATTGGAAGACTTAAAATAAAATATTGTTAAGAAGTCAGTCTTACCCAGCATGATCTATACATTCAATGCAATGTCTACAGAAATCCCTGTGATGTTTTTGCAGAAAGAGAAAAAATTCTATCAGTCATATGGAATCTCAAGGGACCCTGTGTAGCCAAAACCACGTTGACAAAACGAAAACAAGAACAAAGCTGGAGTATTAACACTTTCTGGTTTCAAAACTTAGTACAAAGCTACAGTAATCAAAACAATTTGGTACTGGAATAAAGACAGATATATAAACCAATAAAATAGAAGAGAGCCCAGAAATACACACACACACACACACACACACACACACTCTCCTACATATATGGTCAAATAATTTTTGACAAGGGTGCCAAGACCATTCAATGATGCAAGGACAGTCTTCTCAACAAATGATGCTGTTTATAATTTAATCCACATGCAAAAGAATGAAGTTAGACCCTTACCTGACACCATATAAATCAACTCAAAATGCATCAAAGACCTAAATAAATGACCTGAAACTACAAATCTCTTAGAAGAAAACATTGGGCAAAAGTTTCATAACATTTGATTATGCAATAATTTCCTGGATATGACACTAAAGGTATAGGAGAGAGAGAGAAAAAAAATTGAACTTCATAAAAGTTTAAAAATTTGTGCATTAAAAGACAGTATTAATAAAGTAACAAGGCAATCCACAGGCTGCGAGAAAATATTTGCAAATCAATTATCTGATAAATGATTAAAATCTATAATCTACATAGAAGTTGTAAAACTGCACAACACAAAAACAACCCAATTAAAAAATGGACAAAGGATTTCAGGATATTTCTCCATATATATACATATATACATGCACATTACACATATGCACATATACGTGCACATCTTTTAGAAAACATATATACAGTAATGTGTCGCTGAACAGCAGTGATACTTTTGGAGAAATGCGTTAGGCAGTTCTGTCGTTGTGTGAACATGATAGAGTGCACTCTCACAAACCTAAATGGTATAGCCTACTAAACACCTAAGCTATATGGTATAGCCTGCTGCTCCTAGGCTGCAAACCTGTACAGCATGTTACTGCACTGAATACCATAGGTAGTTGTAACACAATGATAAGTATTTGCATATCTAGACAAAGAGAAATATGGTATGAAAGATAAAAAATTGCACACTCACATCGGCACCTCCCATGAATGGAGCCTGTGGGACTGGAAGTTCCTCTGGGTGAGTGAGTGAGTGGTGAGTGAATGTGAAGGCCTAGGGCATTACTGTACACTACTGTAGATCTATAAACACTATACACTTAAGCTACACTAAGTTTATAAAAAATATATTTTCTTTTCTTCAATAAATTAACCTTGGTTTACTGTAACTCTTTTACTTTATAAATTTTAAAATTTAACTTTTGGACTCTTGTAATAACACTTAGCTTAAAAAAATTTTGCATAACAGCTATATATGATGTCAGATGGGTAGGAGAATGGGGGAGGGGGGTTCTCACTTTGTGAGGGGTGTAAATGTCTAACTATTACATTGTCTTGTACACCTGAAACTAATAAAAAAGAAACACATTTTGCAGCTGTACAAAAATATTTTCTTTATATCCTAATTCTATAAGCTTCTTTCTATTTTTAATTTTTTAAATTATTATTTTATTTCTTAAACATTTTTATTAAAGACTAAGACACACACACCCCTTAGCCTAGGCCTACACAGGGTCAGGCGCATCGGTATCACTGTCTTCACCTCCACATCTTGTCCCACTGGAAGGTCTTCAGGGGCAATGACAGGCATGGAGCTGTCACCTCCTGTGATAACAAGGCCTTCTTCTGGAATCCCTCCTGAAGAACCTCCCTGAGGCTCTTCTTGAGGAGGTACCCCTCTTTTCAGAAATATTTCCACAGTGGTTTGTTTGATTTCTGTTTTTCATCACAGGTTTGCTTGTAAGCAAATAATGCACCATTAACATTCCTCTCTATTAAAGAAAACCTTTTGGTGTTGAAGTCCATGTTTTCAAACTTTTTAAAAGCTTGCTGAGTTCTGCAAAAGCTTCTGCTAACCCCCCCTCACTAAATTTTCTTAGGCGTTCTTCTTTTTCTCCTCTTGTTGTTTCCTTTCCTCTTACCTCTACTTTAGCTATGAGTTCCTGTTCCAGTTCCAATAATTCATTAGTCAATCCCTTAGGAACCACATCTAGAAGCTAGCTGTTCATCCACACCCAGGAAATATTGTCTGCCATCTCAATCACAGTCTGGCTGATTTTAGGATCTCCTCATCCTTTGAAATCACAGATAAACCTCTTGAGTGTCTTCTTCCAGATGCTATTCATACACTCCTTGGTGGCACCACCCAAAGCCCAAGCAGGGTTCCTGATGCAGTCACAGATGGAATCTTCCAGAACTGCATCAGTGTTTCCTCAGTGTCTTTCTTAGTTGCAGCAATAGTCTGAGCTAAGGTCCTCCTCAGGTAGTAGGCCTTAAAAGCTTTTATAACTCCTTGATCCATTAGTTGGATCAAAGAGACGGTGTTTGGAGTGAGAAACACCATCATGATATTGGGATAAAGATCACCAATGAAAGGATGTTGTCTGGTAGCCTTATCAACAATAAGCAAATTCCTGAAAAGTATTTCATTGGCATAGCAATTTAGGAGGGCATCCTGGAAAAAGAGCAGTGTCCTTCATAACTTCTTATTGCTCCTGTAGTACCCTGGCAGTGTGTGCTTACTGATAAGCTTGAAGGCCCTGGGACTCTCACTGTCCCAGATTACAAAGGGTTTGAATTTGTAGTCTGCAAAACTGCCCCCAAGCTAGATTGTCATCATGTCCTTAAAAGCCTTGAAACTTAGCATTGACTAGGCCTCCTTAAGTATCAAAGACCTTTCAGGCACCCCGTTTTCAGAATAGGGAGGTTTTGTCCATATTGAATGTTTGCTCTGACAAGTCATTTTCCTCCATAATCAGCTTCTCCACAGTTTCTAAAAATCCTTCAGCTGCTTTCACATCAGCACTGGCAGACTCACCACTCACTTTCACATTACATAATGAATAACAATTCATGAGTTGTTCAAACCACCCTGAACTAGAAGTCAATTCAACATCATAGTCAGATCCAGCCTTTTCTTTCAACATTGCAAACAAATTTTTTGCTTTGGCCTTGATCGTCATGGTACTGAGAGGGATATGCTTCTGGGTCTGGTCTTCAATCCAGGTAATTTTAAGTTTCTTCATGTCTGATATAGGCCCATATTGAATTTGTGGTAGTCTTATTGCCTTCAATGAAGCAGATACTTTAACAACTTCTATCACTTTGTTCTTGTTCTTCAAGATTGTAGCAATGGTAGAATGGGACATGCCTGACTGGCGAGCAATAACCATCACTGATTTTCCACCTTCAGAGTCCTTCATCACTTTCACTTTCATTCCAGGTCAATCCCTCGATGTGGCCTCTTACTAGCAACATTAGCAGATTTTGTACACTTAGGGGACACGACGAATAAAGCAACACAAGATTAAATCAAGCACAAGAGAAAATGATGCAATCTAAAGACACAGTAAACACAAGTTATATGAGGCTGCTGCTGGAGTGACATGACACTGTTTTATAACAAACACTTTTTTATAAGTAGAAAGATCACACTCTAAAGTAATAATAAAAAGCACAGTATAGTAAATACACAAACCAATCACATAGTTGTTTATTATTATCATCAAGTATTATGTACTGCCCATAATTGCATTGCTATACATTTATACAAGTGGCAACACAGTAGGTTTGTTTATATAAGCATCACCACAAACACCTCGGTAATATGTGACTCTATGTTGTGGCGATTAGGATGTCACTAGGTGAACTTTTCAGCTCCATTATATGTGACCACTGTCGTATATGCAGTCCATTGTCGACTGAAACACTGTTATGTAGTGCACGACTGTACTTTGTAAAGTACCTACTAGAATCTTGATATTAATAAATATGCCCATGGAGTTGTTTTTAATAACATGGTGGATCAAAGTCATAAAATAATACCCTCAGTGAGAAAATCATAAATTTAAAAACATGAAATCGTCAGGGGAAAAGGCATTTATAAGTTACTACAGTATTTTACGATTATTAACCATGGACTATAGTTTGTAAATGACGAGAAGTATCAATTTTGTGTTAGCAGAAAAAAATGGACAAAAAGAAAAAAGAAAAATTGGGAGGACTTCTTTAAAATACATGTCTAAAAATAAGACACTTTTAATGAAAAGCAACACAAATTTGCAAACAATCTAGAAATCCTTACAGCTTTTAAAATGTATTATATCATTTTAATGGCACCGATTGATTTTGTAACTATATCTTAACTACTATACTAACAGTAGTCTACATTCTCTGGGCACATGGAATCTGACTAGAAACACGGCAAATACGAGGAGCTATTTAGCTTGTGAATCAAAGCTAGTGTGTTTACTTGTACAGATAAATAGTATTAGGGCAACAAAGACTCAAATCAAGAAAAACATTTTTTTTTTTTGGAAGGAGGAAGGGTATCATAGATGGGGTTCAAGATTTAAGACTTGGACACTAAAGTCAGTGAGTAAGGGGACAGCACATGTAGGCATATTTTCCTGGAAAAGCCTTGAACTCATAAAGTACACTATTGTATTTTATTGCCAGAGCAATTACTCCAGGGTATATGTTCATTTGAGAAGAATAATGAATAGAAGAATCATCACCACTATTTAAATAATTTTGTCTTTGACATGCTTACCAAGCTGGATTTATGTAAATGTAAATATGATATGCTACAACCCCAGTGAATTAATTAGCAAATGTTAATTCAACTATTTTTGGAAGGGAAAAGTTGAAACATTGCCTTAGAAACTATTTGAGAATTTCTAGAAATTATTCATGTGAACACAAAATCTTAGAATTTTCCCTAAAAAACTTTTAAGAATAGTATGGTGTTTTCAAAGAGACTCTTTAGCTTGTGCAGGAAACACATAAGGTCAAATTCCTACAATTTCAATAACTAGGGCCAAAGAAATTATGTTCTCCAATTGTGTTTACTAATGAGCATACACCCTCACCGCCCCACCGCAATCCCGCCCCTGCCATCAGCATGCTTAGGTTACTTTGCCACGACAGATGAAATTTGAGTTTAAACATTTATACTGTAATAAGATCTTAAAATAGTTAGATATATTTTAGGGGAGGGAATGCTAAAAATTTTTTTTTTTCTTCTTTGAAAAGACAGCTTAGAATTTTTTCTTATATAACATCATACAATACAGAGGAAAACTTTAATCTTTTTGGACTCCAAACCAGGGAACACTCAAAAATCTTGAGTTATTCCTTGTATTGCAAAGTAACTGTTGATCATGATGACTTTAAGGCAATAAAATATCCAAAGTGTCTTCATAAAAGTTATAGACCCACTCATTTTTAGCAAGATTATCAAACATAACTCCTTCGTTTCAGGTATGAAAAAAATGTTGAGATACAAATTTACTCACAGATCTAGTTGCAGGCAGGTCCAGGTTAAGAAGTCCAGTGCAAAATATCCAACCTTTTCTGAAAATCTTTCCAGCCCTCTCCCCCAAGGTTAAAGGGCTGTAATAAGACAACTAACTGATGATCAATTATCAACAGATAGGTTCAAATACAGTTTTCTATACTGATGTCATTCTTTATACAACTTTTCTCATGTAAACACCATTCTCTGTCCTGAGAAAATGCTATTCTTTAACCATAGAGATAAGAAAAACAATAAAATCCACTCGCATCAAAACAGAAACCCCCCAACAACAAACAAGCACCAGAATCATTAACTGGCAGCAGAGAGAACTTAGTCCTCTAGATGAAAAGAAAATTCAACATCCTGACCAATCAATTTTCTAATTCTTAAATGAAAGAGCTAGCTCATGATATCCAGATTATTCCCTTGGAAAGGCAACAGGTAAACAAACATGGGATCTCCAACAATGGATCTGTAGTGCAATCTACTTGTTAATAAAATATGGTCTTTTCTAAGCAAATACACAAGAAAGCACATGGGGGATGGTCTTTTCTCCCTCTGGAGGCAGACCAAACTGCATACTAGTGAGTCAAACTTCACAGAGGGGGAGGCTCACAAGCAAAGAGGCTTACCATGTAAGAAGGCTGAGCACACCAGTTTATCCTGATTGCCTTCAGAAATATCACTGATGGTACAGAAGAAATAATAAAAAGGATAAATTTACACCATCAGGAAAGCTAAAAAGCTGGATGACCAGAATGCTGAAGAATTTCTGGAAGATATAAAGCACATGGGCTAAAAATCAACTAGAAGGGGGAGGTTACTACGCAATATTTGTAAAAGACTTGTGTAAAAAATAAGTGTTCTCAGAACTCCAGAATAAACCACAAGATCTAAAGCAGCAGGAAGATCATAAAAGAAATGAGGGAAATGAATAGGAAAGGAGTTTACCTGTCTCTAAGTTTGAATACACAGCTGCTCCATTTACTCCAACTGAAGGCCACAAATACAGTTCTCTATATAAAGTGAGAGGTGCTTCAGAAGAGAACTGGAGTAGGCACTGAGGCCTGAGAAGGGGAGGCGGTACTCCAGTCAACTTTCTGACTGTCATAAGAGAGGTCTCATACTCAAAATGCAAAGTTTT
Organism: Hipposideros armiger; assembly: GCF_001890085.2. NCBI lineage: Eukaryota > Metazoa > Chordata > Mammalia > Chiroptera > Hipposideridae > Hipposideros > Hipposideros armiger. The sequence goes on along the minus strand of NW_017731565.1, from coordinate 236,424 downwards.
CCTAATATCCTAAAAGAAGCCTTCAATGGTTCTCATCCAGTATTCATGTCTTTTCAGTAATTCCCTACCACACTACAGAGCTGGCCAGTGTAACCTACAGGATGTTGTGGAAATAATGGAGTATAATTTCTGAGGATAGGCCTTGACTTCTCTTGGATCATCTGTTCTGAAAGAAGCTACCTGCCATGTAGTGAGGACAGTCAGGAAACCCTATGAGCTTCACAAGTATGGAAATGAAGCCTCTTGCCAATAGTTACTAACCTGCCAACCACATGAGTGAACCAGTTTAAATGCAGATTCTCCAGTTCCTGTCAAGCCCTCAGGTGATTGCAATCCTCGTTAACACTTGACTATAACCTCATGAGAGACCAAGAGCCACAACCATCCATCCATCTAAGCTGCTCCTGAATTCCAGACCCAGAGAAACTGAGAAAAAAAATGTTCGTTGTTTATGCCACTACTAGTTGCAACTGTTTTGGAGTAGTTTGCTAGGTAGCAACGTATAAGTAATACATCCTTCTTTAGAATTTATTTAAAAAAAACACTGAAATATCAATAATCCAATTATTGATAGTGAGAATCAATCAATTCTAATCACTAAGGACTCTCATAAAAAACAAACAGACAGACAATCTACAATTATGGATGGGCAATGTAAAGCAGAGATGGAAATTCTAAGAATGAATCCAAAGGAAATACCACAAATTGAAAACAATAAAATAGAAATAAAGAATGCCTTTAATATGTTTAACAACGTAGAAATGATCAAGGAAAGACTGTTTTAAGGGATAGGAGCGAGGAATTGGGAATATTCTGTTATATGATACTTGCACTACCTATTAAATGATATAGTGTTATTTGAAAATAGACTTGGATTGCTTATATATGTACACTGCAAACACTATAGCAACCACTAAAATGTTTTTTTTTAAAGTATAATTATAGCCTGGGCGAGGAAAAAATTAAATATAAAATGAGTGATTAAAACCAAAGAAGGCAAGAAAACAGTGGAGGGCAAAAACCAACCAAAAACCAAAACCAAAAAAAAAAACCCCAAAAATCAAGGGCAGCAAATAAAAAGCAGCAATAGATGTGGTAGGTATTAATCCAACTATGTCAGTGATTACTTTAAACGTCAATGGTCTAAATAAATATACCAGTTAAAAACCAGAGACTATCGGAGTGGGTAAAAAAACAAGACCCACCTATATGTTGTCTACAAGACACCCACTTTAAACATAACGACACAGATTAAAGTAGAGATAGACGAAGTTATACACTAATCAAAAGAAAGCTAAAATTGCAATATATAATTTTAGATACAATAAATTTCAGAACAAGAAGTATCAGAAATAAAGAGGGCATTATATGATAATAAAGGAGTTAATTCTCTAATAAGACATAACAATCTTTAAGGTGTGATCACCTAACAACAGGTCAAAATACATGAGGCAAAAACTGATAGAACTGCAAGAAGATATTGATGAATCCACTTTATACTTGGGAGATATCAACATCCCTGTATCAGTAATTGACAGAAAATCAGTAAGAACCTACTTGAATTGAACAGGACAATCAGTCAGATGGATCTAATCAATATTTACAGAATACTGCATCCAACAAGTAGTATGCAGATTCTTGTCAAGCTCACATGGCACATTCACCAAGATAGACCACATTTGGGGCCAAAAAACACACTTTACATTTAAAAGAATAGAAATCATATAAAGTATGTTCTAATACCATGATGGAGTTAAACTAGAAATGAGTAACAGAAAGATAGCTGAAAAAACCCATAATACAGAGATTAAAAATCACACTTCTAAATAACACATAGGTCAACGAAGAAAAATCAAGAAAAACAAATAATTGTGAATAAAATAAAAATGAATATAGCACTTGCCAAATGTATGAGATACAGCTAAAAAAGTTCTTAGAGGAAAATTTATAGCACTGAATGCATATATTAGAACAGAAAAAAACCTAAAATCAATAATCTAAGTTTCCACCTTAGGTAATCAGAAAAAAGGAAGGCAAATTAAACCTAAAATAAGAATAAATAATAAAAATTAGAGCAGCAATAAAACTGAAAACAAATCAATCATAAAAATAAATCATGAAAAACTGGTTCAATTTAAAATTAAAATTGATAAATCTCTAGTCAGGCTAACTAAGAACAAAAGATTAAAAAAGAGAAGACACAAATGACTAATACCAAAAATGACTACTATCAGATATGAAAGCAGTACAATCACTACTGATCTTATAGACATTAAGACGGTCATAAAGGGAAAATTATGAACTCTATTCTGACAAATTTGATACCTTGATGAAATGGACCAATTCTCTGAAAGACCAAGCTAACAAAACTTATTCAAAAAGAAATAACCTAAATAGGCTTATATCTATTAAAGAAATTAAATCAATAATTAATAATCTTCTAAAACAGAAAACATGAAGCTCAAATGTTTTCGCTGAACTCTACCCAACATTGAAGAATAATTTCAATTCCGTATTTTTTCCAGAAAATAAAAACTGAAGGAATACATTCTAAGTCACTTTATGCAGCAAGCATTACCCTAATACCAAAACCAGTCCAAACATTACAAGGAAAGAGAACTACAGGCCAATATCTCACATGAATACAGATGCAAAAATTCTCAACAAAATATTAGCAAAGTAAATTGCATAACATATAAAAATTACACACAAAGAACAAGTGGGATTTATTCCAGGTATGCAAGGCTTGTTCAACATTCCTAAAGCAATTGATGTAATCTGTAACATCAAAAGAATAAAAAAGAAAAATCATGATTTTATCATTAGATGCAGCAAAAGCATTTGACAAAATCTAACACCGATTCATGATGAAAAAAATTTCAGCAAACTAGGAATAGATGGGAGCTTGCAAAACAATGGATGGCAATTCAAGAGAAATGTTAGTTACTTAAAAACAAAACTTTAAAACTAATTCACCTGTTGTCATTTTTAAAGAAATCAGATGCTTCAAAAATATTTACATATGGAAGTAAGAAAACTTTTTATATTTTATTTTCTCTTGTCAACACTGATCATGGCACTATTCAGTAACACAACTCCCAGAGCTTGGCAGGAAATTTTGGTAATATATAGCAAATAAACATATTGTTTTATAAGAGTATTTAATATAATGGAAAGATGTTGGCTACACATTACTTATTTTAAAAGTACTCGACAAAACTCTGATACAACTCTGTTAATAAATGTATAGAAATATAAGTAAAAATGACTAAAATTATATATATATATATATATATATATATATATATCAACATCTTAACAGAATTATTTCCAGATGCAAGGATTACAGATTTTCATTTTTTCTTATCACTTTTACAGTAAATGTATATTGCCTTATTTTGTAACTTTAAAAAAGAATTATCTTGGGGCGGCTGGTTAGCTCAGGTGGTTAGAGCATAGGCTCATAACAACAACAAGGTTGCCGGTTCAATTCCCACATGAGCCAAGGAGCTGTGCCCTCCATCCACAACTATTAGATTGAAGACAACTATTTGACTTGGAGCTGATGGGTCTTGGAAAAACACATTGTTCCCCAATAACATTTCAAAAAAAATAATAATTATCTTGCACATTTAAATAAAATAATGTACAATTTGAGTATATAAAGTTATTAGTGCTGTAGCACTAAAAATTTTAATTTAACTTTTAAACATGTCACACATAAAAAATTTGTTTCAACATGAATTTTTTAAGATACATGATGCCCACCAGTCATGCATCATAGTGGTGCTATAAGACGAGACATGATACTAACAACTGAAGCCTAATGGCTATTAGCAACAACTCAGCTCCTAGAGGAAGTATTTTTGGTATTTATTCATTATAATGTAAGTTGACAGAGACATATACACCTAGAAGTGATTATTTAAGAGAGCAGCATCAGTTGACATTTCTGGGTCATCTATATTAAAAAATGTTTATTTTCATAAATGGTGAAAAAAGAAAAGCACATGGGAGAAAGTAAAAATGTTCATGTATGTGCCATAAGAAAAGCTACACACTTAAGAACTTTAATCTTGCCAAGTATGACCTCAACCCTTTGGTCAAAACTCCATACTAATCCCAATTCCTATATTAATCAAGGAAGCAGTAAAAGACTAAAATTTTGTTGTGTTTTTATTAGAGGTGAGGAGAGAGATGGGTGCAACAATGTGAGATTACAGGGAAAGAGAAATTAGGAAAAACTAGCAATGCCAACACGTTTGACTATAAGCACCTAGGGCAGGATTTGGAGTGAAAAGGGGAGAATAAAACTAAAATAAAAGGATGGGGAACACTATGAATTCCAGATTTCATCATCCTTCTAGTGTACAATCTTAACTCATATTATTTTCCCATTTAAGCATTTAGTAAAATGTACAAAGCTATTCAGTCTCATCAGCCAATCCTGTCCAAATAGGATAAACATAGAACATCATGGTCACCTAATAACCAGTTTATTAATTTGGGCTAGAACTCATTGACAAACTCATCTCCAAAAGATTTGCAGTACTAAAATAGTTAAAATTAAATGGAAGCCTCTATCCCACCCCACCAAAAGATAAGAGGTTCTATAGAGGGTAATACAGGACTCTACACTGGGGGATACCAGGCACAGTAGAAGGTGAGGGTATCGCAGATGAAAAATACTGGATGTTGAGATTCCTCAGCTCTCTTCTTTCACTTGGTTCTCAGAGACTAGCAATCAGGCTTTTTGTACCCTGGAGCAGTTTCTTATAATAGACACTACTGATATTTTGAACTAGACAATTCTTTGTTGTGGGTGGCTGTCTTGTGCACTGAGGAATGTTCAACAGCACCTGGAGCTTCTATCCATCGGTTTTTTGCAGCAACCCCACTCTTGATAATCAAATGTCTAGACATTGCCAAATATCCCCAGAGACGGGGTAAGGGGTGGGAGTGGGGAGATCATATTGTCACAGCCAAGAACCAGTGACTTAGAGGAAGACCGGAAAATCTTTCTCATTGGACTCTTACTAGCCCAATAGAAAAGGCTTTTAAATACCTAAAGAAATGCACATCAGGGTAACCCCCCCCTGCAAAAAAAAAATATGCCCCAGCCAAATCTTTCCTCAGTGAGTAATGACCATGCCCCAGCCAAGTTCACAGAGACCTGAAATAACTATCTAATGACCCGTACATAATAAATTTGAACACATAATTAAGGATCATAAGATAGCCAAGGAAAACTTCTAAAATGAAAGAGACAAAAACATACTAACAGAAAGAATAACTTAGAGAAAATAGAGTAAGCAGGGAGAAATGAAATGTAAAACAAAACTTTAATCAAATTCATAAATTAAAAAAAACAACCCAGGATGGTGTGAAAAATTGCAGAGATCAAAAAAGTATTGAAAGGTATTGTAAATTAAAAATGATAGCAGAAACGAAAGTCTCAAGGGTTTACTTAAAAAATCAAGTACATTTCCCAGAAAGTGTAAAGCATAAGACTGGCAAAAGATGAAAAACGGGAGAAAGAAAGTAGTTCTAGGAGTACAATGTCTAATGGCAGTTTTAGAACAAAAAATAAGGCAAGGAAATTACAAAGTTATCAGAGACTTTCTCAGCGCTGAGGCATACAAGTTACCAGACAGAAAGAACCCATGAAATGCACAACAAAGTGGATGCCCAGACTCATAGTAAGTCATTTCACATCACTGTGACAATTCAGAACACTGAGCAACAAAGAGAAGATTCTATAAACTTCAAACAAAAAGGCTACAGAAGCTTCCATAGGGGAAAGGAAAGTGAAGGCAAAGTGCTGAAAATTAGAACGGCTTCAGATTTTATATTAGACACAAAGAATTCCTACACAATGAATAAAAACATTCCCAACTTACAATTCTACATCCAAACTACAGTCAGGGTAAAATACAGACATTTATGGGAACACAGTGCCTCAAATATTTGCCTTTCAGATTGCTACTGGAGACTGTGACCAAACAAAATGAAGGCGTATTCAACAAAGGATTACATGGGATACAGAAAACAGAGGGTCCAAGGGCCGGCTGAGTGGCACGTTGGTTAAGAACTGGCTTGGGACGCCAGAGGGCCCCGTTTCGGATCCCACATATGAGGGCCAGTGACACTGCCCTCCACAGCTAAGATGCTGAACACCAGCTCAACCTGGAGCTGGGCTGCCGTGAGTCGCTAGCGACGCATACGCTGCAGCCACTGCTGCAGTGGGTTGCCATGGGCTACTGTGTGTAGCCCTCAGCCAGTGTGAGCAGCTCTCAAGCTGCCATCAGCGGCCACCCAGAAGCCGGGGACTGATCTGCCTCGCCCGGGAAGAGCGCAATGATGGTGCCAACTTGGGCCAGTGAAGCGACGTCTTCCACAACTTGACTGAAGAACAAAAGGACAGCAACTTGTCTGTTCCCCTTCCCCCAATTCCCCAACGCTGTTCCCATCCCCCAATTCCCCAATAAAAATCTTTAAAAAAAAAAAAGAAAACAGAGGGTCCACCATAGGGGAGAGGTTGCATGAGGGGCAGGCATATCAAGCAGCCGGCCTAACCTGGAACGCAGAAAGGTGCAGGAGAAATTTCTCAACTATAGTTAAACTGATAAAAATAATTGATACTTCTGAACCTATGGAGAGGATATGCTGACAATCAGTAGATACAATAGTTTGAGACTGAATTATAAATACTGAGAAACTATACAGACACTGATGGTTATCTAACAAAAGCAAAGGTATCAGTGGAATGACAGGGGAATGTGTTGGGGTGTTGGTGGAAAAAAATCTAAATTTACATCATCCACAGTGAGAAGTCAACAGATAATGTCTAAAATAGAAAAATTAAGAGGTAGCAACATAATGTTATTTAGAAATATGAAGATAAATACCAAAAGAATCAGCCAAAAAAAAGTTTTGAAAGTGTTTCCCCCTACAGAGCAGAAATAGGGGATGGAACCACCACCTCGTCCAACATTACACCCTTCCTGGGACCTGATAGAAGGCATAAAGGCCCAACCATTTCGGTCCACCATGGATGGCATCAACTCTGATAGGCAATATTCTGGAGAACTGAACTTGTGATAAATAGGTATGAGCTATTTTTAATAAGAAGCCATGCAGAAGTAGTTGGTATTTGAAATATGTGTTCTTTTACATTTGAAACTGTTTAAAAGAGAGAGAGAGAGAGAGAGAGAGAGAGAGAGAGAGAGAGAGAGAGAGAGAAAAGAAACAAACTGCGTGAAAATATTTTCTAAATTTTAATCAACTTGGCTTCTTATACTGTGGAAGGCAATATAATTAAAAATTTTTTAAACTAATAATGGCTTAAGTTAAAACACAATTTTGGCTAGAAGCAGAAAGATCTTGAAATCAAATCTCAAAATTTAAAAATAAAAGCAAGAAGATAAGGGCTCTATTAATGGTAATGGCAGATTGGATAAATCCACCTGCTGAAGTCAACAAAAACACTTCCTAATAAAAATCAAAGTAAAAAGGCAGCATGACATACATGTCAAAATTTAGAGAAATAAACCACACATCCAGTTATTTTGTCCTGAGGACTTTTGCATATCCAAAAGAAAAGTCTGAGAAATAAGAAGAAAGCCTGAGTTACTGGTGGCTTTGCTGAGCCTGGGGAAAAGAAGAAGAACAAAAAAAAACCAAAGCACAGGACCCACCAAGCCTGGGGACTCAAATAAACCATCAACTAATTTAAATTGAGACATTAGGGGCTACATCATCAGGATAAGGGAAAACTAGAAGTAAAACAAAACCCATATGGCTCATACAACTTGAAGTCCTGGATTAATATCATGCGTGAAACAGAAGGAATCCCAAGTCTTGAACATGAACTGATTTGGGGCTGGTAGCATCCCTAAGCATCTTTCCTAGAAAAACATGCCTTCTTGAGAAAGAGATTACCCTAGGACTTATATACTCTTCCTATAATTTTTTCAAATACAACAACCAGCACACAGGCACACATGAGAAAAATCATGAGCCTGCAGAAACAGACCCATAAAAAATTCAGTAACTGTATTATCAGTAACAGACAAAAAAAACAAAACAGAAAACACTATGAATACTATGTCAATAAAAGCCACAAATATAATTTTTAGCAAGTAATTAAAAACAGTAGGAATGAACATAGATGATATAGTTCTTAAAAAGACACTGAATAAGAATCCCAGTTAACCCAAAAAAGGAAAAAGAATTCCACACCAAAACATTATGAGAAAAATAGCAGAAATCTAAGACAAAGAAAACATTTTTAAAAGCAGATTTCTTTCAAAGCAGCAAGATTTAGATTGACAGCTGACTTCCCAAAATCAATAATGGAAACCAAAAAAAAGTGGAACAATATCTTCAAGATGCTGAAAAACGACCATTATCCTATATAATTTAATACCCCCAAAATATTCTTCAAAATTTAAGGTGAAACAAAGACACTGTAAGGTAAGCAAAAAATTAAAAGAATTGGCCATGAGCACACCTTCATTAGACAACTTCTGTGTAGATATTGGACTCAACAAAGAATGTACTCAACAAAAGGAAAAAAGCTCCCCAAAGAAAATTCAGAGATGCAACAAGAAATGAAAGAACACTCAAAGCGGTAAATATTTAGAGATATGTAACTCACCATTGATGGTAGAGGACCATGCTGTCTAACGGAAATATAATATACCATCTGTATACCTAATTTAAAATTTTCTAGTACTCACATTAAAAAAAAAGGTAAAATTTATTATAATTTCAACATATAATCATAGTAAAAAGTTGAATTAAGTCACATTGTTTTTCTAGTAAGTCTTGGAAATCTGGTGTCTACTTAACATTTACAGAGCATGACAATTCAGATGCTAAACTGTCATCAGAAATACTTGATCTTTATTTTTATATAAAATAAGTTTACAGTTGAATAAGTAAATTTACATATCTAAGTTGTTCCAAACATACTTAAGGGTTTTCCAACAACTGAATCAAGTATCAATTGTCAATTTTAAATTAACACTACATAAAACTCAAAATTCAGTTCCTCAGTAACACTAGCCACATTTTAAGTGTTCAACAGACACATGCAGCTGTGGTTACTACAGTAGATAGAACCTTTCTGCCTGAGTAAAAATTACAAATAACATTCAAATAACAGCAATTATAGCATATAAGCCAGTAAGGAACAAAATACAAATAAAGTTATCTAGGAAGTGAGAAATACTCCAAGCATACAGAAGATATTTGCCACAAAGCTCAAATCTTTAAAACATAGAAAACCTGATAGAAAACTGTGCAAAAGGCTTTAAAAAAGACAATTCAAAGAGGAAGTCAAATAGCCAACACATTTTTGAAAAAATGCTCAACCTCATTAATTATCAGGGCACTGCAAATTAAAACAATAACATCGGTTTGGCAAAAACGATGAACAGCAACTGTTGGTGAAACTGTAGAAAAAAGGGATCTCTCATATACTGCTGGGAGGAGTATAAATTGATATATCCACTTTGTTAAAGTTCGGCATAATCCACACACTATAAAATTGCATATTGTATGCATAAAAATGTTTCAGAACATTCACAGTAAAATTGTTCATAATTGCTAAAAACTGGACACAATCCAAATGTCCATTAATATTAAATTAGATCATTGGTTTATTCACAAAAAGACTTAAAACACTATACTTCATTATAGACATTGCTATGCAGCAATAGAAATATATGAACTAAAGCTAAATGTACTAACAGGGTTAAATATAGAAAAGTGAGAGAAAATAACATAATATATAACATATAATTCATTTACATATAGGTAAAATACCAGCAAAATTGATCTATATTGTTTAGGAATGCTGACATAGGTGGTTAAAAAAATAGTTGAAATAAATAGGAAATAATTACCATAAAAATTCAAACAGTGTTAATCCCTGGGATGATGAAGAGGGAGGAAATGGACAGGAATGGATGGAGGAAGGAGTATGTTTCCAGTACCCCCAATGTTCTAGTTCTTGACTTTGGTAGTGATCAGAGTGTTCACTGTACTGCATATCTATGATTTATGCAGTTTTTTGCATATTTAAACATGCAAAAAGATTTTAAAATTGTTACCTAAGGCACTTTAACTGCTTTGCTATAATTATTTTTTTGTTATAAAGTGGTAAATATTTGGTTTCAATATAAACAAAATTTTAAGGTACAGGAACCTAGTTTTTATTTCATTGGACAAGATTATTGCACACACAAAAAGTAGTAAGCACTAGGCAATGATGCATATAAATAGGGTCCGTTGCCAAAACATCAGAAGTAAAACGTAGAAAATAAGTAGTACCTTTCTTTAGTAGACAGTGTACCCTAAAGGACCATTACAAAATTAAATAATATCAACACAATAAACATGAGGAATTTTAGATTTTTGGTCTTAATAAAAACCACACATGGGTGATAATCTTTTCAAGTACCTTTACAAAAGATAACTGAAAGATTGGAATGATTGTAGTTAAGACTATTACACGGAATGTGAAAAAGAGACAGTGCTATTTTACTAAAAAGGTTTACTAACGTAAACTCATTATTTTTTTCTTAAATGTTTTGAATTAACTCTGATTTATGAGGGAAACATTATTTCCAGCAAAAACCGGCAGCACTGAGAAACCAAATGAATAAATCCTAGGCTAGCAACCAAAGAAACCTGAAACACAACGCTCATTTATAAATCCTTTGTTTACACTATAGAAAGTGAAAACTTTGATGATGTCCCTTCTCCGTCAACTGCAACACTCACTATCAAGACTACACAAGCCCATATCCCTTCCTGAGCACAGGCATAGGCGTTTTGTTGCAGCAACAACGCAGGACATGGAGGGAAATTCACTCAAGACTTCCCAGCGTGCTCCCTTCCAAAGCCACTACAGAGATCTGGGGAGGGCAGCGAAGTAGTAAGGGCTGATGGTCATAATACCCAACATAAGCAATGTGTCTAATCCTATAAATTGAGAAAATGCACAGATGGAGCTTGTCTCTCTCTCTCTCCCTGGATAACCTCCCTGCTCTTAGCTGAAGAAGCAGTCACCAGAGTCATCTGCAGAGGGTCCAGAGATCCCGTTTCTCTCTCACACCAGGACCTCACTACCAAGAAGTGTAGTCGCCATTCAGCCACACATCTATCAATAGTATCATCAAGACTCCCTGCGCTTGCTGGGGATTCATCCACGAGACAGAAGGAACCCGCCTGGTTTCTGGCCTGCATGGCCTAGACAAGCCTGCCCCCTTCTCGCATTCCCAAGCTCCAAAGCCTTCCTTACTCCCCCTTTCTATTCGCCTTTCGCCACTGGCTCCCCAGTCTTCGTCCTGACGCCAGCCATGTTACCTCTCACAGAGAAGCCTGCCCTTCCCAGGGCAGAGCAGAGATCTAGCCACCGCGGGAATTGCTTCACAGGTTCCCCGCGCCCGGTAGTCTGTTCAGCTTCACCTGCTGCTGCCAACGATACACCACTACTCCCGGCATGCCCAGCGCACTCACGGCTTCTCCCACCCCGCCCACCTCCCACCCCAACACGTGACCTCATTTCGCCTCCGTCCACGCCCACTTTCGTTCCTCCACTTTCTCTTATGAGGGAGGAGGGGGCTGAGAGTGTTAAAGAGTAGCGACTTCCTCCTACTCCCCGCCCCCGCCCCTCTCCCCCCTGCTACAATGTCTTCCGGGTCGCGAGCGCCTCGGAGCCTTCTGGGAAACCATCTCATTTCCTCCCCTCCCCCTCCTCCTGTCTTCCACCAACCAGCCTCCCGTCAGAGAGGCACATGCGCAGTAAGTGCCTCCCGTCTCTTCTACCCGAACCCCCCCTCCCCCCCAAGCAGAGAGACCCCAGCAGCAGCAGCAGCTGATGATGAAGAGAGAGGCAGTGGCAGAGGGGGGGCACCTTTTATTTCTATTTTTAAAGGGACAGGACACTAATTTTACCCCACTTCAACCTTGAATTGAGGGGGGTGGGGGGAAGGCGGCTGAGTTCCTTCCCCCACCCTCCAGCCCTGAGACCTGAGAGGGGGATTGAGCCTAAGAGAGAAGGAGAAGGAGTTTCTTCTTCTTCGAAAACCCCCATCCACGACTCCTACCCCCTTATCCCTCCAGTAGCCTCCCTCCCGAGCCCCCTCCACCCTCCTCCTCTTTGGCCGTGAGAGGAGGAGAGAAAGACCAAAAGCCTCTTAGCAACACAGACCCTTCTCTGCTGCTGTTGCTGCTGCTGCTGCTGCTGCTGTTGCTGCTGCTGCTGCTACTGCTACTGCTGCTGCTTGGCCCTGGCTGGAGACATCTCACTACACCCAGGAGCAGCCACTTCCCCAGCCCTCCTCCTCCTTCGCCTCCTCCTCCTCCACTCCCCCCCCCTTTATTACCCTTTGTGTCATCCTCCACAGCTCCAGGGAAGGCACTCAAAAGTGGGGGGCAGGAAAGGTAAGTGTGTCTGTGGGGGCTTCATTGCCTTCTTCTGGCTCTGACTTTAACTCCGGGGCAACAGTAGCACCAAACCACATACGCAGTGGAGCTCCGGGGTGAGGAGGGGGTGGTGCTGGGGGGGGGGTGCGAATCAAGGAGAGGTTGGAGTGGGGAGGGGTGTGTGGGGTGGGTGCCCATCCTGTCAGAGGAGAAAGGGCACTTTTATTTTTATTTGCTGTTGTCAAAAGTGGTTTCTCTCCTCCAGCTAACATCTGATTGTGTCTTGCTCCAGTGGGGGAGAATACAAAAACAACCCCCTCCTTCCTCCAATGAGGCGCCAGGGAAAGAGACAGAAAGAGACACACTTTCTAGATGTCACTTAAAAAATTTCATTTGGAGAGCTTTTCTCCTATTTCTCCAGGAAAAGCTCCACTGCATTTGTTTCTGAGTGGGAAAATGTCGGGATCTGGATTGTATTGGAACTGCTTATCCATTTGTAGACCTGAGTGTTTTTCCCTTTTTGGTTCTGTATGTGATTTGGATATTGACTTCAGTGTTGGAACAGACTTGATTGGTTTTTGCTTTCTGGGTTTAATTTTCCTTTTTCGTTTTGTCTGACTTGCATAGAGAATTTCAATTTTTTAGTTAATAGAGGCCTTTGGTTAGGTTTTGATTTGTATTATTGCTTTTTTTGTTGTTGTTAAATGTTTGTTTCATATATCAGCATATAAAGTTAAAAGCTTAAAATGCTTAAAGTTTAAATACCGCTGGTATTGTCTTTCTCTACGTACGTTCATAATATTTTCCATAAGATGAGAATATTAGCTATTTCGTAATTAATCCGGGTATTTTTCTAATCTTTGTAACTTGTCTGAGCAAGTAATCCCCATTGAAAACTTTATGTTGTTCTGGCTTCATGGAAGGCCAAACCTCTCCATCAATAGTTTGCTGGGTTGGTACCACTTTCAGTTTTAACTGAATTATTTATTTACTGTTGTAAATTGAGATGAGTTTTTCATCTCTTGGGGTACTGAACCAAATTGCTCACTATGTGTGAAAGGAGACAAATTTCTAAAATACGTTTTCATGACTCAAAGAAATCATGAAGTTGTAGTAAGTATATTCACTGTAGTTAGATATAAATTGAAAGATAAATCCAGGTTTAGGTTTACAGAATAACAATCTTGACAGAAATCACTATTCTCCATTTTTACATGGCATATTCTTAGTGAATGGCTTTCAAATTCAGTGCTGCATTTTATTTCTCAAATGGTAGAAAGTATGTTTCTGATATAGGCCTTTTAGTAGGGCTTACATTGGAGAGTGGTATTTTGTTTCATACATATATTTCTTTATCCTTTCCTCAAAGATGGATGCACACATTCATACACACACACACACACACACACACACACACACACACA
>NW_017731565.1:212476-222466 GCF_001890085.2 Hipposideros armiger | reverse complement strand
AGGAAACCAGTTACTGACAAAACAGCAATTTGATCAACTAGAAAGGATTGAAGAAACATCTAGAAGGATATATGACAAATATTATAAAGACATGATAATACTTTTATTTATTTTTTATTTTCTTGATGTTAAAGCCAAAACATAATGTGCTTATATTTTAGAGGCAAAAAAAATTGCATATGTAGAAACTTGTTCTGTAAAATTGTAATTATCAACTGTGTGCAAAAGTAGGCATTTACACACAGGAAAAGAAGAAAAGCTGTGTAGCAGTAAACAATATGGTCTTATTTCTCTCCTCTCTGTTATAAATTTAAACAGTTTCTTACCTTTCTCTGAGGTGTAAATGGAGTGCTTAAGCAGAAATCTGTGCCACATTCAAGTTTTTCTCTCAACATCAATACTACAATTCCAGGTCTACCTAGGATTTCTTGCCCTTAATACTTCAGCAACCTTAACACAGCTAGAAAGTAGAACTTAGTGCAGAAATCAATTTTTAGTAAAGGTAGTTGTGTAGATATTTGGGGTGGTAGTTGCCCAGCTGAGTGAAAATTTAGTCTTGAACATAATATAGTCTTGAGCATAATACCTTTACTTACTTTGTCTCTGTTTTCCTTTGAACACATTCCAATATCCTGCCACCCCCAGGGTTACCGTATATGGTTTGAAGATTCCAGACTTCCTCTAGGTTGGATAATGATTTACATTTAGAAAACCTTATATTTTTATTATGGCTTATTTTTTAAAGTATTAAGATATATTTTATGATTGTAATTTTCAGCTAGTTGATATCTTGGACTCACTTAATCCAACCCTTCCTTTTCCATATTGATGAAGTTCAAGAATTTGAGGAACTTGCACAGGGTTCCAAGGCCTATAAAACGGGCAGAACATGGACCAGAGAACCCGGGTCTCTTGTCGTTCTCTCTGCTGCACACCTCATTTTCCTTTGTCAGAAATGAAACTATCAGTCACAGTTCTGTGTATGGCACTTAGGGTCTTATATGGAGGCATATTCTTCTAAGAATATTACGGTAAATAGCTTTCAAGGCATAATTTTGTCTATTTATAATTCAATAATTTGTTGTTGATTTTTTTAAAGAGGTGGATTATTACTATTTTGGTAATTATTTCAGCAGCCTCTAATGCTTATTCTTTTCCCTACGCTTCTAATTAGTAAATATACTCCTTACTCTTGTATTAAGGACCCATATATATATGGGTCTTGTATTTATATATACAAAAAGAATGCATATTGTATTATAAATGTTTATTGTGAATCTTGCTCTATGAATTACATAAGGTAAAGATTTTTGTCTTGTTAACATTTATATCCCTCACAGCACAATGCCTGGTGCACAGTAGGTCCTACTGATTGTCATAATTGCTACGAGAGTTAGGTATATGTGAATTTCTTTATTCCAATATTTGGGATTCCTTTCTTTTCCTCCTTTTTTCTGTCCTCCCTGCTACAATTTTTTTTTTGTCCTTACTGTGGCTCTCACTTTTTCTATAATAGCCAAATTAAATCCTGTTAACAATATAGTACTCATAATAAATAAAAACATACTCCCTCTAATTCTTGTACAGGATGCAATTTGACATAAGTGACATATTTTAAATAAGGGGTGATCAAAAAATTCCAATTAAAAATATGCTAGCAAATGTTCAGGATACACTTAAATTTCATTTCACTGAGTGACTGGTGCAGTAGGTTGTTGGAATGATTAGGCTTTTACCAGCTCTATAAAGCAACTGTTACTTAGGTGACATGTTTCCCTGACTTTGTTTTTTTGGTCCTTACCCAGACAATTATCAACTTTCCAGTTTTCTATGGATATGAAGATTTACTCCTAGTCATCAGTGGGACCCCATGAAGTCAGCCAGAAAGCCTATGTACAACTTATGTACCTTTGCAAACTTGTCTGGATTTTGAATGTATGTGCAAAACAGATTGTACTTAGCTATTCATTAAACATCTATTGAGTGTCTACTGTCTGTCAGGCACTGTGCTAGGCAACTGAGAAGCAAGGATGGTCCCTACAGTTAATGTGAAGAGACATCTTAATTGTATTCCAGAAGTGTATTGGTCATATCTTTATTTTGATGTTTCTACCTAAATAAATTTTATATTAACTAAATGGATACTGTTAGGTGGAAAAATGCATGTTTAAGAATGATATTGCTGTATTTTATTAAAATGGAAGAATATATAGAAAAATTTTCCACTTAATACTGTATTCTGGGGATTTCTATTCTGTATATAATTTACTAATTTTAGACCATGAAAATAGTCTATGTAGCTATCATTGCTAGTATTTTATTGCTATATACTTTTATTTGAAGATGACCAACACTGTTCGTTAAAGTATCTCTTATTAAATTATTACCAAAAAAAAAAACTTTCCCAACTTAAACTTTTTTCCTCAAAAGTAACTTTTTTCTTTTTATATCTCATAACAGTTTGTCTTTCGTGGTTCATTGGAAGACGTTGTACTTTTTCATTCTGAGCTTTTACTTATTTTATACCATAGTTTAAGCTGACAGTATGATTTAATTATCATAGAATAATTATAGTATATTCTATTTAGGAGTTTTGGAATTTTTAATGTGTACTAGATATATTCTTCCTAGGTCTTCATAAGAAACGTCCCAGTTCTAGTTCTAAATTAGTTGCAATGTTTAGTCTTTATAATGTGATATTGTTTCTATAACTTTAGTAAAATGAGTTGCAAGTTTCTTAGTAGATAGTTTCAAAAACAAAGACTGTCGTCTTGGTTCCTCTCATGGCTTTCATATGTAATTTAAAAGTATATTAGAGAGAAAGAGATTTCCTAGATTTCCTTTGCCCTCTTAATATACCTTTTAGAATAATACTGATTTACAATTTCAAAGGAAAAGATCCCCTGCTTGTACAGTATGTTATGACGGCAAATAGACAAAATTTTGAGGGTCAATTCTGATCTCTTTCAGATTCATTCTTAATCTTCTATTTTAGTAATAGTCATAGTTACCATGTATTATAAGTGTCTAGCACTGTGATAAATATATCAATCCCAGTTAGTCTTTACAGTTGCCTGAACTTTGTGACATTGTCCCCATGTTACAAATGAGGAAACCAGTTACTGACAAAACAGCAATTTGATATATAGCAGCAAAATACTCTATCACAGTAAATTCATGACACTTTCTAATTCAAAACACAGTCACAATAAAGAGTTTTATCAGTCAGTAAGTACCCTAATAAACATTAGTAAAATCATAGCCCCAGGAGCTTATTGATAGAGTGATGGAAATTTTCTAAAAGTTTTCAAGGACAGAAAAACAAAAACCCAATTCTTTCTAAGTAACATAGATGCAGACTAGTGTACAATTTGAAATAAAATATACATAGTCAATCTTCTCTTTTTTATGGCAAAAATGACACTTAGGCCTTCTACATATTAAACTTCCTGTGTTTTTCATGGAGTTATATGAACATTTTACTGCATGATGTTTGGTGGTTCCAACAGTTAGTGACCCAATGAACATTTACTATTTAAATTTTTGTGTAACTCTATTGATAGTGGAAATCCTCTAAACAAAGGGGAGTTTATGTTGCCTAGTGCTTTGATGTGTATACACATACCTTCTGGACCCTCTATCTTGTAATATTTTCATAATCAATAAACTTAATAGGATTAAGTTTAATATACTCTTTTTTTTTAGTACTACTTTAAGTCAGAAGTATTTTTAGTTTAAGAATGGACAACTTGATGGATTCTCTAGATGCCTAAATTATTATTATACAGTTGTTCCTTAAAGCAGCTACTGAATTAAAATACTTTTGACCCACGTAACCAGAGTTGATTTTTACATTCTTTGCTTTTAGGAGGAAAGAATAATTTTTTAAAATTCTATATTATTAATCAAGTTACTTTTACATCCATGCTAAGTAAATGCACATTCATCCTATATACTTATATTGACTCTATCATCCTATAAGTATTATGCCAATGCAGAAAGACCCATAGAGTTTGAAAATATTTTTAAATGCTAAAGAACTATGTCATCTATTATACTTCAGAAAGGAAAGTTTATAACAAATGTGGTTTTTTGCTTTTAAGAACAATCTGAATAATTGATGGGGTTGAATAAGTCTATGGTCTCAAATAATTTCCTTAGATAATCTGAAGGTAATTCAGCTAAAAGTAAAGATCCTAACTTCAGCATTTCTGTTTGAGGTACTTCTATATCATGTAAGATTTCAGAAGTTCGAATGACTCAGTGTTATCTCTTCAGAGAGACCAGGTGAGAACCAGGCTTAACATATATTAAGGCATATCTTGTATGTAGCTGAAAATAATGGAAAAGAAAATCACTAATGATAGCATACCTGGTGAAAAGCATATAGTTCATTCAGAGTTGGCTGTGACTAATTCTGATTTGGGTCCTTATTTCAGTTGACATATATAACCTTTTTCTTAGAGAACTTGTAATTAAATTCTGTCATTGAGTAATTTATTAGAATGTATTGTTTTCAAGGACCAAAATGAATTATATAAATCAGTTTACCAACCTTGCAATGACAAAAATTTTTGCACATCCGTACTTCACTGAGTTCTTTGCCAACCAACCAAGATTCCATCAATGAGAGGAAAAATTTTCTGTATGGTGCTAATGTTATAACTGACATTCTTGTGCCGCCATTTTTTTTGAAAAAAAAAGTCCATATCTCAGAAGTTAGAAGTAAAGCTAAATTGTTTCTTATGGTTGACCAAGTACTAACTTATATTTAGATGTATCCTTGTATTCGAAGCTATTGTTTTTTACACATCTTGAGTCCACAAGTGTCTGCTAATCTGTTGACCATTAATTAACTTAATCCATGCGTTCTTAATGTTGCTAGTACCTAAAAATAATAAGTTACGCTATATACATATATTCACTGATGTTGGGGGAGGGAGGTATTCTGTATTCAACAAAAGAAAGTATTGATTTTTAAATAGCTTCCTTACTTGGATATACTGATCTAAAAAGCAGCTGCTATGTGAGACAAAAATTATTTTTATTTATTGGGAAAGTTAAAGTTTATCATTATGAATATTAAGCAATATCAAAATATTTAGAAAGTCAAATACATGTTCCAGTAATGACAGAAATTTAGAGCCTATTTTTTTACCATTATCCCAAAATCATTTTCCTTCTTCCACATTTGTCATATAAGAGTTTATGCTGAAGGATTTCTTGGCCATTTTAGACACTGTAATCTAGTTAAAAGGTTTGTTTATGCTTCCCATCTCTGTTCTGCTGATGGTATTAGAATGCAGGCCAGAGCCAGACATCTAACTGTTTATAACATTCAAACTTCAATTAAAGCTGCGGTGTTCAGTTCACTATATATCAGAAAGCTTATACCAGCTATAAATACCGTCTTTAATGATGACAATAATTTTGTGTATCCATAGGCTTTCCATATCATCTCACTCTTATGAATACCTTTTTTTTAAAATTTAGGAGGTATTAACATTTAATTTTCACAGTTTAAAAATGTGGCATATTTCTGTTATAAATAGTACAGCATTTCCTTTAACAATATTTTTTGATAGTAAAACCTAACAGCTTTTATTATTGTACATCTCATTTAAATAGTCTCAGTTTAATTTTTTTTAAGATTAGTAAATTCTTTGGTGGATGTTGGTTTGCTGTCTAGTTGATGTGACTCCTATATTTAGTTTAAAGAATGTAGCAATATGTTGTCTATGAAAAAACAAAATTAATAGTCATATTACTCCAGTGTTCTTACACATGTAAGAGGAGACTAGATCCACATACAACAGATTTTAATTTAATCTTATGTTGCTTTTCTAGTCAGCTGCTCTTACTATTTGTGGTTTCTATGTTTTAAATATGTTGGTAAACTGTTTTAAAAGTTTTTTTTCTTCTTTAAGCTGTTAAGACTTCTTAAAAAAACATTTCTTCAGCAGCTTCTGTGTTTTTGCACAATTTACCTCAGTGAGTAAGAAACTAAATTCTGTGTGTATTTAAGTTTTCTAATTAGTAGGTAAATTTGTTATATTTCTTTCTTTTTATAAAAATAAAGTTAGTTTTTAAATTTTAGACCTTGATTTACTAAATGTATACATTCTTTATATATACATATACATTTTTATTAAAATATAAATTTATAGGAGGTTTGAAACGATGAAAGAATTTGGATGAAAAATATTAAATTCATTACTTGCTAAAGCGCTTTTAATTTTAATTAAAAAATATTACAATGGAAAAATTTATATTACTCATTTTCCTGGGCACTGAAAGAAATTATCCATTTATTTTGAACTATTATGAGATAGAAAGTTAGGAAGTACTACGTATGGTATCTGAAGAAAAGAACTACCAACAACCATGCAAAATTTGGATTTGTATTCTAAAAACATGGAAAGATCTCTAAGCAAGCTAAGTTGAAAATAAGTCACAAAATAGTATGTACAGTATGATCACATTTATGTAAAAAAAATACACATACAGAATAATATGTATGCAATATATTCAAATATATATTTGCGTATATAATATATTTTATGCTGTATGCACATATAATTATAAAATACAAATTGTTTAAAACATATGTTATATTTATGTAAATATTATATATTAAGAAAATGTCTGGAAAACATTACCAAATTATATCCTTGGTTTATAGAAAGCACATATGTGGGATGCTGGAAGGTTGCAGAACTCTTATTGTTTTGTATACTTTAGCATTACTTGGATTTATTTTTAACAGTAAGCTTGTATTCGTAATTTTATCATGGAAAAATATTAAATGTATTAAAGGAACAAGAAATAGAATGACCCAGGGAAATTGCAGTTCTAGTCTCTAATGGTCGCATGAATGTATCTTGAATATTTTGAAGAGCATTGAGTATTGGCCAACAGTCATCTTAGCTTGATACAGAATAAAGTCTCTTAGATTGATCTAATCTTATCTAACAGGATGAAAATCCTAGTTAATTGAGAGAGGAACAATGGATATAATCCTAATTTTTTAATATTTTGCTTTTCATTGCAAAGTACATTTCTCATTATCCGGGGAAATTTTGACTGGAGAACCGATAATGTAGAATGTCAGTCAAAGTGTTAGACAGTAAGTCAGTTTCAGTCTGATTTAAGATGTAATATATGGGCTTAATATGGACTTCTATTATTTTAATCAGTGATCCAAATTATTGTATGCTCATTCAAAATATAGATGGCATAGTCACTTAACATTTTCCTAATGTTTTCTGTATTCAGGTACCGGTTTAAATAGAAGACAAAAATAAAACAGAAGTCCCTTTTTATTCTTTTTTAAGTGACTGAAATATGTACTTGAAAAACACTTCAAGAGCCTTTATAAAATAACGTCAAACTGAGTATGTAAATATGCAGACTAAAGAAGAATTAAAATTCTGTAGAATTCATCACAGTGGGCTTCCTGGGAAGACATGAGTTAATCAGTTTAAGTTGAGGAAAGATCCTAGGTTGGTACAGAAGAGAGTAATTCAAGAAAAGACAAAACCTCCAATGGGATGAGGGGATGAGGAAACCTATTTTTACTACGATAGTTTGAAAGCTAGGATTGAAATTCAGCATAACCTGGTAAATTAGGAAAGTGGTTAGAAATAATATACCCAGCATTTATGTCTTTAAAACTTTATTTTCCAGAATGCAGGTCAGAAAAGAAATGGGGTGGGTGGGGGAGGAAACACTTGAATAAAAAAATAGAAAAGTAAATAACACTTTGCAATTATGACTGGAAAACCTGTTAAAGTCTGAAGCAAGTATATTCTGAATATGAGTTGGAAATGAAACATTATAGTTGAAACAGGAAAATTTTATCCAAGGATACTGAGGGGTTTTTTTTCATTTCATAATTAAATTCATACCCAGGTTGGTCCGTAGGATCAGTGGTAAATAGTATGTAATTAAAACTATAAATATTATATATAAATTAATTCTAAAAATAACAAAAAAGATATAGCTTAGGGGTCAGCCGAGTGGCTCAGTTGGTTAAGAGCTCGCTCAAGAATTTGAGCTCTGAGCAACAGCGGTTCTAGTCCCGGTCTGAGCTGAGCAGCCACTGAGCTGCCAACAGGTGGCAGGATGGCTCAGCTAAAAAAGAAAAAAAAATATATATATATATATATAGAGAGAGAGAGAGAGAGAGAGAGAGAGCTTATGCTTTATCCATTTAATTTATAAGTTTTATTTGCATCTAATTTCCAACTGGCCCCATCATGTAAATTACCATCCTACCTACTCCTACCACCAGGAATTTGCACTTTTTCCTGAAAAATAACAAGTTTAAAGAGTTCTACCAAATGACTCTGTTTTGTTTTTGCCCAAAAAGTCAGGATTTGGGGAGAAAAAATATGTAGGGGTCATTGACTCAGCGTTCGTTATTTCTTTTTTTTTTTTTTACCAGTGGTTTGCCAGTGTCTTTCTTGCACAAATATATGTCAATGCCTATTATACGTTTACTGCAATAGTGAGCAAAAATAGACATGGTCTTGATCTCCTGAATTTATATTCTAGAGCTAGAGAAGGGTATTAATCAAATAATCATATAAATAAATGCAGAGTTGGAACTGTTCCAATTGCTGTAGAGAGTTACATGGTATTTAATATGAGGGCTATTCGAAGGATAATTTAACCAATCACTGGGATCAGGGAAGTTTTTTGTTTTATTTTGTTTTGTTTTGTTTTTGAGGAAGTGTTTAATTAGCTGAAATCTTGATGAATTAGAGTTAACTTGATTCAGAGAGAGAAAACAGTATACGGAAGGAAGGAACAGTGTGTACAAAGGTCCTGAGGGAGGAGACAGCATAGTACCTAACATTAAATTAAGGTCCAAGTGACAGAAGTTAAGAACTAGAGAGACATGGTAAAAGGTGACTCTAGGGAGTTATATAGGAACCGAACTGCATGATGTTGTAGGCCAAGGCTGTTTTTACCCTGAAGGTTAACATTTAAGCTTTGACTGATATTCTTTATGCTCAATGCAAAAAACTTACTACTGCTTATAAAAGGATTGTGTTACAAGAGTTCATTTTTATTTCAGTTTAAAATTCATAAAACTTTTCCCCATAGAATCAGTGTTATAGTGGTCAGGTTTCATGAAACCCCTTAAAACATAGATAACAGTGGAAAGTAGTATATATAACATTGTGCCCTAAACTTAACCAGGTAGAGATTAGAAAAGAAAATAAGAAAAGGGATTAAAATTGCTGTCTGTTCATATTCAGGAGCATGTCCTAGGTCTGATTGACCAAGTTGTGAATAAAGAAGAAGAAAAAGTCTGCAAGTGTACTAGGCTGGTATAGGAGGTCACAGCAAAGGTTGTAAGGGACACATCACATTGGACAACTTGAGAAGACCCCCAACTGCCACCTGGATGTGAAACACTGTGATAGCTGGAGCAGACCAACACAGGGAGGGTAGAAGACGTCACATTCACAAATTTAGTATTTGGAATGTAGGGCATATTTGTGTCAATGTTATTAGAATACAAAAAAATTTTAAATTCTTTTAAGAAAACCAGAATTGCAAAATGATAGCAATATAGTGCCAACTGTATTTTGGCTATTTTTTATAGTAATTTATACAGTTAGAAGTAATTCTAAATTGCTGTTACATTAACTGTTTCAGACCTTGAAAATATCGATGTACCTCACTTGGAGTAGCACTTTCAAGGACAAAGTTGAAAATTTCACTTTTGTTTCTTATTTTCCACTTAACTTATAACATTGTCAATAAAATTTATTTATTTCATCTTAAGTTTTAACCTCTTTCAATACCAGTTTCTGTCTGTATTAAGTAATAATCTTAGAGGGCCGGCCGAGTGGCTCAGTTGGTTAAGAGCTTGCTCAAGAGTTTGAGCTCTGAGCAACAGCGGTTCGAGTCCAGCCCAAGCTGAGCAGCCGCTGACCTGCCAACAGGTAGCAGGATGGCTCAGCTTAAAAAAACAAA
>NW_017731565.1:134739-212458 GCF_001890085.2 Hipposideros armiger | reverse complement strand
AATAATAATAATCTAATTAACTGAAGATCAAGAAATTCCCCAAATATTAAGACTATTATAAAAAAGGACTAACTCACTCGAATTTTATTAAAACCGAAATATCACAAAGATTTGTTAAATTGTAAGGAAGAAGTAAAATATATGCAAGCCTTCATTGAATAGATAGTGAGGATCACATTACTATTGGTTGATGAATTCTGCCCATGCATCCAAATCACCTGATCTTGAACTTAACTTTTTAGCAGTGTCAGGGGTGTCAGACCACATGCTTTTAAAGCAGATTGACATCTAAAATTCAGAACTACAGAATTGAGTTTAGTGATTATTTATTCACTTATTTGATTTTTTACTTATTTTTAAAACATTCTAAATGAGACAATATCACTAGCACTGATTTATTTTTCATGCAGCATATAGCAGACCATTGATGATTCATAGACCATAAGTGTTTGAAAAGACAGTTTACTAAATTTATCTAATAACTCTTAAGGGGTCACTGTATTTTCTAAATAGAAATGAAGGATCACTTGGTAATTAGTCAGGGACTTATGTGTTTTCCCTCTGTTTTACAGCTTCCTGCATGTCTTTCTATCAAAGTGTATTGCAGAGATACCTAGTTCTATGTTAATAGGTATGACACTACCCCTCCACCCCCAAGGCTCCTTTATCAAATAAAGTTTAGAAAACATGATTGCAATTAAAGCATACTCAAGATTTTTTGCTGAGATAGTAATCACTAGCACTTATTGAGTGCTTACTTTGTGCCACTCACTGTGCTAAGCATTTTTAATCCTCTTAACCAGAAAGAAAATTCTGAGGGACACACTTCAGGAAGTTTTTCTTCATATACTTCATTGCTTTATAAGCATGTGTCCAAAAACTTCTTTAAAAATGTAAAAGTGAGACAAATACCATGTTCTGTTATACAGCTTTGAGAAAGAAAGATTATGAAATTTATCCTTAAAATTAAATGTTGAACCACTTAATAGTATGTTTCTATACTCTTCTAACCACAGTATTCAGGGATGATCAGTGATAACCATTAGACTTTATTAATAGGGAACAATCTTTACAACTTCCGAAACATTCCTGGGTTTGAAAACTGGCTCCATATACCAAATACTATAGTACTCATACGACTTTCGGTGAGTTGTGAAGGTTCTGAGCTTTAGTTTATTTGTAAAACAAGAATAGTGATGCATTTCTTCTCACAGAGTTGTGACTAAAGGATAGAGTGCATATGAAGTCCTAGCATGTGGTGGACATTTACTAAAACTTCCTTTCCTTTTCTTTTTCTGCTCTGTTATTAGTAATAACCAACCCTCAGAATGTTTGTAAATTATATATGCATTAAATTTTTAATTTTTTTCTATCTTAAAAATAAATTTACCTATTACTCTTAAAACTATTTTCAAGTGTTCCTGAAATTCTGCAGATGAGGACGTGATTTACTTCATCTTTTTGCTTTGCTGCACTTTGCTAATAAAATGGGCAACTATAAATGTGTGGAACTCAGATATTAGAGAAATTTGAATAAATAGTCACACTTATTTGTTAAAGTAAATATTCTACTTACAGCTTACAGCAGTGCTTTTGATAATTTCTTTTAAGTGAAATAATATGTAAATAGGTTTTCTTTCTTTGTCTTAGTTTCCCCACATTAAATAGGCAATATTGCAAAAAGTTAAGAGCCTGGACTCCAGAGCCAGACTGTCTGGATTTAAATTCCTACCGTACCACTTACTAGCTATGTGACATTCTGTGCGCTATTTTCTCATTAGTAAAATGGGTGATAATTGTTCTCAGGGTTATTTAAAAATATATATATATATGTATATATATATGATAATTATATATTTATTTATATATTACATGTTTATATATTTATATATTATATATACTATATATGTATATATGTATATATATATAGATAGATAGATCATGCCCAAACTAAATGCATAAAATTGTTAACTGTTATAGTGATTATATGTGTTATCTGTATATTAGTTGTAATATGGAAAAAGTAGTGCTAACTTGGTAATTTTTCATTTAGTAGAATAAAATAAATTTAGCTTAATTTACAGTTCCTTGAAAAGTATGTCAGATTTTTATGTAGTATTTTACATTTGCCAAATTCTTCATATTATTTTTTACTTCTTAATCTTATTGTTGAGAGATAGTGGAAAAAAAACATCCGTATTGTTTCCCTTCTAGAAACTGAGACATACAGAAAATTCAGGACCTTTTAAAGCATGACGGTAGAAAAGTCAGTAGAAAGACTAAAATTAGAATTTGAAATACTTCATATGCCAGTATGCTGAGCCAATGTATCTTTACTCCTTATTAAGCATTCAAACAACAAACCTATTACTTGGCAAAGTTCATGTGAGAGGTATATTCTGTTTTTCAGAAATTTCATTAGCTATCTCCTTTGGATGTGTCCTCTTACTTAAGATTGATTCACTGAAAGATTATTTGAAAAAAATAGGATTAGACTAATAAAAGTTCAGTGTTGGCCTACCTATCCCTTAGGACATTTGAGGGTTGAATATCTTTTTTTAAGTTATCAACTGGCTCCGTCCGCCCCAACCTTTAATGAACTATAATAAATCAAAAGCTCCTTTCTCATATTATCAGTACTCTAGCACTATATAATATGGGTTCAGTGTGCTTTCCTGAGTCACCCTACAGACATAACCATCATTCTTAATATTTAGTTTCTGTGACAAGCGATTCCAAATTTGAAAGAATAAATTATTGTACAATGAAGCTTTGAAAAGTATTAGGATTCTAAGAACAGTATTTGTATTTTTATACACATATTAGAGAAAGATTTTTAATAGATATTTATCTTTTTCTTGTTTCAAATATTGCATAGTGTCTGTAATTCATCAATTTAAGAATGTAATGAACAGTTTGGTTGGGATCCAGGAAGTAGATGATGACTAAAAGACTCAGACAGAACCATCTCATTAAGACTGAACTGTAAATGGTTTCTTAGACAACTAAGTAATAGAATATTTGTAATTATTGGTCATAGTTGCTTAAAAGGTAGGGATTATTATGTAAAGTAATTTTCATGAATTTTTGTTTTATAAATAACAAAACTTAAAATTTAGTATTCCAGTCTAATAATTTGTAAACATTTATAGAGATTTTCACATGAATCCCACTTTAATTATAGAAAACTAAACAAAGATAATTCTGTATGTGTTTAAAATAGCAAGGTATTCACTCAAAGACACAATGTCCTTGCTATTTTTCACATATAATGTTTAAATTTTATAAACAAGTAAATGTTTTCTCTCTTTTTGTCGTTGTTGTTGTTGTTATTTTCTTATATTCATTCTGCTGATTTGGGGCATAGACTCGGGGAACCTAATCACCTAATAACCCAGTTTGAAATTCAAATTATTTTGTAAATCCTGACGTGATTATGCCACTTTAAAATTTTGCTAAAAAATATTGCTATGTTTAAATAATCTTTTTTAAAGTTATGGCTTGTGGAAAGGATTATTCTCTTTAAATGAGACAGTTGTGGACATTTTAGACTATTTTTAAGGCTAACAGCTGCTAAGGGAAATCAAATCCTAACTCAAGGAAATACTAATATTTTTATAAGCAGGAATTTTTTTCAAAGAGGGAAAAATATACATTGTGTTCATATTACATATGCAGTTAAGTAAAGAAAGTTCTAGAACTTGAGAAGCAATCTCAGGTTTTTCATAATGGCATAGAGAATCATAAATATTTATTCATTCAGTTACTTGTTCTACAAATATTAACTACTTTCTGTGAGCCCGATTTTCAGCAATAATTAAGATAGGCAGGGAGCATAGAGCCTAAAGTGTTATCGACATTATAAAGAACAAACAGTTCTTTCAGGTACTTACAGAATGAGGATATAAGTTCAGCTGTAAGACAGATATTTCTCGGTGATGATAATAAAGGCATGTAATTTTCAACCTCTCAGTTTTATTGATGAGGATATAGAGACCCAGAGAAAAGGCAAATGGATTATCCAGGGTAATATAGCAAGTGGCGTATCTAAGACTGAGGTCCCCTGCCTCCATCTTTGCTTATTTTTGCCACATTAAAGCAGGAAACCTAAAGAGAAGAAAGTAAGGCAAGGTGCCTAGAAAGCTGAACCAGGCGCTTTGGGCACTTTGGACTTGAATGTAGTTAATATAATATGAGGAATTAGACTTTTGAAACTTACTTTTTTATGTTTGTTTTTATTTGAATTTCTTTAATTTTTATTTGTTTGGGTTTTTTTTTATGTTCTTTAATGTTTACCATATAGTCCTTCAGGATTTTGCTAAATCCATATTTGTACAAAAATTTTTAAAGGAAGTTCTGTGCAACTGGAAGCCATGTATGTTGGTGTCATGGTTCCTGAACCTCTTGTCTACTATAACTTTTCAGCAGTATGTTTTCTTTTTCTTAGTAAAGAGAGTTTCCTTTAATTATCTTGAATTTACTAAGCTACTGTGTACTTGATGCTGGAAAGAAAATAGGATCGTGGAAGATTAAAGACAATTTTTCCTGGGAGTGTTTTGATCTAACACTGGTTTCAAATCCTGTTTCTACAGGCTAATCCTGGGTATGTCTGATAAGAAAAGACTTGATAATAAATTGTATAGGGCATTCCAATCACATAAGGTTTTGATTAAATTAATAGATATAAGAATATGTAAGAAAGTTATATGATTTCATGATGGTTTTTATTATAATTTTTGTATTTGATACTTGGTGTTACTGTTTAAATTCCTTTAGGGTAACAAACAGATTAAATTTTTTAAAGATATTAAATAGAAAAACTAGGTATACATCTTAGTAACTTAGTTTGAGTTGGGGGGACAGTACAGCACAATTATAGGATCACACTTTTGAGAAGTAGATAAACTGAAAGTTGAATCTGCAAAGCTAGACATAGTAACAACAGGAAATATCCCACCTACAATGCATATGGCAAAGGAGAAAGATGGTACAACAAAATACAGACAAAAATAATGGCTGGGAGTAAAAACGCTTATTCTGGTTTACAACTTTAGATCTGTCATCTCAGAAATAACGATACTGTATCTGTCTTCTATATATAATATGATATGAACATAATTTATAAGAAAACTTGTTTAAGTATAGCACTTCATATTTATATATTATTTATAGTTAGGATATAATGTCTCCTGCATGTTTTAAACTATTATTTTTCTGGTATATATTTGTGGTTTTATCTCTTAGGAACACATACTATTTTCACTTTATTGTTCTGCCAAATTTTAAGAAATTTGTTACATGAAAAATTGAACATACCAAGGCTGTAAAGTAAATCATGAAAAGGTTTTACTGAAGAATTCCTTTAAATAGAAAGCTCTTCTGATGTGCTTAAGTGGTTTTAAAATCACTTCCTACCCTGGGCTAAAAGAGACACAAGAAAACTCAGTGCTGAAATGTCAGAATTCACTGCTGCTTGAATAGTAATCAGAAATTAGGGTAAAGCATTTCTAAAATTTTAATCATCAGCTAAGTATTTCACACATAGAAACTCCATTTGCATCTAACTTCTGAATATACTTATTTTATTGAGTTACTACAATATATTCTTTAATTTCATTATCTTTGAAATTAGTTTATAGAGTCTATATGAATATAATATATGGAGTAAGGAATTTTATATATAAAACAATATTATTTTGAGTATCGATTAAGCACAAGAGTACTGGCCTGTCAGTTAATGTTTCGAAATATTTGATATTAGTTTGGGTATACTCTATTGCTCATCATTTACTAATAAGGAATCCAGTGGTCTATAATACTGGACTATTGTCCAGTTTGATATTTATTCAGAGCACCCTACTGATAAGTAATATATCCTTTATTTTTTTAAATTACAAACAAATTCATGTCCATTAAATCTGAGCATATAGCAGTATATAGAGAGTTGAGTGTCCAGCCCTATAAGCCTTTATTTCTATATTTCTGTCATCTCATTAAGTAAAACTAGCAGTTAATTTGATGTATTTTTACTGGTATTCATAATCATTGTTGAAATTCATGGTAATTAGGCAAATATGATAATTGCTGTAAATGACAATGATAGTGTTTCTATTTTATTTGTCCAAACTCCAGTATTAGTTTTGATAGCATACAATTTAATCTTTATCATATAGATATATATACACACACATCCATTAATTTATTAATTGATTACCCCATCCTGAACAATTCTACATGTTAAATCAAATACTTTTTGCAAATACTTCTTTTTCCTAGGTCTAACATAGTGGTGCTAGTGGATGCATATTTAAGTCAGAATCTCTGAGGGTGGAGTGGGGAACCCTTGTGCTGATATTTTTTAAAGCTCCTCAGATAATGCTGAAGTGCATGCAGCCAGTATGGAGAATTATTGTTCTAGGGCTAACTGTCCCCCTTGTCTCAGCCCACATATGCACAACTCATGCATATCATACACACTGCCACCCAGTTATTCTAAAGCAAGTATTCACACATGTTTTGATGCAGAATTTTATTACTGGGGCAAAAAAAGATTCTGCCTTGTCTCCACTGCCGTTCTTTTTTTATACCTTTTCTCTCTCCAAAAGCATAAACAAGAAAACTTTGAATAACTAACTATTGGCTTGTATGTGAAATTCCTTATGGGGATTTGACTTTCTACTTAAATAGTTGAAGAACTTAACATAAACATAAACATTGAAATCTTCTCACAGCATAGTGTAGTCTTTTAACAAGTTAAATGTGTCTTTATCCTTTTCCATATTTTACTGTGAGAGAGTGACAGAGATAGAAAAGCTCAGGCCACCTAAGGGGGTGGCTCACTTCCTGGTTTGCTGCTTACCTTTTATTGTGAACATGTACGTAAAAGATATGTACAATGTGATAGCGTGGTATGGTGTCAGATGGTTGCTGGACTTATCACGGTGATCACTTCTTTAGGTATATAAATGTTGAATAACTGTGGTGTACACCTGAAACTAATAATATAGCATTGTAGGTTAGCTATATTCTTAAGAAAAATCTGTAAGAAAAAGATACGTGCAAAAGTATTAGCCTGTTAAACCTCGGGTGAGCAGTTTAGTTGCAGATAAGTGATTAGCATTTAGTGTTCTTGCTTTAAAAAAGATGGAGACTTTCTCTTTTGTAAGAATTTATGTGGCTATAAATAGTAAACTGTTATAATAAAAGCTATTAGGTGTTACAATGGTTCAGAAAAAAATCATGCTTTGTCTTCCTTTTCTGCATAACAGTGAGTAGAAGAACTAAACAAACGTGTGAACAAGGCTCTGCTACATGAAAAGTTCAGTGATTGTACATCTCTACCCTTTTTTGGCAGTTTTTCCTACCTGTTATGTTTAGTGCCTATATAATATTTTAAAGTTGCATTTTCCTTTATATGAATGATGAGAAACATATGCTTCTATGAGGAAGAAAAAGGGTTTATGACACATATGTAGATAAAACATTTCTTATAGCTATGAGTAAGCTATAGGGAACATCAAGTAAAAGGCTAAAGAGCCGCTCACCCTTTTTGTTTTGTAAATAATGCCCTTGGTTACATAAAGATATTTAGACCAGCCTTTCAAAAAATAAGGGTAATTTTTAAATTATCAAGGCCTATTACATTATTTATAAAAAACAAACAAACAGCTGTATAGTTCCACTAACATCTACATTAAATAAAGAGTAAAGTAAAATTTATTTCAACAACTTTGGGAAGATGAAGGAGCAAAAAAAAAGAAGCCTACAAGTAGAACAAGAGAACAAGTAAGAAAAGTTGGAGATTGCAAAATCTCTTGGAAAGAAAACAGTGATGTTGATTAAGTTTCTAAATTCTCATTAGGTAATTTTATAAAAATTGCAAGGCAACTGCCTGTAAAGCTAAAAAAGGAAAAGGAGAGTGTACTGGTAGTGCTAAAAGAAATCTTACAAGTCATGGGAATACCATTGCTGGTCAGAAATTTTTTTAAAGGGGCGTCAGGATTTCCAAAAGCAATGTGACTTGTACCCTCTTGGGCCTTGGCTCCCTTTTAAGAACCTCATAAAATCATTGGACTCTTGCGGGAGGATATCTGTGAAAAGTTCTGTATGGTCTTCTTTATGTATCAGGGCGTTCATGAACCTTCTGAATGCTAATAATTAACCCCCTGGACCACCTGCATCAGAATCACCTGAGTTGCCTATTAAAATGCAGACTGCTGTGCTATGCCTCAAACCTACTCTATTAGAATTTCCAGTGACCTGAGTTCTGGAATTTGCATTTTAACAAGCATTCCCACATGATTCATCCATTCACTACTGAATTTGAGAGTCACTGCTGTAGAGCATTATACATTGTACCAGTTCTGCCCTTGGCCTAGGAACAAGGTTTTGAACGATACTTGACTTTCCGTGTATTACCTACCTACCAAATATCGACTCGGCGCCATTAATGTTAATAGGCTCCAGGATCCTAAAGAAATGCAGTTATTTTTGCTGTGTTGATCATTTTACTGAAAGTAAATAAGTTATGAGAAGTTTATATCCTGGGTCTCCAGGTACATGATATACAAATTAAGATAAATTTAACATATTTTTAGTTTTATTAAAATATTTGCTTTAAAAATGTATCACAATTACTCAAGTGTTTACTAGACATCAGATGGGGATTTCCAGTGGTAGCTAGTTGAAAGCACTGCTAACTCAGGGTAATTGAGGTTGGATTCAGTGTGAATTTTGGAAAAGTGTGACTTACGGAATTGTTTTAAATATATGCAAGCTGTACTTCAAATGCACAGTGATATGAACTATCTTCGAGAAGAGCCATCTCTATATCTGAGTGAATCAGCCTTATTTATAATATACATATTAAGTGGTGGTATGTAAATTAATGCTGCTAAAACAATTTAAAGACTGCTGGAAAATAGTATGTAAAATTTAACCAAACATTTCCTTCCAAATCTTATCATGGTATTAATTTATTTTTGCTGGTTTCCTTCACAGATAAATTCAGCATTGAACTTTAAGAGGGACATGTCATTATCTCATTTCAAATTACTGAATCAGGATTAATAGCTAGTATGCCCATGTAGCTCAACTATTTAGTATTTGTACATAAACACTTTTACAGCATGGCACTGAGAGACGGGTTATGAGTCCACTACTCTTAGGATTTTTTGTTTAAACACAGAAGAAAAAAGTCCCTATGCAAGTATTTTACCACATATTTTACTCAACTTTCTCATCAAACATGTTTTTGGGAGTTAAGGGAGACTAGGTAAACTAATATAAATTGCTCAGTGAAGAATCTTTATTGCTAAGAGGAAAAAAGTAATTATAAGGTGGTCAGTGGGTAAGTCAGAAATGTCATTTCTGTGCGGGGGTAAATAATTCTGTTATTGTTATATTATTCATTAGTAAAATAAAAAGACCTATTAATATTCATCTGTGTATTTCTTAAAAGCAGATTAAAATTCAGTAAATGTTATCACATAAAATCTGTTATTCCTAAGGTCCTTATTTCTTCTTTTTTCTTTTTTAAAGATTTTATTGGGTATTTGGGGGAGAGGAACATCCAAGTTGTTGTCCTTCAATCTTAGTTGTGGAGGGTGCAGCAAGCTCAGCTCCAAGTCCAGTCACGCTGCCCAGCTCAAGGTGCTGTGTTCAATTAGTTGCCGGTGGGCATAGTTACTATCCCATGCGGGAATTGAACCAGCAGCCTTGTTGTTAAGAGCATGCACTCTTATCCCCTGAGCCACTGGGAAAGCAGCTCAGCGCAAGGTGCCGAATTCAGTCTTTAGTGGCAGGCAGGTGTAGCCCACCATCTCGAACAGGCAACCTTGTTGTTAGGAGCACGTGCTTTCACCAGCTGAACCATCTTGCCACCTGTTGGCAGTTCAGTGGCAGCTCAGCTCAGGCGCAGCTCATTGGCCCATGTGGGACTCAAACCAGCGACCCTGTTGCTCAGAGCTCACACTCTTGAGCAAGCTCTTAACCAACTGAGCTACTTGGCTGGCCCTCCCTAAGACCCTTATTTCTGGAAAATACCATAAAAATTTTTTTTGTGTCTCCTGTGATACTCCAAATTTACATAAAAATAACAGTTTAATTATTTCACAAAGATAAAAATATAGCTGGTGATTATCCTACTGCATCTTATTTCTAACTAAAAATTCATTTATGTTTTCCTACAAGAATATACTCTTTTTGTGGTATGTTTTTCAGTGTATTGAATTTAATTTTTTAGTCCCCTTTGAATTGCTCCTTGTGTGTCCCTCAAGGGCATATATATGTATGTACATGTCCATGTACACACACACATACTATTTTATCTCTGCAATAAGAATTACATTGTATTTTCATATTTGACAAAATAAATTATAATGGTTATAATAGGTAACTTTTGATTAGCATACTAACTGGTACATAATAAATACATACTTTACATGTATTGTGTCCTTTAATCCACACAGTCACCTTCAAAGTAAGTATAATTTTTATTCCCTTTTTATAGATGGGAAAACAGGTGAAGTAGCCAAATCAGGATCACATAACTAGTAAATTTTAAGCTAGGTTTAACATCAGTATTTGAATTCTTAACCACTGTGCTTTACTAACTTTGAAGGTGACTTTTAAATATAATATCCAAAATCTTTATGTTAAAAACATTATTTTTTTTTAAATGTAGATTCTTCTTTCTGCTCATGAAGAACACATGAAGGAAAGATATTAACTTGGCCTGCTTATTATATGCCAGGCATGATTAAATAAACACTTATATACATAAACATAGCATTTAATTTTTATTTGTTTTCCTTTTCTATCTATTTGAACTGAGGACCCCCTTTGTAACTTCCTCAAGATCATACATACATGATCTAACAGAGTCAATGTATGACACCATAGTGCTTGTGACTAATGAATAAAAAACTGAACTTGGATTGGGTCACTTTCTCAAGTAGCCTGGAGACTAATTATTCCAGGATAAAAAGCAGATAGACTAAGAGAGGGGAAAATATCCTCTAGCTACTAGTAAATGTAAAGAAGAAATGTCATTTCTTTTCTTTCTCTATTGCCTTCATGCTATTAAGTATATTAGGATTCTTTATACATAGCAATCTGGGAATTTGGAAGACGTTTGCTTTTTAATTCTAGAATAGATAATAAAATTGTCTTGATTTATATACAAAAAGTCCATACAAATCAAATCAGTTTACCAAATGTTTATTGTTATTGTTGTTTTAATGAAGGCTTTCTATATGCTAGTGATGTGAAAGAAATGAAGTACAAGATCTTGAAAAGTTTTATCATTGGCTAAGAAGTCTACATAAACACATTAAATTAATTCAACAACGTATGATGTAGGCCTAGACTGAGTGGTTAACAGTACATCCAAGAAGTCCTTCATAATCAGCATTTATGTAAAACTCATTAACATGTTCCATGAACCTTTCTTCTACTTATATTTACTTTTTTGGATAGTGTCATCTCTGTTCACCCCAGTTCCCCAAGTGAGACGTATCACAGCCTCTGCCACTCCTTCGCTTACCAGCTTAGTCAGCAAGTCACCAAATCCTATAGAATTTGTCTCCTTCCTAACCCCTAAGTCACTTCAGTTCTGTCTCCATACTATGCCTATTTCTGCTTCCTTAGCTCATCCTTTGGCTAGACAATGACAGTAAGGAGTCTCCTTAAGCTATGGGGTCTCCGGAAAAGTCATGACACATGTTTGTACCAGATGGCACTAGTTCATTTTTGGAAGTACTAGAGCCATTTGCATCTATGTTATTGCTATGTCATTTGACAGCTGACAGTTCTAGCTTCATTCTGAAAAAAAATTGAGCAATTTGGTTGAGTTTTGGAGATTTTACAATAGTTGAAGATGGAAGACCAAACTCTGCATTTTTGCAGTATTTTACTGTTTTACTTCCATAAAGGGAAGAACGTGCATCAAGCTTGTGAAAAGTTGCATAAAGTTTACGGTGACAATGCTCTACAAGAACGTCAGTGCCAATGATGGTTCATGAAATTCTGTGCTGGTGATTTTGATGCTTCTTGGTCAGGAAGGCCCACCGAGGTTGATGACAACAAAATAAAGGAATTGATAGAGTCAAACCCACGTTACACGACATGATAGATTGCAGAAACATTGAACATTCATCATTCAAGCGTTCACGACCACCTGAAGAAGCTGGGATACGTAAGCAAGCTCGATATTTGGGTTCCACATGAACTCAAAGAAGTTCATTTGACAGCACGTATAAACATCTGCAACGTGCTCATTAAATGTGAGGAAACCGATCCTTTTTTGAAGTGACTGATAATTGGTGATGAGAAGTGGATTGTTTACAACAGTGTGGTGCACAAACGGTCTTGGTCCCAACGTGATGATTCACCTCAAATGATATCGAAAGCAGACACCCATCAGAGGAAGCTCAGTGAGGTGGGATTTTAAAGGTATCGTGTTTTTTGAGTTCCTCCTACCAAGGCACCAAACAATCAAATCGAACAAAACGGGCAATATATTATTGATTGATGTTTGTTCTTTATATAAATAAATGACCTTTGAAAAACATAGACAAAATACGTCATGACTTTTCCAAAGACCCAATAATTAATCTGCCTCTGGCTTTCTCTGCTCTAGTTTATATTCTATCTTTTGCTGAAGTTAGTTGTTCCCAAACTTAAATCTAGTTATGTCACTACTCAAATTAAAAGCCTTCAGGGGCGCCCTTGCATCTTAGCTTATATGAAATCTTATTTTCAAGTCTGGTACATATGTCCTTTATCTTTACTATTTTATTTCAACTTAGACCTCCAACTCATCTTCCATTACTTTCCCCCTAGTATCTTCTGTTACAGCTCACCAGACTACTTCCTCTTCAAGACTATGGCTGTGCGTCTTCAGGTCTCCTTGTCTCTACACATGTGCTGTCTTGTGTACAATCCCTCTTGCCTTACTTGCTTCCTCCCTTGCCCCACCAGACTGAACGTAGTTTTACTACAAGTCCCAACTCACATGTCACTTCCTAATCAAATTATCCTAACCTATTCAAACAGAATTAATTTGCTTTTTCTTAGGTAATGGCACATACATTTATCTTTTATCATCATAGAAGGTAGTTATCACTTTACCTTTAGTGTCTTACCTACCACCAAGATGATGAACTGCTTGCTTAGTTTTATTTGTAATTTCAAATCTAGCCTAAGCCATAATAGATGCATGTCCTAGGTATGTTGTAGTCATTAAGACCATGAGCTTTGCAAAAGTCAAGACAGACCTGGATTGAAATAAAGGCTCTCTAGCCAAAAGGAATGGAATACGTTATGTGTGGAGAAAGGGAAGTTTTAAAAAGGAAGGAACACAGGCAGTGGCAACTCTGGATATTTTTTACTTCCTGCTTGGCCAGGGTTATGAGCAGGTAATACTTCAAACCTACCAAAGGACCGAACTGGAAGGCATATAAATTCTGTTAGCCAACATTTTTACTAAACACCTTGACATACGATGTCTGACAAGTTTGCAAACTTGTTGCAATGATGTTGCTAACCTTTTTTGATATCAGAGGGATTATTCATTATGAATTTGTACCAACTGGACAAACAGTTAACCAAGTTTACTATTTGAAAGTACTGAAAAGGCCGCGTGAAAAAATTAGATGACCTGAACTTTTCGCTAACAATTCATGGCTCTTGCCTCATGACAAAGCACTGGTGCACATGGCACTGTCTGTGAGGGAGTTTTTAGCAGTAAACAAATAAGTGTATTGGAACACTCTCCATACTCACCTGATCTGGCCCCCAATGACTTCTTTCTTCACCCAAAGATAAAGGAAATGTTGAAAGGAAGACATTTTTATTATATTGCGTACATCAAGGGTAATATGACGACAGCTCTGATGGCTATTCCAGAAAGAGTTCCAAAATCGCTTTGAAGGGTGGACCAGGCGCTGGCGTCAGTGCATAGCTTCCCAAGGGGAGTACTTCGAAGGCAACCATAGTGATATTTCAGCAACGAGGTATGTAGCAATTTTTCTAGGATGAGTTCACGAACTTGTCAGACCGCATATGTGTGGCTATGTGCTACACAAGTATTAGGGGTACAAAGATGAGTAAGAAAAGGACTCCTCTGCCTTTGAAAAAATTCAAAGTGAATAGGGAAGATAGACATGTAAATAAATTTACTATTGTCTAGAGATTTATTTTAATAAAGTAATTGTGAGAATCAGAAACTGCTTATAATGAGAATACCTCCTTTGGCAAAAAACCTCAAGTCCAGAGTGATGTCCTAGCAATGTTTTAAAGTGTGAATTGGAATTCTATGGCTGGATAAGATGGTGAATGCTTAGTAGACTAAGAGAACAAACAGCATGTATGAAGGCCTGAAGTACGAAAGCAGCAAGACTCGAGAAACCATTGTTTGCAAGATCTCACACATGTGGTTGTTCATTTTAGAAAGCCTCACAAAACAGCCTCTACTAAGATACCATAGATAACTACCAAGTGAAATGTTTAAATATGCTCTCTCGAAACAATCCTTATATCAATTTGTTATCTTTTCCCTTTGAAGTATGAAGTGAGGAGGAGCATGAATTTTGAAGATCACAATTTGAGTTCAAATCCTGAAATATTGAGTTTCTGTACACATAATTTTACCCACTCAAAGAAAAAGGGGGCTATTAACTCTACCTACCTCTCAGGGTTTTTAGAAAGATTCAGAGAGAATGCATTCAAAGCTGTTGGCACAATGCCTGGTCCATAAGATGGTCTCAGGAGGACTCAGTAGATATTAACTGTGTTGTGGCTCCTGACAGGCCTTTTCTTCCTTAATTCATTTATTTAAGAAGTGATTTATTGAGCGCTTACTATTTATTAGGTTCCTAAATTACCAAGATTAGTAAGGCATAACCTCTTCCCATGAAAAAATTTTAATTTAGGATATGCACTATATCCAACTATATATTGAAAATCAACAATTATAACCGACAGATACTTTCGTGGTGGTGGGCAGGGGCTGGGGGTTCGGGAGGCGGGGAGCGGGCATTATAAGAAAATAAGAACTGAGAAAAGGAACACCCAAATTTACCTAGGGGCATTATAGGAAAGTCTTCATTAAGGAAAATGGTAACTTCAACCATGAAGAGCAGTTTGCTGGTTTAGAGCTGGAAGATGCAGAGGAATGAGGCTTTCCAGGGAAAAGGAAGAATTTGGATAGTACTAGAAATTCTTGGAAAGTTTTGGGTAGGTGCTAGCCATAGATTCATCATTGTGCTATGGTTTTGCACTCCAACTGTATTTCCAAATTAATGAGGCCTATAAGCCGTATCTTTTGAACAAGAAAAGAGAGGAAAAAGAATTTTGTTGATCATTTACTTTGCGTTGGTTGGTTGGTTTTTTGTGGAGTGGAGGAGGACTTATTTTAATTTTTTTATTGAGATATAGTTCACATAACATGAACTTCACCATTTTAAAGTGTATAGGTTTAAGTGGTTTTGGGTATATAAACCATGTTGTAGAACCATTACACTAATTCCAGAATATTTCCATCACTCTAAAAAGAAACCCGTTTGCTAACATATTGTAAAAATGCTAACAAATTGTAAATAGTCATTTACAATTTCCCCCTCCCCATCCCCTGGTAACCTCTAATATGCTTTCTGTCTCTATAGATATGCATAGTCTGAACATTTCATATAAAGGAATCACACATTATGTGGCCTTTTGTGTGTGGCTTCTTTCACTTGGCATAATGTTTCATGCATATGGTATTGTGTAGTAATACTTCAGTCCTGTTTTTGGTTAAATAATTTTTCACATATGGATATACCACATTTTGTTGATCCATTTGTGACTGAAGGCTCACGGGGGTGTCTAAGAGAGGACTCAGCCTGGAGCAGCGG
The DNA here is from genome assembly GCF_001890085.2 of Hipposideros armiger. Lineage (NCBI taxonomy): Eukaryota > Metazoa > Chordata > Mammalia > Chiroptera > Hipposideridae > Hipposideros > Hipposideros armiger. The sequence continues at coordinate 196,562 of NW_017731565.1, read as the reverse complement.
TAACTGGGCTCTTTGTGCAAGAAAAATTCAAGAGTGAGACAGATGCAGGAAAGTGAATGTGATTTATTAAAAATGAAAGTACACATTTGAGAGGAAAGTGAGGGTGAACTCAGGGAAGAGTCACACTGAAGTCACAATCTGGTATTTATCCCTCCAGGGGCGAGAATTGGTGATGCCCCATTGATGTGTTCCTTCATCTACTCCCCATGGGCAGGACCCTCTGTTTCCTGCACTTTCTTCCTTATTTGGTTTCTCCAGAACTGTCATGGCATCAGATGCATGATGGGAGTTGAAGTAACCTTGATGCAAATGAGATTATAATGATATTATAATTAGCTAAAGGTCAGGTCTTAGTCATAGGGATTAGCCTACCTGGAAGAAACTGGTTCTTGTTTTTCTCCAGCTGCCAGTACTGGATACATTCACTTTGTTACTGGTGTACCCAGTGAAGCACCTCACCATTTTACCTGGACAGGGTTGTCAATTTCCTAGGCTACGTGTCTTGCCGCACATTCATCTGTTGATAGACATTTGGCATGTTTTCACTTGGTTTTTATGGATAATCCTGTTGTAAACATTTGTGTGTAAGACTTTGTATAAACATGTTTACAGTACTCTTAGGTATATACCTAGAGGTGGAATTCCTGGGTCATATGGTAATTCTATGTTTAATATTTGAGGAACTGCTAGACTGTTTTTCAAAGTGGTTGCATCATTTTATATCCCACCAACAGTACATGAGTGTTCCAGTTTCTACATATCTTTGCCAACATTTATTATGTGTCTTTTTTATTATAGCCATCCTAGTTGGTGTGAAGTGGTGTCTCATTTGGTTATCTTTTTTTTTGTTTTAACTTCGTTGTGGAACAGTGTGTTTTTCCCAGGACCAATCAACTCCAAGTCAAGTTGTTGTCTTTCAATCTTAGTTGTGGAGGACGCAGCTCAGCTCTGAGTCCAGTCACTGTTTTCAATCTAGTTGCGGGGGATGCAGCCCACCATCCCATGTGGAAGTCCAACCGGCAACCTTGTTATTAAGAGCATGCGCTCTAACCAGCTGAGCCATCCGGCCACTCAGCAGCAGCTCAGCTCAAGGTGCCATGTTCAATCTAGTTGGGGGGGCACAGCCCACCATCCCATGCAGGAGTAGAACTGGAAACCTCTAACCAACTGAGTCGTCCAGCCACACACCGGCAGCTAACCGGCAGCTCAGCAGCAGCTCAGCTCAGTTTGTTGTCTTCAATCTAGTTGCAGAGGGCGCAGCTCATTGGCCCATGTGGGAATTGAACCAGCAACCCTGTTGCTCAGAATTCACGCTCTAACCAATTGAGCCACCAAGCCACCCCTCATTTGGTTTTGATTTGATTTTTCTGATGGCAGATTAGGTTCAACATCTTTTCATGTGCTAATGGCCATGTACATACCTTCTTTGGAGAAATGTGTATTTAAATCTTTTGTCCATTTTAAAAATGAGCCATTTGTCTTTTTATTTATTTGTTGAGTTATAAGAGTTTTTAAATATATTTTGGACACTACACTCTTATTAAATATATATATATATATATATGTATATATATGTATATATACATATATATATATATATATATATATATATTTGCAAATATTTTCTACTCCCTTTCTGTGTATTCTCTTTACTTTCTTGATAATATCCTTTGATGCACAAAAGTTTTTAATTGTACAGTTTATCTGTTTTTCCTTTTGTTACTTTAGATTTTAATCTCTTATTTAAGAATCTAGTGCCTAATCCAAGGTCAAAAAGATTTATACTTCTGTTTCCTTTTAGGAGTTACATATTTTAAACTCTTGCATGTAAGTTGTTGATCTGTTTTGAGTTAACTTTTGTGTATGGTGCAAGGTAAGGGTCCACATTCATTCTTTTGTGTATCCAGTTTTTTTCAACACCATTTGTTGAAGAGACTGTTATTCTCTTTCCCATTGAATGGTCTTGGCACCTTTGTCAAAAATCAATTTGACCTTAATTGTATGGGTGTATTTCAGACTCTCAGTTCTAGTCTATTGATTTAAGTCTCTCCTTATGTCAGTATCACATTGTCTTGAGTACTGTAGTTTTGTAGTAATTTTTGAAATCAGAAAGTGTGAGTCCTCCAACTTTTTAAAAATTCCCATCTTCCCCACCCCTCTCTCCTTTGGCAACCATCAGTTTGTTCTCTTTATATTTGGGTCTGTTTTTATTTCTTTTGTTTTTTCAGATTCCACATATAAGTGAAAGTATATGGTATTCGTCTTTCTCTGTATGACTTATTTCATTTAGCATAATACTCTAGGTCTGCCCATTTTGTCACAAGTGGCAAGATTTCATTCTTTTTTATTGCTAAATAATATGCCATTGTGTATATATACCACATCTTCTTTATCCCTTCATCTATTGATGGATGCCCAGGTTGCTTCCATATCTTGGCTATTACTACTAAGATTTCAGTAAACACAGGGGTTTACATGTCTTTTCAAATTAGTGTTTTTGTTTTCTTTGCATAAATAACCAGAAGAGGAATTGCTGGATTGTATGATAGTTCTAGTTTTAATTTTTTGAGGAATCTCCATATTGTTTTCCATAATGGCTACACTAATTAATTTACAATCCCACCAACAGTGCATGAGGGTTCCCTTTTTTTCCACTTTCTTACCAGCATTTGTTATTTGTTGATTTATTGTTGATAGCCATTCTGACAGGTGTGAGGTGTTATTTTAGTGTGAGTCTTCCATCTTTGTTTCTTACATCTAAGATTATTTTGTATATTCAGGATCCTTTATATTTCCATATGATTTTTGGAATCTGCTTCTTGATTTCTGAAAAAAAAAAACAAAAAAAAAACAGCTGTTGGGATTTTTATAGAGATTGCATTAAATCTGTAGATCAATTTGAGGATTATTGCTGTCTTAATATTAATTTTCCAATCCATGAACATGGGCTGTTTTTCCACTTAAATAGATCTTAATTTTTTTAAACAATGCTTTGTAGTTTTTAGTGTATAAGTCTTGCTGAACTTCTTATTTAAATTTATTCCTAAGTATTTTATTTCTTTTGAAGCTATTGTAAATGAAATTATTTTCTTTGGTTTGTTTATTGCTAGTTTTTCGAAATACAACTGCTTTTTGTATATTGATCTTGTTACTTTTTTTTTAAGATTTTTATTGGGGAATTGGGGGAAGGGGAACAGACAAGTTGCTGTCCTTTTGTTCTTCAGTCTAGTTGTGGAGGACGTTGCTTCACTGGCCCAAGTTGGCAACATCATTGTGCTCTTCCCGGACAAGGCAGATCATTCGCCGGCTTCTGGACCACTGCTCACTGCCGCTGCTGGCCGCTCACGCTGGCTGCTGGCTACACACGGTAGCCCATGGCAACCCACTGCAGCAGGGGCTGCAGCCTATGCCGTCGCTGGCGACTTATGGCAGCCCAGCTCGTTGTTCAGCATCTTAGCTGTGGAGGGCATGTCACTGGCCCCTCATATGTGAGATCCGAACCGGGGCCCTCTGGCATCCCAAGCCAGCTCTTAACCAATGCGCCACTCAGCGGGCCCTAAACTAATTACTTCTAATAATTTTATATGAATTCTTCAAGGTTTTATATAGATAAGATCATGCCATCTGCAAATAGAGTTACAATTCTCCCTTTCTAGTATGGATACCTTTTGCTTCTTTTTCTTACCTAATTGCCCTAAGCTAGAACTTCTGGTATGTTGAATAGAAGAGGCATGAGCAGAGATTCTTTTCTTGTTCTTGATCTTAGAAGGAAAGCTTTCACTGACTCACCATGAAGTATGATCTTATCTGTGGGTTTTTCTTAAATGCTCCTTCAGACTGAGAAAGTTTCTGTTTTATTCCTAGTTTGTTGAGTGTTTTTGTTTTTTTTTTTGTCATGGATGTTGCATTTTGTCATGTGCTTTTTTATCTATTGAGATGATTGTATGGTTTTTCCTTTGTTCTATTAATATGGTGCATTGCATTAATTAATTTTCACTTGTTGAACCAACTATGCATTCCTAGGATAAATCCCACTGACTATCATGTATAATACATTTAAATGCTGGATTTGATTTTCTAGTATTTTTTTGATGATTCTTAACATTTATATTCATAAGAGATACTGTTCTGTAGTTTTCTTATGACTTCTTTATTTATCTTTGGTGTCAGGGTATAATGGTCTCATAGAAATGAATTAGAGAGTGTTCTTTCCTCTTCTAATATTTGGAAGAGCTTGAGAAGGATTGGTGTTAATTTTTCTTTAAACATTTGGTACAATTTTCCAGTAAAGCTATCTGGTCTTGGACTTTCATAGTAGACATTTTCTTATTATTGATTAAATCCTTTTTCTTCTCGTAGATATATTTGGATTTTCTATTTCTTCTTCAGTCAGTTTTAATAGTTTATGTGTCTCTGAGAATTTATTCATTTCATCAAGGTTATCTAATATGTTGGCATATAATTACTCATAATATTGTTTTTAAATTATTTTTATTTATATAAAGTCAGTAGTAATGTTCCTGCTTTCCTGATTTTAGTAATTTTACTTTCTCCCTTTTTACTTGGTCAGTTTAGCTAAAGGTTTGTCAATTTTGTTGATTTTTTTCAGAGAAACAACCTTTGGTTTTGTTGATTTTTTTTCTTTTGTTTATTCTTTATTTCTTTATCTCTGCTATAATCTTTATTATTTTCTTCTTTTGGTTTTGGGTGTAGTTTGCTTTTTTTCTAGTTTCTTAAGGTGGATGATTATATTACTCTTTTGAGATGTTTCCCTCCTAGCACTGCTTTCACTGCGTATTATGAGTTTTCATGTGTTAATATTCATTTGTCTTAATGTATTTTCTAATTTTTCTTGTGATTTTGTTTTTGATCTATTAGTTATTTAGAAGTGAGTTGTTTAATTTCCACATATTTGTTAATTTTCCAAATTTCCTTCTCTTGGTTTCTAATTTCATTCCATTGTGGTCAGAAAACATATTTTGATGTCAATCTTTCAAGCTCAGATATACACCATTTCTATTATCACAGAAAATTCTCTTAGATAGGATTGCTCTAACACAGTGCTACTTAAAATTAGGCCCATAGATCTGTACCGATCTGCAAACTAATTGGCCTGTTACAAAATAAATACAGAAGTTGAGAATGTTTAGAAATTTTCATAGCTGCAACATTCAAGCACATGACTGGTTACCTACTAATTTATTTTAATTGTTTCTTATATAAGTATTGATCAGTGACAGATTAGAAATTAAAAAATTACAATTGGTTGTTCAAAACGAACAGTGAGAGAAGCACTACTCTAACATATTTATATACAATTTCAGGATCACAGTCTATGCATATGTTCATCTTTACAAGATAAATTCAATCTATTTTCCAAAATTATTGTATCAATTTATACTCCCACTCTCAGGGTATGAGAGTTTCCATTGCTTTCATGGCCCTTGGTATCCACTTCCCCTCCCCACCCCCCCGCACACACCCCTTTTTCCTAAAGTTTTGCCATCTGGTAGGTGTGAAATGGCATCTTATAATTTTAATTTGCATTTCTCAAATTACTAATGAGGTTAAATATATTGCCATATGTATATGGTACATTTGGGATTCCATTTCGACATCTTAAGAATTCTTTAATGTCTGGGTACTAATCCTTTGTTTGTCATGTGTATTGCAAATATCTTCTCCCAGTTTGTGGTTTGTTCATATGGTGCTTGGATACACAGACATTCTTATTTCTTCTTTTATGTCATGTTTAATAAATTCTATAACTTCTTTATAAGTTTTTAAAATATTGTCCTTCATGTTTAGGTCTTTATACCAAATTGCACCTGAATTTGATTTAAGTGTAGAATTTGAGAAAAGGATCTAATTTTACTTTTTCCTTCTGTGGTTAAGCATTGTTTATTAAACTGCTTTTCAATGCCCAGTCAGTCTTAAATTGTGTTTTAATGCATGTATGGGTCAGCTTCTGGACTCACTATTGTGTTCCATTGGTCAATTTGTCTAACCTTTGTCTTAATTGCTACACCTTTAAAATAAGTCTTCACAGTTTATAGTGTAAGTCTTGTCATGTAGTTCTTCCATGGAAATTTCATAATCAGTTTCTTATGGTGTATAAGAAACCTCATGGGGATTTTGATTAGAATTGACTTCATTATTACAGTGAATCTTTATGTTTAAGACCATAGGATAATTTTTGTATTTTACTCTTTTAATTGTCTCACAAAATTTTGAAATTTTCTCTATACATTTTTTCTGTATAGTTTTCATACTTTAAAATACATTATCTGTATTTTTTTTGTACAGTAATGCAGTTGTCTTTTGTATATTTGTTATTTATCCAGAAAGCTTACTAAAAAGCCTTTTTCATTCTAATAACTTGTTTGTACAAACTCAGGGTATTGTTTAAATAGATAATCATTCTCAACAAAAAATAAAATGTTTGTTTCTTTTTTTCCAACCCTTATACCTATTATTTCTACTCTTTGCTTTTTTATGGGAGCTAGAATCTCTGTGCTGATGATAATGGACATCCTTGTAATGTTGCTGATCTTAAAAAGAATACTTTCTGCATGTCACCATTAAATACAAATTTTTTTCCTTGTGGATAGATGCCTTTTATTATATTTTTAACGTCTTCTGTTCCTAGTATTAAAAGTTATCATCACCCACAAATATTGATTATATTAAATGCCTTTATTGAGATGATTATATGTTTTTTATCCTTTACTCTGTTAATGTAAATGTTAAATTACATTTAAGCAATTTTCTAAATTAAACCAACTTGGCATTCCTGTTATAAAACCAACTAAGTCGTGTTGTAAACCTTTTTAAAATGTCACTAGATTAGATTTTAAAATGTTTGATTTGGGCGTTTTGCATCTCTATTCATGAAGTGAGGTTATTCTGTTATTGGCCTTTTTGGTAAAATTAGTTGATGAGTTTATTTATTATTTTTTTTCCTATTCTCTGGAAGTGTTTTTGTAAGATTAGAATTTTGTTTCTTTAATGCATACTGAAATTCACCTGTAATCCATCAGAGCTGTAGTCTTTTTGTGCAAAGGTTTTTAACTTTTGATATAATTACTGTAGTGGTTAAAGAATATTTAGGGTCTTAGTTTATTCTTTATATAATACGTTCGATTTTTCTAGGAATTCCATATCATCTACATCATCTATGTTTTCGCATTTATTAACATAAAGTTGTTCCCAGTATTCTCTTATCTATTTAATATACCGTATTTGCCAGCGTATAAGACGACTGGGCGTATAAGACGACCCCCTAACATTTCCACTCAAAATACAGAGTTTGTTATATACTCGCCGTATAAGACTACCCCCTCTTCCGCACACCTTCCACACACCAAATAAAAGGTAAAACAATATCAGATTTGATTTGGCCCACTGAAGTGCAAACAAGTGTATTGTATTTCGTGTCACCACATAACCGTTTTGGTGATGTTGAGCCACCATGTCTGCTACATGTTTTTCGAGTTCTGGCCAGTGTGGGGTGCCTCTTCTTAATGCACACTTACCCCTTGGCATACTCTTTAATGCTTTCTCATTTGATTTCCAGTCCCGAACCATCTTTTCTGTTACTCCATATTGTCTTGCAGCAGCACAATTATTATTTTCCTTAGCAAAGTTTATAACTTTCAGTTTAAAATTTGCATCAGACTTCTTTCTTTTGGCTGGTGCCATGATAGGGATGATAGGGGTTTGACTGGTCGACATTTTCTATGCTGTACTGTACAATGGTGTAGTATTGTGGTTGGCTGTTGGCTGTATACAAAGCCTGATTTGATTGGTCCCTGCTCCCCGTTTGCCCGCCCTGTCACTATAGCAGTCTGGTCCACCCTTGCATCAGCATCTCCCTGGGACCTCACTAGTGCGCAAGTGCGAGCTCTTCAACATTCTAACAGGCACCATGATAGCGCAAAATCGCGAATCTTCAATGCATATGTAAAGAAATATACGGTAACCCGAATTTACCACACTCGCAAAATCGCATAACAGCCAAGCATACACCCAGCAGCGCTGCTGATGCCTGAACGGTATGTGGAATAAAGTGGGCGGGCATCGGGAGGCCACTATGGCACGGGGCAAGCACTATGGGCAGTCTATCTGAAGTGTACCTGGCGTATAAGACAACCCCCCACTTGGAGGCATATTTTTCAGGGCCAAAAAATCGTCTTATACGCCGGCAAATACGGTATATATTATTTTTTATGTTCCTTTTTTCATGTCTAACATTTTTTATTTATGCTTTACTTGTTTGTGATTAACTGTAATAGCATTATCAATTTTTTTCATCTTTTTGAAGAACTACCTTTTGGCACTACTGATATTTAATATTGTATGCTTATTTTCTATTTAATTTATTTCTATTACTATCTTTATTATTTTTTCTTTTTTATTTTGCTTCTTTCATTATATACTCTGCTGACTTTTAAAATTTTATTTTAGATGCTTTTCCATTAGTTTTCAGCATTTTTTAATGTAAGTATTTAAGGCCATTTAATATCCACTAAGTATTACTTTACTGTATCACACAAGTTTTGATATGTAGGGTTTTTGTTATTGTTTTCTTATGAAGATTTCCTGATTCTTATTGTGATTTCTTCAGTGACTTCAAGGAGTTCTTTGAAAGTGTTTTTTTTTTTTTGTTTGGGTTTGTTTTGCTTTACTGCTTGTAAGAATACCTTTCGTTTTTGTTGTTGTTACTGATTTCTACATTTAAATGTATTGTAGTCATGGGGTGTGAACCATATGAAGACCTTGTTGCTTACTTAGTATCAAGATTATGATTCTTAGAATCCCATACTGTACAACTGGGATCTATTTTTCCAATTTTAAATTCAGTATATGTACTAAAAAAATATATGTCCCATGTTCTTTAGGGTTTGTAATTTAGTCACATGCATTTGCAGTACCAATATTACTTAGGTTTCTCCCCTTGAATCTAAAATTCCAGATATTAATAGCAGCATAAAGATAATGTCCAGGGGCCGGCCGAGTGGCACATTGGTTAAGAACTGTCTTGGAACGCCAGAGGGCCCCGGTTCGGTTCCCACATATGAGGGCCAGTGACACTGCCCTCTACAAAAAAACAAACAAACAAACAAACAAAAAAGATAATGTCCACAAAATTATTCCCATAATTTAAACAAACAAAAAAGGATTTTAAAAACTTTTACTGAATTGTTGTTGCTTTATTTTCATTGTTTTATTGTTTTAATTTATTTGTTTTGGTTTTTGGGTCCTGAAATAAGCACTAGTGTAAATCTGGTTCAGATTTATTGATTATAAAGAACAGACGTTAAAATCTTGATGTGATTCAATAGTTTATTCCCAAAGACAGTGTATCAATGGTGATGTTCTTCACCCTGTACTTTTAAATATTTATAGTCCATAATGCATATTGTTCTTAGAGTCCTCTTTTAAGAGGGGCAAGTGTTAACACTGACCTCCCTACTCTTTACCTCAGAGTTTGGGTCAACATTTTTTCCTTTGGTTTTTTTCCCTACTTCTGTCTTACAAGATGTATTATTTCACTTCTGTAGTTTTGAACTCTTTGATGTGCCATTTAACGGTATCATGAACTGTTTTCCTTGACACTGTTTCCTGTGTACTCACAGATATCCTACAAATTAAGTAGCGTCCATATTTTCCCGATAATGACACCAAGACTGAAATGCTAAATTTAATTGTTCAGTGTCCCTTATCTAGTAAGTGGAAGAGTCAGAGTTCAAATCCATCTCACTTCAGTATTTGCCAATTTTTACGTTTGTATAAGTTTTGTTCTGTAGATCTTTTGTAGTATGTGTGAGTTCATTAAGACATGAATTTTAACAATGAATGGCTTAACATGTTCCAATATATGAATATTTATTTTGATTTTCCATATTGCTTTAATTTTAATTTCATTGCAAATGCTTAATAAAAGGTTTTCAGTTGTTCTTACTTGTTTACTACTAAATATTCTCCACTGTCATTTATCTTTAGTTTTATCGCTTCATTTTAAAAAAATGAGCAAAGTATAATCATAAAGTTCAGTTCTGTGGTTCTCTCCCCACATACTTTTCCATTTACCTCTAACTTCGACATAGGGTAGACACAATGTTTGACATTTTCTTAAAGTAGATTTCATTATTTCAGTCTGACTTTAAAAGATTTGCTCAAAGAATGTCTGTTAGGCAAAAAATATACTTGAGTTATTAGTTTAAAAACTTTCTTCCAGAATGCATTTTTTTTATGTGTGTTGAAGCATGGAATTCCAGAAGAACACAGTGGCCTTATATGAATGTGGTTGGAGCTTCTGGCTGTTTCAGTCTGTAAATTTAGTCACTGAAACACAAAGAAAGTGTATCATGAAGGGTATTGGATTGATGGATGGCAGGCAGGCAGGCAGGCAGGCAGGCAGGCAGGAAGGAAGGAAGGAAAGGAAGGGAAGGAAGGAAGGAAAGGAAGGGAAGGAAGGAAGGAAGGAAGGGTAAATAAATAGAAACTTTGTATATACATTTTTAGAGTATGTAGTCTCCTGTATATACTTGTATACCTTTCTGATGCTGCTAATGTTGTAGACACAACAGAAGGAAGACTTCTGGATGAAGAACCCTGGCAAGAACTTCTTATAAATCCTTCATTGTGGTATTATTTGCTTGTATAAAAACTATTTCTGTAGTTTGCATATATTCATATTAGCATCATTTATAAATACATATTTAACTGAAGAGTAGTCAGTGATGTTTTTAATATGAAAATATTTGCATGTGCATGAAAGCTGGTTCTGACAATTGAAGAAAAGTATAGTTTCCTATATGCTTTCCATATATACAGTAAGCTGCAGCATTTAGACATTTAGTAATGGAGTTCCCAAAAAGTAACTTTTCTGCCATATTGTCATCACTATATTTTTTTCAGCTTTATTAAGATATAATTGACAAAATTGTAAGATATTTAAAGTGTACAAGGTGATGATGATTCAGTATACATGAAAGGGTCCCCCTCCATCGAGTTAATTAACACATCGATCACCGACATATTTACCTTTTCTTTCTTTTCTTTTTTTCGGTGAGAACATTTAATTTCTACTCACTTAGCAAATTTCAATTATTCGAGAATGTGTTATCAACTGTAATCACCATGTTATACATTAGATCTGTCACTATACTCTTAAATTTGGATGCAGTAAAGCAGTTTTACCTTAATACGTAGGCTAGTAGAAATTTATTTAATCTTTAGTGAATTATGCAAATATAGTAGTATAGTTAATAAAATGTTTTTAATTGTCTGAATTTAAAATTACTTTTCAGTTAAGAAATAACCAGAGGAAATTCTTCCAATTCTTGAAAGTATTTTTCTAGCACAGGGTCAGGAGGAATCTTGGTGATTGGTGAGAGATGCTTTTAGGTAAATGAAGGCTTCAAACGCTTGGAGCTGTGCCTTCAAAATGTCCCACTGGAAGGTCACACTTTATAAATCTTTTATCATATGGCTTGTACAAAACCACTTTTTGTCATTCATGCTGGCGCTACGTGTACGTATTAATTTTCACCTTATGTTTTGTTTCCACAGTAGTGAGAGTTAATTGTACTCGTCTGCTTTTATGTTGCATACACTTGTAAACTGATGATTTTAGGGCCTGACTGACATATGGACTGATTTCAAGTTTCCCAAAATTTATTGACATTTTTAAGATAAAAGATATTATTTTGTTGTTAGTATCCTTCTCAATAACGTCCAGAATTTTGTTAGAATGTTAAGCAGAAGACTTCACAGAGGAAACTGAAAAAAACAATTACTTCCAGATTTCTTTTTCTTATGACTGAATGTGCATTATTATTTGTTCTATAAGTATATATTTGGTATTTCTCCCTACATGATTTTATCTCAGTCAAGTCAAATGTACCATTCTTTGACTACCCTTCATAGACTTACATGGCTTTGCTGTCGATCCTGTCACTTCTCCATTTTACTGTCTTTTCACTAGCTAACCAAAGAAGCTTTATACATGTTTCCACCAAGACTATAAACAGGTTAGATAGGACTAATGTCTGATGCTGATACTCTTTATCCTCTGTTTTTATTCTTTGTGTTTTATATGTTTTCTTCTCCATTTCAAACAACTTTCCCAATCTCTGGATGACTTAATTTTTGAAATAGTTTTTGAGGTTTAATTTTCAAGTTGTTCAAAGTCAAGTGTAAATAATTTTTACTAATTTTCCATTTTGAACATACTTACGATCCCACTGAATTTCTATTTAGAATTTTACTCCCTTACAAAATGCTCTTCCCTGTATCATAAAAAACACTTATTGTGTATTAGAGATGACATCTGACCCGTCTATAACTATACGATAATTGTAATTATAAGTCACTGGTAATAATAGCTAAATGATCAATGGCACAGTGGCAATTTTTTTTCTTTCTATGTTACTTTTTTCTGCTTTTAAGTCTATTTTATGCTTACACTGGTAAACCTAGGAAGTACATAAAGTTAGAAAGAACTACTGTGAAAATTTGGGCATGTTTCTTTGTCTTATCTCAATCTTCTCCTCCTTTATAATTGAGATCATATTATGCAACTGGCATTTCTTACTCAAAGAAAAGGGGAAATACCCTACCATAACTTATTTCCATGGTATTCAAAACATTTAAATGTTATATTTCTTTAGGTATCTACACCATACTCTACTTAGCCATTTCCTTAATGTTGGACCTTAGATTGTTGCTAGTATTTCATTATTATTCCACAGCAATGAATATACTTTTTGCATGAGACTCTGTCAACATCTCAATTTCCAAAGACTAGAATTCTTGAAAATAAAATTCCTGAGTTGAATTCTATGAAGACTTTTAAAGCTATTAATGCATAGTGTCAATTTACTTAAGACTGATGAAACTGATTTACATATCCCATCTGGCAGTATATCAGAATGTCTTACTGTACCATTGAGAGCTTTGAATTTTTCTCTTCCTTAAAATCTTTAATTTTTGTTTCTTTGTGTCCTCCGGATGCTAAACATTTCTTATGTATTGTGACCATTGATTCTTCCTTTTGTTTTAATATCGATTCATGGTATTTACTTTGTTCTTTTCATCTATTGATGGATTATTTTTTTATTTATGAATATGTAATAGCATTATATAGTCTGAAAATATTTTTCTAGTTTGTTTGTGTATTAGATTGAAGTCAGAATTACCATCAAATTGTTCTATAAATTCTTTTTCTGTTGGCAATCTGAACCTTGAGATGAATAGATATAATAAATAATATGTATATGAGACATATATAATATTTTAGCTATTTTTTGGTGAGAATAAAGTTACAAGATGTTAAAATTTGACATTTTCTAGAATCTTAATTTGTAAAAAGTAAAACAGTACATGATTCCTGTTCTTAAAGCAGTCTTTATTCAAAATTTGCATGCTCTCTAAACTAGACTTTTTAGAGCTTAAATTGATCATAGAAAGTGTGAGTCTCTTAACATGCTTTAAAATGTATATATTTGTTTAGATTTAGTAATTTAAACATTTAACACTTAACTCTGTATATCTTATAAGGTCAGAGTAATAGATAAACTTCTGCTAAAGTTTTTTGTTTAACTTCATGTAAATAATGTTTTGATTTGCAGATGTGTAATTACTGCTATAGTTTGAACTTTGGATCAGGGTTTTTTAATAATTAATGGTATTTGAATCATAAAGTCACTCCTGAGTTTTAATTATGTTGTTATGCTTTTTTGGATTTTATTTTTCTTTACCCCACTGACAAACTCTGATAAGAATTTCTCAAATTTTGTATAAGATATACAACTCTGAAAAGAAAAAAATATTGCAGACTCTTTTCTAGAAAATTCTTAAATATATATATCAATATAAACCAGGTATGAATTCAGTTTCTTATGTCTATTACATAGCGATAACTACCACCCCTCATTAACAAAATAAAGTACAAGCAACAAAAAATATAAATTGCCTTAGAGAAAACAAGAATTTCTGAGAACATATTCACAGATTTGGTATCTGTGACCCAGTTTAAGAAGCAGTTCACTTACCTTCTCTCTGCTTCAGTATACTAATAAAAGTTTTGAGACTAATTACCTTGATCACTAATGGGGAGAAAAATAACATATGTTTTTAAATATGTTTGAGGTAGATGTTACTTTTAGAATTTTTTAGAGATTGTGGATGGATTGAGCACCAGTGTTGCTTTGATAGCTTCAAAATTTAAGTTTTGAATTTGTGTTTTTCATAAAGTTTTAGGCCCTTTATATATTTGACTCTGTTTTAGTATAAATCTTGCCTTCGTAAAACATCCAGATTTTAATTAATCTGAGAAATGGAAATAAAGTAAATGGCAAGGATGGAAGTTGGGGAGCCTTAGGATTTTGTGTAGATTGTATTACCCTGATGCAGGGGTCAACTCACTTTTTCTGTAAAGGGCTAGATTGTAAGGCTTTATGCTTTACAAGCCAGACTCAGCTTTGCTTTTATAGCATGACACCACCCATTGACAGTACACAAGCGAATGGGCATGCCTGTGTTCCAGTACACCTTATTTTACAAAAACAGACCACAAGCTTACTTTGATGACTTCTGTGCTGGTGCATATTTTAAGTGACACTGCCTATGTGTGAACAAAGGCTCACTTATTTAAAAAAAAAAAGAAAAGAAAGAAAATGGTTGGTAATCTTAATAGTGGTTTCTCTAACGGCAGCTTTTGGCACCACTGTGTAATTTATTATTTATTTATTTATTTATTTATTTATTTATTTATTTATAGAGATTTTATTGGGGAATTGGGGGAGGGGAACAGAGTTGGGGAATCGGGGAAGGGGAACAGACAAGTTGCTGTCCTTTTGTTCTTCAGTCTAGTTGTGGAAGACGTTGCTTCACTGGCCCATGTTGGTGTTATCATTGCGCTCTTCCCGGGTGAGGCAGATTGGTTGCCCGCCAGTGGATGGCCGCTCACGGGGACTCACGGCAGCTCACACTGGCTGCTGGCCACTCACGGTAGTTTACGGGAGCCCACTGCAGCCTACGCTGTTGCCTGCAACTCACAGCAGCCCATCTCCAGGTCAGCTGTTGTTCACCATCTTAGCTGTAGAGGACGCAGCATCACTGACCCTCATGTGGGATCCGAACCGGGGCCCTGCTGCTCAGAGCTGGCATCCCAAGCCAACTCTTATCCAATGCACCACTCGGCCGGCCCCACCACTGCACAATTTAAACATCCTGAAACACCTATGAATATACCACTTACATTAATTAAAATATTTCTGCTTTCTTATTTACCAAGCTAAGACCTTTGACATAAAGACCCTACCCATCCCAATTCCTGAGCCAGGGTATTAATGATCTCATTCTTTCATGGGGATTAATTTTTCTGGTTTTATTTAGTCCTGTATGCAGGTGACTAGGATGAGTCTCTAAGTGATCTAATGCCAACAAGGTATACCCTTCTGCCACTATCGCTACCCTGTTTGCTCAAACTGAAGACTTGATAACTTGTCTGTTACTAGTAAACTTCCTTTTCCTGGGGTCTAATGGGATTGCAGCTCCTTCTGCTCAGGCAAAGAAGTCTTAAGTCCCTGGCTCAGTCTTATAATAGGATAGATCCCGAGTAAACTTACTGTTCTTGACCCTTGTCTTCAAGCATAACCACAACAGAAAGATTCCTTCCATATCGCTTCTTCTATTGGATAAGATTGTTTAGAAGTTGTTGCTATCCTGGATCAAATCTAGATTCTTCTTCATAACCCTTGAGACACTCTAATTTGGCTACTACTCATCTTGCTCTGAGACCAGCTAATGCCCCAAAGGTCCAACCCTGACCATTCCCAGCCGTTTTGCACAGGGCCCATCAGCCTCACAGCTGAACTCACCCTTCTTCTTACCTAGTGACAATTAAATCCAAGGAGCGATCACTTTGAGATAAATATCTGATGAATAATTGGAGGCTTTATATTGGCCAATTTTCCCTCCCTTCCTTGCATGCTTTCTACTTTCTTCCCTTCCTTTATTCCTTTAGTAAGTGATGTATGAAAAACAGAATACTTATAGTATTTGACACCAGTTCATGCTTATACATAGCCCACTGCTTTTATATTAGTGTACATATTTCTGATAGCATACTTAATAGCTGAAATTATACATTATGGCCACTCCTTGATACCTAAAATTATGGTTCCTGCTTGTCGTATCTCCTTTAGGCCCCCCAATCCAGTAGGCAGGTAATTCTTCACTGCCTTGGAGTCTGATAGAGATGGACTCACACAGCCAGCATCATAGAAAATAAGTTTAGGCATCACCGCTTTCCAGCAGTCAGATTTGGGGTTAAATCGCTCCCAGCCCCATCCCCAGAGTTTACAGCCCCACCTGCTCGGAGCAGGAATAGCCGAAGGGTAGAACAGCTTTGCTCTTTCCTGGAGCGTGTGCCAAGAAGGACCCCTCGCCAGCCATACAGGCCCCTGTGATGAGGCTTTCCTACCTTCAGATAGCCTGGTATTCCCAGCATTGTTTAGGCAGGAGAGGGGAGGAAGGTGGAGAGAGAACAGCTTCAAGATTGGAGAGAGCTGGACCAGTAGGCTGTGTGAACCAGAGGCTCCAGCTATGAGAAGAGCAAACGTCTGAGTTTGTGAGGTGCTTCTGTTTCCCTAGCCTGTGAGCATTCTCTGTCCCACAGTTGAAACAGACTGTTTTCTTTAACAGTAACATCTCAGAAGCAGTGTCATGAGCATGCTGAAAGCATCATTCAACAAAAGATGCAGGAAAAAGCAGCCTCAGGAAAGGAAATTAATAGTAGGGATATCACTGTGTAATATATTAAAATGTGAATTGTTTTCAGAGTTGACTGTGTTAATGTTAATGACTGCTAGATAAACCAGAGATGATGTGGGAAGTGGGGGATAAGACTGTCACAAAATAAAATACTAAATTTGAATATTCTGTGGATTATAGACATCAGTAGGGAACACTGTAAACTCTGAGACTTGTGTGAGTTTTCTTAAAAGTGGGCAGAGTGTCTGTTTATGTAGAATATATACAAAGCAAAACTAAAAAGGTGAACTTAGCATTTAATTGACGTGTGGTTAATAAAATATATCTGTTATGCATGTGTTCCAAAATTGAGTAGATTCTATTGTGAAAGTTTTGGGAGTGGGAGGAACCAAAAGGCATTTGCAGTGTTATTTCCACTGGGTAGATTTGTAGACATTTAATAATTTTAAATGCCCTATGTTAATAGGTAAACGTTATATTCATCTCGTGATGAAGCCTCATCTCGCACTACTTCCTCACTTTAGTACTTAGTATTTCTCTCAGCAATACTAAACTGTTTTTAGATATATCACAAATACTATATTTTTTCTCACCTCCATGCCTTTGCTCAAGCTCTGCCATCAGTGAAGAGTGCACTTATCTGTGCTTGTTTCATCTTATTTATCATTTAAGACTTGGGTTAGACATCCTGGCAGACTTCTTTTGTCCTTCTTCGGTGCACTTATGGCACCATCCAGTTTTGTACTCTGTCTCATTATGAGAATTTTCTGGAAACACCTAGAGAGCAAAGATGGTGTACCCAGAACCTAGTATAGATCATGGCACATGTAGGTGCTCAATGAACCAAATGTAGATTTAAGAATAGCTGTACCTATTCTGGTTAATGCTAAGAAACGGTAGTTAAGTAACTGTGCAAAATAGAATGTAAAAGGCACACTCTCTGAACATTCATCGATTCCGTACATTTATTGAGCACTCCTTCTGAACCAGACACTATGCTGAACATTGAAATGTCTATGAGCTTTAAATGTATCTACATCAGAAAAGTATTTTGGACTTCAATTAAGAGCCACTCAGTGATTGTTCGGTATTTTTGTCATATTTTCTTTACCCATTATTATTAGACATAGAGACGATAAAATCTTCGAGAGTTCAGTAAACATCTTATTTCATTTTCCAAGACATAAATAAATATTTCTTAAGTTCTGATACCTCCCAAGACACAAGAGATGAATCTGTATTCTATAGATTTATTCCAGATGACTTGTTACTTAAGTAAATACAGTTAAAAATCTCACTCTACTTGCCTGCAAAATAAAAACATTGAATTTAGATTCTATTTTTATTCAACTGTTAACTGGGTTTAAATAGAAATACATTGCTGTTCAGGTTACAGAATAATTTCATTCAGCTCCTTTCTCTATCTAACCCTACTCCCTACTTCCATCTCCCCCTATCCTCCAAAACTGTCTTTTAGAATCTCATGGTAACTAAATGGTCATCCCTACTCTCTCTCTCACCAGTGCTATATGAAAGCATCTTGCCCGCTATGGGCAAAGGTTTAACAAAACCTTTTCTCCTTCTGCTTGAGAGTTTGACCTATTAACTGTCTAGCCTGGTTCCTTGGTAATTGATAAGGGTAGTACATCAGCTGTATCCCTAGGACAATTACTTATGGTAAAAATGGCCCCTAATTGATGAACTTCATCTGTACTGATAGCACTATGAATACCTGGCAGGAAGCCATATCTTTGGGTTTTCCTGAATGTGGTAACTCTTATGAGTGGATACGTCCCCTGAAGGGACCCTGGAAGCTATGTCCACAGAGTTGTTACAAGAGATCCTGAGTCCAGGTGGGGCATGCTGTGGTCTCTACGTCAGTGCAGCTCCCTCATCTGCTTGATGTGGGTCTCATCTTGTACTGAAGCTATGATTTAGGATGCCAGAAAAGAAAGCTCCCCGATGGCTGTATGAACCACCCCAGAAACTGCTGCAAGGACTCCTGCAGAAGACGAACAGCTGACCCTGCCCTGTTGGCAAGCGTGGGTATTTGTCCTCTAACAGCCTGAGTAGACCGCTGCCCAGGGTACCTTGTGGGTGTCTGGTGAATCCACATATGCATTTGGACCTTACAAGGTTTCTCAATGGTTATTGAGGATCTGGCTACACTTTGTTTCTGGCATCGTACTAAGGAGAGAATGTATTGAAAGAATAGAAGCAAAGATCTTGGATGAAGGGCCGGCTGAGTGGCTCAGTTGGTTAAGAGCTCGCTCAAGAGTTTGAGCTCTGAGCAACAGCGGTTCGAGTCAGCCCGAGCTGAGCAGCCGTGAGCTGCCAACAGGTGGCGGGATGGCTCAGCTAAAAAAAAAAAAAAAAGATCTTGGATGAGTTATTTCACAGTGGTGCTGTCTCTTTGTGATCGTAGTACCCATATCTTCTTTCCACACTAGGTTGTAGAATACTTATAAGTAACTTGTGTTGAAAAAAATCTCATGCAGTGGTTGTATAATGCAATATTTGTTCATTTGTCAAATTCTCACTGGTAGTGAATTGTTGCTGTTTTTATGCTTTCAGAACCATCTTAAATGAGGAGATGATGGGTGATAATTGTAACTAATTAGCATTTTGTGGGTACCTTATTTCACTTCTCACTATATCATTGCTCTCTGTATTATGTTGATAGATTCTTCATCTAATTTTGCTAATAGAGTTATTCAATTCTTTTATTTAAAATTTGACCTTTGAAGTCATTTATAAGGAAGGTTTTCAGTCCTTGGTTATAATTTTAAGTGATGTGTTGTTACCAGTACGTAAAGGAAAATATCACAGAGATTTTTAAGACTTGAAAAACACTTTAGTCTAAAACCCAGTTTTTCAACTAATACAGGATTTACTTATTTAATTTTTTAATGTTACAGAAACAGTACCTATTCTCTTTTGAAAGATTATAATGTATGGATAAATGAGAGAAAATTTCAAAATGTACAATTTCAGTGTTCAGGTATACCCATTGTTAGCATTCGTGTTTTTTATTCCATACCTTTTGTTACTCCGTGTTACATAGACATAGAGAAGGTGGAGGGAGGGAAGAAGTGAGAGAGGCAGGGAGATGTATCTATTTCTATTTTAATTTTTTTAGTGGAAACAAAATGCACATACTGTTATCAAATCTTTTTTCATTTGCTACATCATGAATATATTTCTGTGTCAATACATAATTATCAACATAATTTTAAAATACAGAATAGAGTTCTAAATTGAAGAACTGTAATTTATTTGATCAATCTGCTATTGTTAGCATTTCTGTTTTTTCCTCAGTGACAAGAGTCTCTCTTAATAGTTCACAGTAAGTGATCAGCCAGCCATTTTCCAGATCATTTTCTGGATTTAACATTTGTTTAAATGTCACCTTATAGTATGTTACTGTGTTTAGCAGCTATGTCACAATGCTGGATCATAAGGAGCTTTTGGGGCAACTACAGCAGGCGGTTCCTATTTATACAAAGTATTGCTAAACCTTTTTTCCTTATTTTTTCAATGTCTCAATGAAATAATAAAACTACTAAAGAAGATTAAAGGACAAAAGCATGTGACACTTCCCTAAACACCTCTGTCTACATTAACATAGCACTCCACTTTAGGGGTAGGATTTTTAAGCTAGTGGGGCTTCGATGTGATGATACGTGTAATATCCATTTGAGCAATTTGATATTGGTAGTATGTTTGCTGCTAGTAGAACAGAGAAGTCATCCCAACTGCCTCATCCAAAAATATCACCACAATTGTTAAAACTGAAATCATTAAGGGAGCCCCTGGAAAAAGAAACCAACAAAAAATCTTTGGTCAAAGTGACCATTCTATTTTTATTATGGTGGGACCAAAGTTCTTTGATGGAGAAATTGGCAAGACACAAGGTGTAAAAGTTTGAGGGCCATATCTCCAGTTCACATTTCACCTCTTGTCCACAAGGATATTTTTGAAATTTGTTTATAGTGTTGTGAAAATTCATGCCATTCCTCTGATACTAGCTAGCATGTTCTAGATTGTTAGAATTATAGAAGAGCCTGGCAATTTCACTAGTGTGAAAATTGGAAATACAGAAATAACATTAAGCAAGATCTTAGTACTATTTTGTTTTAAAATGTTGCTTTAAAATGCGAATGTAAAACTTAACTGTACTGTCACCATAAACTGGTACTTATTCCAAATAAAGTAATAATTTAACAAAATAATAGACATGTTAAAATATTGAGAACATTTTCATTTAAAGTTAAAATTACTAATATTACTAGCCTCGTAGATTATGATATTCTTTACATCCTTCTGACAAGCTTCAACTGTTGTATACATGTAAATATACATAGATATTTATACATAATGTATTTTGTCTCTCTGTGTATATAGATAGATAGATATTGGGTTGTTGGAAAAGTCATGACGCATTTTTGCAACAAATAGCAGAAAAAATAGGTCTTGACTTTCTGACAACCAGATAGATAGATAGACAGACAGACAGACAGACAGACAGACAGACAGACAGATAGATAGATAGATGTGGATTTATGTAAATGGGCATATAAATATGTGAATAGTTAGCAGAGAGCCACAATTATTGAGGCAGACATTGTGCTAAGCCACTTTATATTCTCATTTAATCCCCCAAATAATTCAACGAAATAGGTACTATTCTTAACCCCCCTTTTTTTTGAGGTGATGAAACTGACATGTAAAGAGGAGAAATAACTTATCTAACGTTACACGTTCATTAAATAATTGACCTTGGGACTGAAACTGAGGTCTCTCCGTGCTTTATGGTATTGTAGCTAATATATATATATACCCAATATGTTTCTATCTGATGGACAATCGATCTGTTATCAAAGGTGATCTGAGATCTTTTCTCTCTGATAATTCAGCATTACCAATTTCTCTTCTTGAGTCCTCTCAGTCTGCCCTTTGCTTTTAAAATAAATTCTGTTTTAAATACTTTCAAAGACCAAAGCCCATTGTTTTTTTTTTCTCTTCTACAAATTTTTCATAGATGTTATATTGGATAACTCTCTTTTTAGTTGAAAATGTAATAAAAATTTAACATACTCTGAGTTTTGTATTCATTAATTTTTGTTTTTAAATAGCATTCATGGTGAGTTCTAATACTAAATTTGAAAGATTATATGAAGAAAATTTTAAAAGTTTATCGTACAGTACATTTTTACAAAATGTCCCACATGATCAGATGTTCTCATCCTCTGGAGCATATCATAGCTAAATGTACATATTTGTACTTGTTTTAATCATTATATACCAGTGTTCATTCACCTCGAGACTTCAGTATGCTAATTAAAAAGATAGGTTCTTCCCTGCTTATGCTATCTAATATGATAGCATTGATTCTAATAGATACAGTGTCTTGAGACCTGCTGAAATTCAAGTAACAAACAGCTTTAGGTAATGCGACTACATAAACATGTATAGTTATTATCCCTGAAGTCTGCATTGTGAAAATGAGTCATCCTTTATTTAAAAATAAGTTTACTAAATTATACTCTCATATAATATCATCCCTCAGGATAATATAGTTTTAAATACAAATCATAAGCATGTTTTACCAGGAATCAAACATTTTTTAAATGTATGGGCCAAAATGCGGACTTTAGTCTTTATAAGTAAAACATCTAATTTAGAAATTATCAACATGATTTGTTCTGTATCTAAAAAATGTTTCTCAAAGTCTATATCTTATACAGCATAAAGAAATATACCACCTCCTTTATTGTGATTTATTTAGGTTTGGCATTATTTTTTTTCTGGGGACATAACCTATTTACCAACCAAGTGTCTGATTGAGTGGTAAGTTGAATGCTTTTAGATTTAACATATCATATAACATATCACTTTAACTCTTTAGGGGGCACATGAATTACTTGTATGAAATTGAATAAAGTGGCATTCAGTTGCCCCTGACAATAATAGATCATTACTTTCCATGATAGGCTCTTATATTATGAATGTATAAGAGTTATTTATTAACTTAAAAGTTTTATTCTATAGTTTCATATCCCATGAAAGCTTGATTAGTTGGATCTGACTGGGTGTATAGTATTTCCTTTTACCAGTGGTTAATGTTTATGTATGTTTTCTGTACGCTTTCTAAACCTGAATGATTTGATTAGGAAATATAAATTTCTGTTTTATTTTGTTAATGTTTTGGAGTACATATATGCATCTCTAAAGTTAACCCTTTTAACAAGAATGGCATAAGAGATGAAATGAAGTGATAGACAGATGGAGTGAATACTCCATCTAGGTTTCTTTGCAAACCCAAGACATTATTAGGCTGGCCACGAATCCTCAAAAAGAAATATTTTAGTCTTTTGTTACCTGATTTAATCTCAACTACCTTCACGCCTTAGAAGTGTGCAATTCTCACTGTGATGTTTTTTTTATTACTGTGTTACAAGAAGAGCAATCAAGTCAAGACAACTGCTGTGGTGATGAAGTCACTTTAGAAGAGAAGAAGGTCACTGTTGTCTTAATTTTAGATTTACTGGGGTTTTCATTTTTTTGGGGGGGTATATATAGGTAAGTTAGACTGCCCATTAAACCTTTTCTCTTGATGTACAAATAAAACTCTTGGAGTTAAGGGGAGGGCACATTGCTAAAATTGATGGTTTGAAGTTAATGTTGCAATTCAGTAACGTAATTTTTTCATGAATCAAATTAAAACTCTATAAATGATTTTCTTATCCCTCTTCCTTCCTTACTCTACATTTTAAAATATTTCCTCAGTGGAAACAACTTACATGTCCATTAATAGAGGATAATTTAAATACATATGGTAAATTCTTATAATGGCATATTGTATAGTCATTAAAAATGACAGAGGTAGACAGTATTACAATAGCCAAGATGTGAAAACACCCTAAGTGTCTACTGATGGATGAATGGGAAAAGAAAATGTCACACACACACACACACACACACACACACACACACAGAAATATTATTCAGTCATTAAAAAGGAAATCCTGCCATTTACGACAACTTAAGGACATTATGCTAAGTGAAAAAAGTTAGACAGTGAAAGACAAATACTATATGTTCTCACTTATACATGGACTATAAAAAAAACCAAACTCATAGATACAGAGAACAACAGATTGGCAGTTGCCAGATGCAGGGAAGGGTGGGGTGGAGCAGGAAAATGGGTGAAGGTGGTCAAAAGGTACAAACTTACAGTTATTAAGACAAGTAAGTTCTGGGGATGTAATGTACAGCTTAGGGACTATAGTTAATATTACTGTATTGTATATTTAAATGTTTCTAGGAGAGTAGATTTTAAAAGTTCTCATAAGAAAAATATTACTGTTAGGTGATGAATGTTAACTAAACGTATTGTGGTAATCATTTTGTAACATACATCAAGTCATAATATTTATAGAAATGACAGATTTAGAAGTAAAAATATGTATATTATTTTATTAATAGTTACCGAGCACTTGTACTTAAGTACTTTCTAAGCAGTTAGCATGGAATATGGCTCATTGTATCCTCCTAACAACCCCCCCATGAGATAGGTACTATTTTTACCACTGTCTTAAGGATGATTTACCTTAGACAAAGAAAAATAATTTGCTTATGGTCACACAGCTATTAAGAAGAAAAACTAGGTTATGGATTCAGGAAGCGATTCCAAAGACAGTGCTACTAACCACTGTGTTATAAAGATCTATGTTGCTGATATGAAATGTGCAATATTTATAAAAAAGGTAAAATAGCATACAATATAGAATATAATTCTATTTGTGTAAACTTGTTGAGCCTAGTTATTTTGGTCTTATAAGATATCAGATCTTTTTTTTTTTCCTTGTCTGAAATTTTACAGTGAGTATTTATGATGTTTCTAAACAGAAAAAGTAAATAAAGCTTTCGTGTTTTGGAAACAGTGAATAAACCACTGCCCCAAGTATTCTCTCCTCCACTTTCCTGTTTATATTTCTTCCCTCCCCCCATCAACCTTGGTTCTTTAACGTCTACAAAGCAGCAATCACACTGCTTAGTCTGCTTACCTTCATCAAGTCCCTCAGTGTTAGAAGCACTTTTGAATTTGTAATTCATGTGTGTGTGTGTTTTCCTTTGGATGCTGCTGCTTTCCTTTGTAAACCTCTGTAATATTTAGGTTGGTGTTTGTTGGACTTCCAGTAAATACCGATGAGGAGGAAAAAAACAAAGCTCTAATGTGAGCGTTCTGGTTAAACAATTTTATAGGTATACTATTTGCCTTTAAAAAGAGTAGTGGGTATAACTGGAAAATAAGAAACCTCAATGGAATAGGAGTTTTTACATGAGGATGTGGCGTAATGATTTGGAGATGATCATGGATGATGGCGAGAGAAGTGCTAACCTCCTGCTTCCTCTAGACAGCTGTAGTGTTTAAGGTGTTGGGAGAATAAAGGCTGCCTTCTATAGAGAGGTCCTCTGGGTTTCTATTAAGGCAGATAGGTCTCTAGAGGGGACATTTGGTGAAGACAATGTGTCATAGGGGATTGTTAATTATTAATTAGTAATTATAGTTATGGTGTGCAGTAGAAAAGCGTGTGGGAAAGGATTACTGGAAAGATGACTCAGGAAGAAGAAGCCCAGAGTAGAATATGGCAGCGAAGGAAGGCTAGGCTGTAGATGACTCTACCGGAGGTGTGTACATGTCAAGGAGTGGCCAACGGTGGCAGCTCTAGCACATACTGGGATAAACTGGATTTAGTCAGGTTTGTTTCTTTGTTGTTTTGGTGATCACAGGAAAAAGTCAAAACTGATTCACTCTGTTTGAAATCAGAACAGGAGTCTGTGTCTGCCCACTGGAGCTCTTTTCTCTTGTCTGTCCTCTCTCATCGCCCTTCTTTCCTATAGCACGAGGCTAGGCTAAAAGAAATGGAAATAATTGTCCTGGAAGAATGGTAAAGTCAGCTGTTAGAATTTGTTTCATCTATTAATATTTCTATATGTATTGGGTTGTCGAAAAAGTCATGACGTATTTTTTCTGTTTTTCGTTGCAAAAATACGTCATGACTTTTCCGACAACCCAATATATCGAAAAGACAAGAACTCAATTTTAAAATAACCACAATACCATTATCATACTTTAAAGAGTTAGAAATCGACCTTCATTATCATCTTACATCAGTCAGTTTTCAGATTTTTCCAATTGTATTACAAGTTTGGCTTTGTTTGTTTGTTTATATTACAGTTGTTTGATTGAATCAGGATCTCAATAAAATCCATACATTGCAACTGGTCAATGTACCCTCAGTATTTCTGCATCTGTAGGTTTTCACTCTCAGGATTAATAATTGATTAGACTTAGTTTTATATGTATAAAGTCTTTAACTGTAGAGATTTTAGAAAATAGCAATCTATATTGGAAGAATTAAATAGATGAGAAAGGACTTACCTATTTTTTTTTATTCAGTCCCCACATGAATGTAGTAAAGATCAAAATAACTAGTTCTCAAGAAATCAGGAGCCACTACTAATTAGCCGACTTATTCAATTGTAAATAACATCTATATTGTTATTTTCTGAATTTTCTCTATAATTGTGGTCGTAGAAAGTAAATGTTACCCTGATTATCTTATTCTGGTTAGCCAAACAGGTCCCAAATAATGAAATCATTGGTGATTTACCCTAAATCACCTTTAGGAATCAGTTTGAAAACTCAGAGCACTTAATTTTTTAGCAGAGTGATAAAGATGTTTCTGTCTTTCTGCTTTGTACTTCAGCCAGGTGTGAGGTTTAAAACAGGTTGCAGGTAGCCTGAAGATGAGCATCTGATTGATGGTGTGTCAGGATAGGCCATATCATCAGGTAGTGAGAAACAACCACAAAATGTCAGTGGTTTAAAGCAACAGGGGTTTGTTTCTTGTTCTCCTTACATGTCCATCATGGTCAAAGGTATCTCTGCTCCTAATAGTCACGTAGGGTTATGGAGCAGCCACCATTTCAGTCATTGCTGAGCATCACACTGCAAACAAAGAAAGAAAAAGAAAGAGCCCTGGAGGGCCTTACCTCTGCAATTAAATGTTCCAGCCTGGAAGTCACACATCCAATCACAAGGAGGCTGGGAAGTTAGTCTTTGTGCCTCAGAGAGAAGAACCATCTATTAGTGAGCAGGTATAAACACCTAGAACTGCAAGTAATGATTCTTTTACTGGACTGCTAACAGATCTATTGATTGATTGATTGATTGATTAATCTAATATTTATTGAATGGCTGCTATATACAAGTCGTTTTACTAGACAGTGAAAATTAAAGTGCATAAAACATCCCTCCATCCCTCCATCCCTCCTCTCTAGGTTCTCAGAGTCTAGTAGAGGCAAGAAGCAAGTTATTCCATATTAGGGCTCAGCCAAGTATCGCCCACAGGCCAAATTTGGCCTGTAGCCTGGTTTTATATGGACCTTAAACTAAAAATGTCTTAAATTTTAAAAGGTTTGAAAAGGCGAAAGAACAAAAAAGAATATGTAACAAAGACTGTAAGTGGCCCGCCCATACAGCCTAAAATATTTACTGTAAAATATTTACCCTTTGTAGGAAAAAAGTTTGCTGACCTCTGTTCCATGACATCTGTCCTTAAATCTGAAGCTCCTCAAGTGAATTGTTGTTTAACCCATTGTCAGATAAAAGGCACACAATTATCTTGTAAGCACTGGATATTTCTTAACCGTGTGCCTTTTGTTTTATCTGATGCTACATTTCTATAGAAATATGTATCTTTTCCTGTGTTGTTGGAATAATGATTTTATTGACATCTTGAATGGTCTTGTTACTGGGCTTTGGAGACATAGGGTCCCTGTGTGATTTGATGCATATGTAGGTAGCCATGAGATGGCCATACCCCTAAAATATGTATATGCAGATAAAAAGTAATGATTTATTTGGGGACAGGAAGTAAATTAACCATGAGGACATCTGCTTCCTTAGAGAAAAAAGACTGAAGCTTGAGAGACTTTAGAAATCAACATCAGTGAATAAAAGTATACATAAAAGTAGATTTTTTTAAATTTTCTGTACTATGGACTGGGCTACTCTATTAAGGATTATAATTTTAGATACGTCTTAAACTGAGTAAGAGGCTGTGGTTCAAAGTATATGGGGTTCAAAGACTATATGTCGAGTCCCTGCTGTGAATGAGGCACTTGAGATACAAGGACAAGTGAGACTTTCTCCTGATTCTCAAGTTCAGAATAAAGGAAGAGGGTATCTTGGTTCCGGTTGAGAGGAAGAGGATTGATAATACAAGTGTGGTTTACTCTGATGCAATTTTGGAAGAAAAACCTCCAAAATGTGATACTTTTATAGTATCAGAAGACAGAAAAAATGTCTTGAGCTTATACTTAACACAGTTTTGTATTGACCATCAGAGCTCAATTCAGTTAGATCTGCACATTTATGTGCATGTTATATTATAGAACCCTGCCAGATTCCACACCAGTTTTAGGATCTACGTAAGGCATTCTGATATGTGGAATATAGGTTGTCAGTGCCAAAAACACCTGTTTAACAACAGTCTGTAGAATTCTAGTCTTGGTCAGTGAGCTTCTATCCTGTTGAGTTGTTTATAGGAACCAAATTTTTATAGATTTGGGGAAAATCCTTTTTCAGATATGGTGCTTTGGAGCTTGAACCCTTAAACGTTACTCTCAACTATTTTATAAGCACTAGAGTTTGTTTTCTTAATAGTGAGCAAACATATTTTTCAAGTGATTCCTACGTTTCTTTCTAGTTTTATGACTAATTATGACTGGATGACAGACCCATGGCTGAAGTCTGTGATTCCAGTAACTCTAATGAGATTCTGAAGTTGTATACTGAATGGTCTGTGTATCCAGTCACTGCTCATGTGTGTGGATGTCAGGTTGGCATAATATTTCATCAGCCTTCTATTTGTTTGAGGACTAGCAGATTGCTCCGAATGTGCCATTGTTTACTGTGGATTATGTTTGATCCATTCTCATAGCTATTGACTGCTGCTATATGGAAGTCTGAGATTATCATTTAAAATCATGTTTTCCTTCTATAGTCCTTTTATTAATTTCCATAAAGTTAAACTGCCCTACAGCTTAGCCATTGCACATGTACCATCATATCATAAGGTCATGTGACTGACTGCCATTTCTACAGTACCTAAAATAGTCCAGTGTAAGTATCTATTACCCATTTATACCTCTTTTAACACATTTGTTGACCCTTTCAGATTGCTGATTTCTACATTACAAATTTAGCCTTTTTGTTGGTAATTGTGGACTTCATTTGGTTAATGCTAATTGCAAATGTAATTTCACATAGCTGGGTATCATAACTATAATTTGGAATTATCCAATAATCTTGTCATTTTGTTGGAAAATTTAATATCATAAAAGAATAAGTATGCTAATTATTTTAATATCAGTGTCTTCATAAAGATAAATGATACACAAGCTGGAACAAATGATCCCATACCTAACCTTCCAAGATATGTTTATAGAAAAATAATATTTAATATTGTTGACTCATCTTTCTCATCTATTCTTGACATATAGCTTTTCTGTCTTCATTTTCAGTAATCCACTGCAATATATTTCCAGATCAACATCATTAAAGTTTTTAGAACAAAATTGAATGATCAAGTAATTGAAGTTATTCATTGCCACTTAGGTGAATTTTAATTCCTAAAATGCTGGCCTGGAATCTCAGCAGAATTGTGAATCGTTTGACTCTTTCTTCCAATGTCAAAAACCACTGCCTTTGTGTTGCCAATATTTTTAGTACTGGGTTTGGCTTAGCCTCATTCAGCCTTTCTATTATCAGTGATTTTTAAATGTTTTAGAGGGTAATAGTAGTGTTGGCAGCAATTTACAGCCATTGAAGATATTGTCATTGGAGATGCATAGTCAGTTTTGATAATACCAAGTAGACAAAGTGAAGCTTCAAAGAATCTTCTTGGTTAGTGGGTGAATACAGAAAATATACCATTTTCTATGTGCCTGAAAGTCTCAAGTCAGAGAGGCAGTCCCTGCCCATCCACTGTATCCTCACATCAATGATAGTTGTGACCACTCTCCTCCCTATTAAAACTTGCTTTTAATAAAAAATAATTTAATAAAAAAAACCCTTGCTTTTGCCATTCATTATCGTCCAGATTCCTGAAGCTAGTTAATTTAATAAACCATGTTGTCATGTTAATAGTACTTTATCTCTAGTGAATATTTTCAAATTATTTAAGGAAAATCAAAACAAAAAAACTTAACCTCATTGTGTAAAGGAAGTTTAAAATAAAGGAGAAGGTAGAGTCTGGAGGCTTGGAATTAGAGGAGGTGATTAATTTTTCTTTCAATTATAGCAGACAGGTATCCATATACTAAATTTGTGAGTGAACTGTGGTTAAGCTGAGGCGTTTATGTCTTGTAATGCAAGAGATATATTAAAATTATAATCCTTCATTAAAATCACTGTATTTGGAAATTCAGTGTATTCTGTATTTTATTTTAGACATGTCTTCTACAGATAGCAAGTTTCAAATTACTTAAAAAGTTATCTAGAAATGTTAGTTCATGAGAGAAGCAGAAGTTTAATTTGGATAAATATTATTTTATTAAAAGTGTGATACTTTAGTTTTCTGAACTTTTAAGTTACATGTTTGGAACTTGATATTTTACTAGTTGCTAAATAAATGTTTCTTATTAAAAAATGATCTCAATTTTATTCAACAAATCTAAAGTAGAAATTTGTGGCAATGTAAATACAACATTTTGCTGGATATAATAATGCTTTTTAAAAAAATGTCAAACATCCGATTTTGAACCTAGAATTATTTAGGCTTAAAACTTTTAGTATTGGGCCTCAATTTAAAAACAGTTAGGCTTAAAACAGGCTTTTTACTCCCATTCTTAAAGTTTTTAGATAGTCTGTAAGAAAGATAAGTACATACATGGCTCCTTTGCTAATGTGCAGACCTACTAAGTTTAAAAATAAAATTATGAAATAATGAAAAATGATAAAATAAAAGTAGTCAAAATTATTATACATTATGATTACAACTGTGTAAAATACAAATATTTAAACATTAAAGGTATCAGAAAGATGTATAAAATGCTGAATGGTTGTATTAAGGTGCTAAGATGAGGGCCTTTTTTCCATCTGGATTACAGTATTTCTGTACTATGGTTGTTACTTTTTATAATGAGAAGAATAAAGGAAATAGTTTTTTATAAAATATAGTAAAGCTAAGATTATATATAGAAAAGTATTTGCTGCTTCTAATTATAGCAAATTTAAAGGCAGTTATATGAAATATAAGAAGAATTCATGTACCGAAAAGACTACTTTCTTTCGAGTATATGCATGTTTCAGTGTAAGAAGCAGCTCACAGCTCATAGTATCAGAATACTAGGAAATTTTCAAAATTAAAATCAAATCAGTTTTAACGTAAAGGGGTTAAATGTTAACTTGTTTATTGTCTCCGCCAAACCTCTTCATTCCCCCAAACGCCTTAGAATAAAAACTTGACAAGGGTGTAGCTCTTGTCTGTCTTTTTAAATTGTTGTGTCCCCAGCATTTAGAATAGACCTGGGACATAGTAGGAGCTTAATAAGTATATGTTGAATGAGCAAATAAATAACACATAAGAGATATGCAATTAACTCCTAATGAATCAGTTCCAGGTGTAAATTACGGATGTTCCCTATTCCCTCACCATCTCACCTGGCATAAGCTGTAATGCCAGAGGAGTATGAATCTTGT
Organism: Hipposideros armiger; assembly: GCF_001890085.2. Classification (NCBI taxonomy): domain Eukaryota; kingdom Metazoa; phylum Chordata; class Mammalia; order Chiroptera; family Hipposideridae; genus Hipposideros; species Hipposideros armiger. The sequence continues at coordinate 165,001 of NW_017731565.1, read as the reverse complement.
CACAGGGACTAAAGATGCCTTGAACTATAGAGAATATAACATCTTGGAGCCAAACAAGGTCAGCCTTGATAAGGAGGTACATCCATGACTCAGAAAACACCTGGCTCTAAGGAGGAATGTGAGTATAATAAGTAGGGCCCACAGGTGATAGGCACATCCCCTAAGCCCTGGGCTGCTTCCCATAAATGGATGCTGTTTGGCTGCACAACCCGCTCAGAAGGCTTCCCCGAGTGTTGTTCATGCTTTGATGACCTGACGCACGGAACTCTGGGTCTACCCCAGAATCATAACCAATCCTTCTGTTTTTTCCACATGGTTCTTCTGCGCTGTAACTGATGCTTTTGTGGGGGAGTCCAGGTATCTTAGAACACAAAGCATCAGTACTTGTGCATTTTGAAAGTGATTGCATCAATTTAGTAAGTAAATTATTTAATCTTGCTCATGGCCAATAGACTCATTACTTCCTTTTTTCAATCTTTCTGCTTTCATTTATTCTGTGACCTCATTCTCTTTCGGTTGCTGTGTCCTTCCATGCGTCTTTCCTTTTTTGTGGAAATATTTCACACTTCATATGCAGAACGAGAGGCATTTCTCACGGATCCTTTGAACTCTGAGGAAGCATAATTTCTTTTCTTGAGCCCTACATATCTATAGTTTTAAGCTGAAACTGCTCTCTCCAGCACTGCTTGAATTGTTATATGATAGAATCTGTCTCTCTGAGCCCTGAGTTTTCCAATTCTTGTCATTTATTCAGTGTCTTTTGTGGAGTCTTCCCTTCTCTAGACCACATATCCATCTCCCTGTCAAGCTTCCTTCAAGCTTCTTTATTTCTTTTAGTTTTGACAGGTTCTCTAAACTCCTCAGGTCTTGGCCATTTGCCCAAGACCACCAGAATCTCTTTGTGCGTTTTTCTTCATCTCAGATGGTCACATTTCCCATTATTCACTTTTTTTTTTTGCCCTTCTGTATTTTCTCTGATTGACATTAGCTCATTCACTCACTCTTTATTCATTCATTCAAGAGATATTTATTGAGTAACTACCATGTACCTGAGCTGGGTGAGGTGTTAGGATAAATGGTTAAACAAACAAACATGATCTAAATCATTATGGAGCTTTCTGTCCAGTTGAAGCATAAAACTTAAACCTCACACACCTATAGCTGTTATACTTCCATTACTTAATTTCATGTAATTTTAAGGGAAAGAGGTTTTCATTAAGAACTCTCTTATGCATTTTGCAACCAAAAAAAGAATAAAACAGTCTTACCTGTTTGCTGGTAGCTTTGGTACAATATCAAGACCTTGTGATGTCTTTCCAACAAAATGAGTAGGTTATTGTCTATAAAACTCTTGTTCATAATTATAACCAATATTTATTAGGCTTTGTGCTTCTTGCCCATTATCGGCATGATTTCTATGATCCTCCCAACAAACTTATGAGGAAATGGGCACAAAGAAGCTAAGTTACTTGCTCCACGTCATTCAGATACTAAGTGAGAGGGTGGGGATTCAAATCGAAGTCTGTTCAGTCCCAGAAGCAATACTCTATCTTCTGTCATGTTTGCTGGTTTCCGTCACTGGTGAAATCAAAAGCTAAAGGTATAAAATTTGTGTTCTCCCTTTGATTTTTATTAACTATCCAATATTTCTGCTGTATAAAATATGAGGAATCTTAGTTTCAAAAATCAAGATATAACCATATTCACAAAACTACTTTTTGATTGGTAGGTTTTGATTATGAAAGAGATTAAGACTTTTGAAGCACTAGGAAAGATTTACCACCAAGTGGAAAATATTTTTGTGAAAGGATTGATTGCATGTTAGTATTATTTACGATTTTAAATCATAACCTCTGCTTGATTGGGAGTCAGCAAACATTTTTTGTTAAAAATGAAATTTTAAAAAATGAGATGAAAAGATACCATACCTGGTTTCCCTTATGTATAATATATATATTTTCACTTTATAATATTCACTTAACATATTTCATACAAAAATAAGAAATAGAGCATCCCAATCAAGACCTTAGGCTCCACCGTGCCCTTATTCAAATAGTTCCCTTTTTTTCTGTTGTTTACATTGTTTATAAAAATTATTTTTGTATCCTTCCCAAATTTTCACTACCAGGATTGTTTTTTCCCCTAGATAAAGATTTCACACATAAAAAGTTTAAAAATCTGGCATAGAAGTACTACAGAAAGTCTTTTGTCTGTTTGCAGTTTAATAGTTTCATGTGGTATAACACAAACTTACGTAGCACTTAAAAGCATTGGATTTGAAGTCAAATAACAAGATCTCTACTTTGCTTCACTGTTAATATTGGGCAAATCACTTAACCTTTTTCATACTTCTGTTCTCATATAGGATGCCACCAACTCCCTGTGACATGCCTTACACATTACATAATTACAAAATTCTACCCAACTAGAATTTAAAATATTCCCATAACAAAGACATATAAAACAAAAGGTATTGTATTATAATAGCCACTGAAGAAATAAAAGTTTTGTCAGATCTAAGGTAATATCTACCCTAATTTTCTGCCTCTTAATCTATAGCTTTTAAAGTGTTTAAATATTTCAAGACAATGTTGACTTTCAAGTCATTTCAGTATAAATGTTTCATCATTGTTACATTGATCTTTCAATGGAAACTTGTGCTTATTAAGATTTTTGTCTCAGATAAAAACCATTATCTTTAAAAGATTCTCCCTGTCTCCCTCTCCTCCCCTCCCCTCCCCTCACCTCTCCTCAGCTGCTTCTTTGCTTTGGGGAACTTTTAGGGCTGTAGGTGGGAGGGAGCTTCTGGGAGAGGGGAGNCTCCCCTCCTCTCCCTCTCCCTCTCTCTTTTCAGGACCACCAAGTAATTAATCTTCAATATGAGTACACGTTACTTTTAAGAGTGATTCAAGCTCATCCTATATTGGCTCATCTTCTTTAAAAAAAAAAAAAAAGCATTGTCTTTACTTTAAAAAATACATCACCATGAATTCCTTGGAAGAAAGCCATTATGTAAATACAGGGTATCTTGTTACTATTTATAGAATGTTTTTGCCATTTCTTTTAATGGTGGCTGATTTTTTTCCTGAGGCATTTTTCACCCATTTTTAAGCAATCAACTACCCTAACCCCGTCACCCCCAACTAAAAATATTTTATTGTTGCCATCATTTTTCTTATTGATTTGGTTGAAAATTGACACTGTTTATGACAGTGAACTTTTAGAGAGTTGTATTAAATATTTTTGATTATCTTTAAATTTGTCCTTTACTTTTTTTTGCTACTAGAACATTTTTGTCTTTTTTCAAAATTTTTACTCCTCGCTTTTGTTTTACTTGAGTAGGAGTAGATGGGGGAATCTATGAAGAAGAAAAAAATATAGAAGGAAGACACATTTTACAAGCGTAATTCAATACTTTCAGAAAAGTAAAAGTACTTCTCTCGCTGCCAATGGCACAGGATGACGTCAAGAGAAGCCAGGGACCAAAGTTGATTAAGGCTGGTAAGAGGTGACAGATAATAAGGGTCTCAGCAAACACGGAGCTTCAGGCAGAAAATTAGCTACTCTAGGAAGCAGAATATACGTTCTTAAGCAATAGAAGGCAGAGTCTAATCTGAAGTCAGCGAAGCCCCCAAAAGCGGACTTGAATAGATTCCACCTGCTGAGATAGAAGCTGGCATAAAAGGGTCAGTCAGTAGGAAGGAGGGAGAAGGACTGACTCATTGGGCAGACTGACCTGGGGACCGCACCTTCTGTTGCCACATAAATGTGTTTGGTCTGTGTAAGCAACACAGCACGACATGACTACAGAAACAAGGGCAGGGTTGTGCAACCCAGGTTCAGGGAATTCTGCTGGAGTGTGAGGGAACAAGGAATGGCAGGTTTTGTTTGCAGCTAGTGTAAAAAACAAGGCTTCCCACATCACTATTATTATCGTAATGTTGTGTGGGGCAGAGAAGCTAATTTAAGTCTCATATTTGGACTGGTGGCATTTTCTAACATCCAGCCCAAGAGAAACTTCCTTCTGCAATCACCTCAAGCCTTTTGAAACCTTTGCAGGAATCCCTGGGCATTAGAGCAATTACTAATATCCAAGGCTTTTAAACACCTTTGGGCTGCTGTCACTTGGTTTTTTTAGCTAGCTAGGAAGCCCCCCAGTTTTTTTTAAATGTAAGTTTGGATCATCCATGCAAAGATGTTGAGAAAATAACATTTACAAATTTTGATACAAGTCCCAATAGCTCCTTTTCTATATTTCTGAACTCCAGAAATTTCTGGGAGAAAATCCCACACTTGTTTTAATAAGAAAAAATTAAGTAAAAGTATATTTAGTTCAGTCAGCAAAATCTGACTTATTTGGTGGCAGAACCAGAGCTGAATTTATGTGAGGCTATTTATAGGCTTGATATTTCCCATATGTGAATATTTCTATGTTTCACTGCAGAAACATCAATGTATTTGATTCTCAGGTGCTGCCCTACTCACCTCGGGGGATGTTACCTGATATACATAGTATATACTATGTTTCCTTTCTAAAATTAAAAAAAAATACATATGTATCAATTCTGAAATGCTACTGAGTGAAAGATATTGTGGTCATTAGTAGTTTTAGTCATGTGACTTTGAAGTCACCTATTTAGAATTGTTAACTAGGATAGGCCTCATTACCCTGAAGAGACTAATAGAGGCAATCTGTAATTTGCATATCAGTTTTGTCATTCAGAATCTGTTTATCATAGAAATGCTGTTTTACATGTTGTTATGCTTCGTGGAATTATGTCTCTTTAATCAATTCATTATGTATGTAAGGCATATTATAACAATTCCATGGATTTTTTAAAATTTATAGTTGACATACAATATTATATTAATTTCAGGCATACAAAGTGATTCAACATTTATATACTTTACAAAATGATCACAATAAGTCTAGTAACAATCTGTCACCATACATAGTTATTACGATATTATTGACTATATTCCCTATGCTGTACATTACATCTCCATGACTTATTTTATAAATAGAAGTTTGTACTTCCTAATCCTCTTCCCCTTTTCCTCCTATTCCCTCTAGCAACTATCATTTTGTTCTAGGTACTTATCTATGAGTTTGTTTCTGTTTTGTTTGTTCATTTGTTTTTTAGATTCCACATATAAGTGAAGTCATTTGGTATTTGTCTTTCTCTTATTTCACTTAACATAGTAATCTCTAGCTCCATCCATGTTGTTACAAATGGCAAGATTTCATTTGTTTTTTTATTTCTGAGTAATATTTCATTGTGTATACCACATCTTCTTTATCGATCCATTGTTCGCCACCTAAGTTGCCTCCATAACTTGGCTGCAATCAACATATGAGTATGGCTGCATATATCTTTTCAAATTACTGTTTTCATTTTTTTCATATAAATACCCAGAGTGGAATTGCTGGACTCTATGGTGGTTCTGTTTTTAATTTTTTGGAGCAATCTCCATACTGTTTTTTATAGTGAGTGCACTAATTTACAATCTCACCAACAGTGCAAGACAGTTCCCTTTTCTCCACATCCTTATCAATATTTATTATTCCTTGTTTTTTTGAGCCATTCTGATAGGTATGGGGTGATAGCTCATTGTGATTTTTATTTGCATTTCCCTAATGATTAGTGATGTTGAGCATCTTTTCATTTGTCTGTTGACTATCAGTGTGTCCTCTTTGGAGAAATGTCTATTCAGTTCCTCTACCCATTTTTTAATTGAATTGTTTGGACTTTTGATGTTTCTATGGATCTTATGGCACTGTTTCTATGGAATTTTTTTTTTTTAAGATTTTTATTGGGGAATTGGGGGAAGGGGAACAGACAAGTTGCTGTCCTTTTGTTCTTCAGTCTAGTTGTGGAGGATGTTGCTTCACTGTCCCAAGTTGGCACCATCATTGTGCTCTTCCCAGTTGAGGCACATCAGTCGCCGGCTTCTGGACAGCCGCTCACTAAGGCTGGCTACACACGGTAGCCCATGGCAAAGCCTACGCCGTCGCCGGTGACTCATGGCACCCCAGCTCCAGGTTGAGCTGTTGTTCAGTATCTTAGCTGTGGAGGGCAGTGTCACTGGCCCTCATATGTGGGTTCTGAACCAGGGCCCTCTGGCGTTCCAAGCCAGCTCTTAACCAACGCACCGCTCGGCCGGCCCTGGAAAATATTTTTAGAGTGTATCTATCTTCTTTATTCCACCCTGGCCCCCCCTCAAGCATAAACACACCCTAACTTCATTTTTCACATGACTTCTGAGGCTCACTTATCCTATCATGCAATGAGAGGGGAAATTCCAACAGGCCCACACCATTGCTAAAGGTTCTTTAACCAACAGGATGCAGGGTGGAGATGGGGTTCTTTTTCCATCTTCTAGTTTCATTATTATTTTCATTCATTTCTTCTTTAGACTCTAGAAACTGCCCTAAGCCCTTTTCCACTTAGACCATCTGTAGTTCTCCTATTTATTTGGAAATAATAGGACTAGTTTCCTTGCTTTATCTGCTACTTCACTTTTATCTTTAATTTTAAATTATCCACTTAACTCTTCTCTATCTCACTTTTCCTTTCATAAGGAAGGCCAACTCAAAAGTACATGATAGGTGATTACAACTGTTAAATAGCTGAAGCTGGGAAGAAAAAATATTGGTGTACTACTATCAAAAAGTTAGAAAAGTAGAAGCATAACTTCTTATCTATCATGATCTTTTATTTTCTTGCAGATTATTAGGTTATATGACAATCAGTTTCCTAAGGAATACTCCCATTGATAAGTCTCTCAGTTTCATGCTGTCCTGTACATATACGCATAATGCACACAGTGGTAGATCCTTTTACATAAATACCCTAGAACCTATCCATGCAAACAAGTATTTTCCTTAGAAGGTATTCACAGGGGAAACTATGCACTCATTTTAGAGCTGCTGCTTTGCTTAAATACTTTAGGAACTCCTTAGGCTGTCTTCACAGTCTGTGCCATTATTTTGAATGTTATCTGTAATATCAGTCATTTTTTGAGGCTTAGGCTTAAGTTTGAATTTGCTGAAAACTATTTTTCTAAGTAAAGTCTAATGAACACGGTTTTTGTTTTTTGTTTGCTTCTTGGTAAAAAATAAGTAAAAGTTAAAAAGCAGTAGACTTTTGTGGAGCTTTTAAATTGATTCTTATAGTAGTTCTAGAAGAGGAAGTTCAAAGCTATTTGGAATAATTGTAGCCCTGTAATCCTATTGCTTTGAATGGAGCAACATTTATTTGGTGTATAATTTGTTGTATGTTGATTTAAAATACATGCTTATTATTCCTAGGTTTATTATTATAAAGATATATTTATATTTATATTATTATAAAGGTATATTCAGGAATAGACACATATATGATATGGGATCTTTGGAAATTGACGCTGTAAGAATTCAGATTCCAAAGAAAGAGTTTTATTGAAAACTTAGCATCTTTCAGTCCTTTCATTGGTTTTGAGCTGATGAATCTATCTGGAGGAACAGAAGAAACTGATCTGGAATTACATTTTTATAAGTACTATTTAAGTACCCACAAAAAACAGGTGACTATTGGGTATGGTATATTCATCACCTTATTTAGTCTTCATAAGAATTCTTGGAGGTACTTTTTTTGTTCCCTTTTATAGATGAGGAAACTGAGTTCCAGAGAAGTGAAGACTTTACCGTGCCGTTGATCACATGGTTAATGAGTAGCAGAGCCTTCTGAGCCTCTGATTTTTTTTAGCCCCGAAATTTCTTAGACCATGCCTCCTGCTAACGGCACCATCCTTTGACCAATTAGAAATGTATTCTATTATTTATATAGTAAGACCTCACCTTGCAGATACAATGTCAACAGACTAATTGCAGTATTTATTATTTGTACTCCAGTGGCAGAATTTTTCAGTGTGGTCTATTGGAGCCCTTCACTTGCATAAAACTTCAGACTATTTACTCTGACCCAAATGACCCTACATGATTGATTTGGCCCCTGACTATCTCTCCACCCTCATTTGTAATCCAAATTAAGCTGTCTATTTCTTGACACATCAAGCTTGTTCCTCCTTTTGAATGTTTGCACAAGTTGTTCCCTGTTACCTAGAATGTTTCTTTTTTTATTCTTTCCATGACTGGCTGGTGTTAGGCAGCTTTCAGTTTAAATGGTTACTCCTCAGAGAAGTCTTCTCCAGCCACCATCGATGTGAAGGAATCACTCAAATCTCACCTTGTTTTAAGTCTGTTTATGACACCTACTGCCATCCAGGATTTTCCTGCTTATTTACATGTTTATTTACATTTATTGTCTCCCTGACCAATGGAATGTAAGTAGTCTCCATGAGAACAGTTTTCGTAACACCAAGGTTGCTGGTTCGATTCCCACATGGCCCAGTGAGCTGTGCCCTCTACAACTAGATTGAAGACAACTACTTGACTTGGAGCTGATGGGTCCTGGAAAAACACACTGTTCCCCAATAAAGTTTAAAAAAAAAAAACTAGTAATAATAAGAGGTTAGGATATATTTGGACCAGTGGTTCTTGTAGCCTGCTAAACTAACCTTGCTGGCAGCATTAGCATCTCCTGGGAATGTGCTAGAAATACAAATTCCAAGGAGCTACTGAATCTGACACGCTGGGGATGGGGCCCTGCAATCTGTTTTAATAAGCCACCCAGCTGGTGACTCTGATGCAGATCACTGACTTAGACACGTCTTTGCACCAATCAATTGTCAGAATTCAGGTTTTGTTTGTTTGTTTTTAAGCCAAATTACCATACTTAAAATATTTTTTTCTGTGCATGATTTTGTTAGCAGTATATTCTTTAAATTTTCACATATCAGAAATTTTAAAAATGTACAACTCTAATGAGAATCACTATAGCTAAATCAGTGAATTGAGGACATAATTTAGACTTCTTCAGTATCTTAAGACTCAGCTTCCAAAACTATTTTTAAAATTGAAATTTCTTACTTTCTAAAGTACTTTCTTTGTTTGGAAATTGCTTAAATCTATTTTGAGACCACCTGCTCCAAAGAGTAATTAAAGTTTTAATAAGTTGTAGACCAAACTTGATCAAAGTGTATTCACAATATCTAGGATTAATATAGCCTAGTATTTCTTACAGATCCTTAGAAGGAAAACTGAATACAGGGCACTATATTTGAAGCCCACTGCTCTTAACTGAAGGTTTACTCAGGGACTTTAACATATTTATAAAATCCATTTATATTTTATTTGTCTTGAAAATATTAATTTCCACTATCATGAGTACACAGTATAAAATAGTTTAAAAAAAAAGAATGAGTCAAGAATGGCATCTACATTGATATTTTGAGATATTAATGATTTTCTTATCAGTCACAGTACCAAAACCTTATCTTTTCTTATTTAGAACAGAATATTGTGAAAAATAGCATATTTAATTTTTTAGCAGTATAAACATTTTTGAACAGGAAGGAATATGATGTATCAAATGCCTGCCACAAGCCAGGTACATACAGGTTGTAGAGCTAATAGGTATAGAATCTGCTGTCCAGAGAGTAAAGTAAGTGACTTGACCCAAGTTCCGTGGGTGTTATGCCAGAAACAGGATTCAAAGCTATGCCTGATTCCAAATCCTGTGGTTTTCAACCATGCAATATTGCCTCATAACTCCAATGTATAAAAGACAAGGTAAAAAAATCACCTTAAATCATTAGTGGAAGCTATCAGGGTATAAATAATAAATTAATAAATAAAATTATGACAAGCGGTTGTTCTTTATTCACTAAATATAGTTAAAAAGGTTGACATTACTCCCAGCATATGCCTAATCACTTGAAAATACTGGATCATAATTACGAAATCCATATTCAGCAACTCTTTTTAACAGGTGGGGAAAATGTTATTTGTCATAGAAATGTTCATTTTCAAATTCTTAAAGGAACATAGTGAATAGTAAGATTTTTAAAGAACTATTTGAAAGTGAACAAATTTCCATTTATTCTGTTCCTTTAGAAATTAAAACTACTTCCTTATGTTATTTCTACATTAGATCAAAAAGAATCAAAATTAAATCTAATTGCGGGGAAACCATTTACAGTTGACTGCCTGTCATATTTTATATTATTGGTTACATTATTTAATCCCTTTAACACATATACAATCTGTATTTAAGTAAAACGTGCTCTTGATTTATTGTTAAAATATAATATAGGGTGTATTTTAAGGAGATATTTTTATTTGAAGACTTCATTTTCAGATGCTTAATTTCTCTTGTAAAAGGTAGGAACATTTAATTATTAAATTTAGCATTTATAAAATGTTTTGAGAGTATGTGGTATAATATATTGTGAGCAATACATATAAAAATATATACTCATTTTAAAATTAATTTCATTACTATGTGTTTGATTCTTTTTGGAGTCTCCTTGATACTTTGAACAGGCTTGAAAAAAGTATTCTGAGTGAAGCAGTTTCAGATGTTCTTTAGTGTTTTCGATGTCAAATGTTAAAATGGTCTTATGTGTGGGAGAAGGAAAATTGAGGTACCATTTTCTTAAAAGAGAATATAGAAAAAGTAATTGAAGCACTGTTAAAAATTAAAAGAGCAATATTATCAATTTTTATTTCCCCACGACAAGTCCAATACTCAGTTTAAAATTTACACTTTTCCATTTTCTTTCTTTCTTTGATATGCTTTTGACTATTTAAAAGCAAATTACACTAGTCCCCCTCTTATCCGTGAGGGATACAGTCCAAAACCCCAGAGTGGATAGTACCAAACATTATATATATATATATATATATATATATATATATATATATATATATATATAATGTTTTTTTTTCCTGTACATACCGATGATAAAGTTTAATTTATAAATCAGGCAATTTAACAGACAGAATTTAACATTTGTTCTCACTATAGATCTTAAGCACCCTCCACATACAATTTGTTTTTTGTCTTATTAAGGCGAGAACTTCTACCTTTTCACTTAAAGGAAGCACTTTATGGTTTCTTTGGCATATCCAAATTGTCAGAATCACAAGTCTTGAGCTTGGGTTCATTATTAAGTAAAATAAGTGTTACTTGAACACAAGCATTGTGATTCCACAGCATTGGCTAGTAACCGAGATGACTACTGAGTGACTAATGGATGGATGGCATATGCAGCCTGGACATGCTGGACAAAGGGAGGATTCATGTCCCAGGCAGGACAGAGCAGGATCACACAAGATTGTATCACACTGCTTAGATTGGCACACAATTTAAAACTGATGAACTGTTTATTTCTGGAATTTCCCATTTAACAGCTTTGGACTGTGGTTGACTATGGGTAATTGAAACCTTGGAAAATAAAACCACAGATGGGGGACTACTGTACAAGAGAGCAGTGAAGAAAAAGGGAATTATAGAGAAGAAAAGGAAATGTGGCAGATAAACTATAAACCTCTAGACTCGTAATTTGTTAGAAGTTCTGTAAAAATTGGGGATAAGTTGCTAAAGTGACAAAGCTATAAAGTGTTATTCTTCCTTATCATAGAGCAGTGGTTCTCAGCTGTGGGTGAGTGTGCTCCTCAGGGCACATTTGGCAATGTTTGGAAATATTTTTGATTGTCCTCACGTGAGGGGATTGGAATGCTGCCACTGACATCTTATGCGCAGAGATCAGGGGTGCTGCCGAACGTCCTACAGTACATAGGACAGGCCCCCAATAAGGAATTGTCTAGTCCAAAATGTCACGAGTGGAAAACTGAGATGCCCTGCTTGAAAAGAGACACATCTCTCTCATTTCAAAAATGATAGAAATACAGAGAAATATGCTTAAGGCCATACAACTGCTAAATGAGCTGCGATCTCCTGACCCCAAGCCAGGGTCCTTCGCTTGGTTCTCATTGTTCTTAGAATCAAAACTTCAGTTATCTTTGGAGAATTGGAGGTGGGAGAAAGGAGGAAGAGAATTATCAAAGTCAATGTTATGTCTTTATTTTTATGTTCCTGTTAATTGGGTTTATATTTTGTTTATTCAAATGTCTTATTTATATAATATGTAGAAGTACTGTTTGTTTTGGAATTGATAGCTTCAATTTTTTTCTCCATTAAAAACTTAATCAATACATACTATCAATGTTTATTAAGTTCAAAACATCTTGCATCTTATACCATAGGGTATAAGAATTTTAAGACAAAATTCTAGCTTTTGGGGAAACTGTAGTATAAAAGAAAATGAAACCTTTAAAATGTGGGAGAAATTATTCAAAATATAAGTTGAACAGGGATAGAAACTACCTTGTGTCTGAAATTGTTTGTAGGGAAACACTTAAATACCCAAGAATAGATGTTTGGGTACATGACAGTATTTATATACCGGGGGTGCCCAAAAAAATGTACACATTTTAAGGGATGTTATCTATGTATTATTTTTTGAAGTTGAATTGAATTAGACTAGCAATGTGTAGTATGACATTTGCTCAAAAGATGGCTTTAATCAAATGAATGCTAGCGTCATTCATTGTATTACAATTTTAATACAGTTTTTTCCTTTCTTAAAACGTGTATACCTTTTTTTTGGCACCCTCTGTATAAAGGAATATTATGTACTCATTATAAATTATGTTTATGATGAATTTGTAATAACAAACGTACATCCTGTGTTAAGAGAAAAAAATAAAACAGAATACAAAATTTAAACTGCTTTTAACTAAAAATAAAAGACATAAATATTGGCATATAAAGTATCTGGTGTATAGTATTACAGTATTTAAAATTCAAAGAGGTCTTAGTTACAGTATTCTTTTAACCATGCTGGATTATATTGATTCATTCATTCATGTAACACTTATTTTCTCAACACCTTCTATGTTCCTTCTATGTTTTAAGCAGTATGCTAGATTCTAGAGAAAAGGCAGTGAACAAGAGAAACACAAAACTTCCTTAACATGCTAATAGTCTTTTTAGGGAAGACAGACAAATAAGCAATAAAAAATTGTGTTAAGTAGTAAAGGAATCCTGTGGGAGTGAAGAACTAAAGTCCTGTAGTATTATTAGTAAGGGTAGACTAGACTAAGCTTAGTAACAAGTTAACCCAGAAATCTTAATAATTTGTCTCACAAGGAATTTGTTTTTCACTCAGATAATGCCCAGTTTGTATCAGGCAGCCCTCCCCCTTCTTGCACAACCGTGTGGCTTCTCCCATTGCCATGACCGGGGAAGGGAGAGCAGATGAATCCTATGGGACATTTTTAAGGGCCAGTCCTATAGTGGTTTCCATCTTTTTCTTTCACATCTCCCTGGCAAGAAATCAGCCTCATTCCCCCAGCCTAACTGGAAGGCCTGCTAGAAAACGCAGAGCTATTTCACTATTGTTTGAGCACCAACTTCGTCACAGGTCTTCACCACAGATTGCACAATTTAGAAAAGGCTTCCCCAGAAGTTGTGGCATCTAAATGGAGACCTGAAAATAAGATGTGGTTAGCTAGACCGAGAAAGAGATGAAGAGATAATTTCAAGTAGAAATAATCCTGTGCCAATGACTAGAGAAGAGGGGAGGATGACCCTTCTAAGACATGGAAGTGTAGTACTTGAACAATGAATGTCGAGGGAAGGCAGATAGGGGCACAGTTTAAAGGACTTATTACGCTGTGTTAAGGTGTTTAGAAATTATTCTGAAGGCAATGAGAGGTCATTAGAAGGTGTAAACCATGATAAAGTTTGAGTAATGTGAGTAGAGAAATTTAATAAAGTTTGCATTTGAGAAATATCATTGTGGTTGCAGTGAAGAGTATGGACTGGAGGAGAGCATGATTGCAGGTGGGAGTCCAGGTAAAAACCTCTAGCATCAGTCTAGTTAAGCAATGATGGGGACGTATAGGAATGGGAATAGAAAAAAAATACACTGAAGAGATATTTAAGAGGTATAATGGTTGGAATTTAGTAGTCCTTGAGCAGACAGTAATAAGAGGAGTGGGTTATATGGGGATGTGATTGGTTCCGTTTGGGGCATATCAAAGTGTTTATGTCTAAACCAAAGAGTTGAATGCATAGGTCTGGAGATCAGAAGAGAGATCTGAGCTAAAGATATTTATTTGGGATTTGTCAGCATATAGAACATAACTGAAACCACAAGAGTAGGGGAAATGCACACTGTACATACAGGGGAAATGCACACTGTACTGGGATGTGCACACTGTGAGAAGGGGAAATGCACACTGTACACACAAGGGAAATGCACACTGTACATTCAGGGGAAATGCACACTGTACAGGGAAAATGAACACTGTACATACAGGGGAAATGTACACTGCACTGGGGATGTGCACACTGTACATACAGGGGAAATGCACACTGTATATACAGGGGAAATGCACACTGTACAGGGGAAATACACACTGTGAGAAGGGGAAAAGCACACTGTACCGGGGATGTGCCCACTGTGAGAAGCGAGGAGGGCCTGTGGCAGAGCCCTGCAGATGCTATTTAAGGCAGAGGTTCTTAGCTTTCACAGTGCATCTGAATCACCTGATGAGCTTTTAAAAAATACAGTACCTGGCCCCCACACTCCAGAGATTGTGATTCAGTTGGTCTGAGTGTGTCCTAAAATATCCTGTTTCAGAAGCCCCCCTGAATTCTAATGTATAGGCAAGGTTGATAACCGTGGAGGTTGGGTTCGCCAGAAAACAAAGAGAACACAAAGGAAGTTAATCAGTGAGAGGAGGGAAACTATCTGGTGTCTCCAGGCCAAAGAAAGAAACATTTCAAGGAATGGGCTGAGCCAAAAGCTGCTGAGAAGTATGAAAATTGATAATCAAAAGGTGTCACTGGATTTGCCAATATGAAAGTGATTTGATGTCCTGAATGAAGGGTCATGGAAGCCTAATTACTATAATTTGAGTAGTAAGTGAGAGGTAAAGAAAACGATACAGTCTCCACTCTTTCCTGGAGTGTGATTGTGAAAGGGAGGTATAAAAAAGGGTAGTAGATGGAGAGAACTTGAAATTGAAGGCAGGCTCTTTTCATACTAGGAGAAACTTGAGTGTGTTTAACTTCTAAGGGTAATAGAGAGACTGAACAAATTAGCAACAGAAAGGATAAACAGGTAAAAGGAGTGAGACTAGGAAACCAGAGCACAGGAAGAGAAACCCCTTTCCATTTTAAGAGGGAAGAAGTAAATGTTGGAAATCTGTGAGTGTCAGTTTGTAGCGTTGGTGGTAGAAAATTGAGGGAGTTGAGTTCTCATCTCATCTAAGGGCATTTTTTTTTTCTATTGACCAGCCTTTGATATCATCTGCTGGGAATGAGGGAAGAGATTGTAAGGACAGAGTTTTTAGAGAAGTGATGAATGATTGAAACAATCACTATGGAGGATGAGAGAGCTAAAGAAGAAAAGTTAATGTGATTACTGGGCATCATTGAGGCCCAAATTGAGAATGCTGACCGAGGATTTATGATGGCTACTATCTATAGCTTTATACTTGGTTATTTTTTTCTGGAAGCTCTCAGGAGCCCAGGTACAGTGGAAGGACAGTGGAGCAGGGCAATTGAAAATATTGAGAAACGAGTGGTTGAAGTGATGTATAATGTAATAAACGCAGAGTAGGGAAGGCGGTGAAAAGAAAGGACAAAAAATCAGAAAATAGCCTATGAATGGTCTCCAGTTTGGTTTTTAGCACATAACACCAATGTATGTATGTATTTACCTCTATGCTAATATACCTTATGTAAAGCTTACATAGAGTATGTTAAATAAAATATATCGCTATCCTTTAATAAAATCTACTGTGTATAACCTGCAACCTACTTTATATATCCTGCAAAAACAAATTATTAAACATAGAAAATAGTAAAGATAAAAAAGTTCTAAGGTTTTTGTCCTGTACTCTACTGCATCATCTTGCACATCCCACTTTGGGATGACTTGCCTCACGAATCTATATACTGGATTGTCATTAGAAGAGAATGCTGGAAAGTTGGGAAGTCACGGTGGGAGAGTAGAATGTCTGAGTTTATTATTTTGAAAGTACAGCAGTAATGGCATGTGGGGCATGTCTATGGAAGTGGTTGATTGAGTCACCAGGAAAAATCAAGAAATGGAAGAGAAATATGGGGTCATTCCAGTAGAACATTGAAGTTCCTCTGGCTGATTGCAATATTTGGATAAGAAGGACAGCCTGGTGAGCCAGGTGCCAGAGGATAAAAAATGAAAGGTGTTTCTGAAGAGGAAGGTACCTAGTAGGTTGCAGCAAGGAAGAGGGGCAAAAAGCATGGGCTTGTACTCCCTGAGAGACTTTTTGTAGAGAGTACCTGGAGTAGACAATGAATACGGAAAGACCTTCCTAGCTCAAAAGTACTTCTTCACATTCCATTGTAGGTAATTCGTTTAAGTGAATGAGTCCCTCACCTTTTGTTGATACCACTGCAGAGGGATAAAGTGATATACACTCTAGAATTAATTGTTTTAATGAAATCAATACTTAGCTTAAATCAGCATTAAGTAATGAAATTAAAAACTTGCTAGAATTGGAGAATTTTCGAATCTTTGGTCAAAATATCTTTATTTTCTCTCCAAAAAAAAATGGGATCCATCTTACAGTTTTGTTGATTCATTAATGTTTCTATGATAATTTTTATAGTGATATTACTTAATGTAGGTTAAAGTTTAAACTAATGAAAAGAAAAATAGAATGAAATCAGAGCTGTCTTGAAACCTACAAGGCGTATGATCATAAGTCTGGGGCACTTGTAATGGCAGATCTGAATAAATTAGGAGATTTGGGATTTCTGGAGGTTATCATGAGGGTCTACAGATTAGGGTAACATGAGGAAGTAAGAGAGAGTATTAGGAGAGAAAGGTAAAACAAACTGAGGGGAAAATGGGTCTGATTTGCAAAATTCTCTGGAACCGGAATGGAGACTGTTTGCCTCTGAAACTCATCTGACCTGATTGATGCCATTGGTATATTTGGGGATCTCTGAATGAGGAAAGCCTCACTTGGAAAGCTGCTAACCTCAGTGAACCTTTGTTCATTCCTGTCCAACCTACCACAGTTTCTGAATATCCACTTCCTCCAATTTTCCAAGGTCTCCCCTTTCAATCTAGGTGCTTTACAGCAGATAGAGGTGCAAAAGAGCATTTGTTGACTCAGACACTCATTCATCAAACTGCTCCCTATTGATTGTCTAGCACTATTTGATGCTGGGTATGCATTAGTAAATAAGAAAGTTCATGTCCTCAAGGAGCTTACAGACGAGTAGGGTGGACAGATAATTAAACAGCTGGAATATAGTGTGATAAATTCACTCTAATTTGATAGAGAGGACACCCAAACCCATTTAGATGAGTCTTCTGGGAGAATGTGACATTTTGTGCGAGGCCTAAGACCTTTAAGGGGAGTAGGAATTTGCCACTTGAAGATCAGAGGGAGTATTGAGTCACTGGGAGGATGAGTGATCAGACTGAAGGAATAGAGTATAATGTCCTTAAGGCAAGAGAAGGCAAAAAAGAGCCATATACTGACGGGGAAAATTAGATTAAATATTAACCTCCCATTGTCTTCTCCATCTCCATCGTCAGAGGTATGCTGAGATTTTCCTACAAGTACATAACTACATATAGCCCTCAAATGCCAAGGTCTCAGACTTGCACGTTCCAGTTATCTAATGCTGCATAACAAATGACCCAAAGTTAATAGAATAGAACAACCGTTTATTATACTCACAGATTCTGGGTCAGAATTTCAGACAGGTCACAGCAGAGATGGTTTGTCTCAGTTCCACGATGTTTGGGATCCCAACTTGAGGACTGGAAGGCTGTGAGGGCCAAAATCATCCGCAGAATTATTCATTCACCTGTCAAGCCTTATTGGCTTGGGGCTTAACACTCCAATAGGGCCTCTCCCTATGGTCTCTCCTCATGGGCTAGTTTGAGCTTCCTCAGAACGTGGTGACCAGGACCCAAGAGTAAGTGTCTGAAGAAGAAAACTAGGTGTAAGCTTTATCTTTTTTTATGACCAGCTTCAGAAAACACATAGCATCGTCTTTACCGTACTTTGTTGGAGCAGCATAAGCTCTGGTCCCTGTTCAAGGGAAGGGAACATAGAACCTACCTCTCAGTGGAAAGAGTGCCAATCACATTGTAACAAGAAAATGTGGGAAGGGGTTGATTGATTGATTGATTGATTGATTAGCATCTTTGGCAAGTACAATCTTGCACACTCCTCATTTAATAATGTTCACAAATAGGAATAAATCTGTGTTTCACTGCACCACTTATTGTAGCAGTCACTAGTTGTCCTTTATGGCTAACCTGTTAGTTTGGTTATTCATCCATGATGTCTTTGACGTTACTTTTGAGGTATTTTATAAATGTTAATTGTCCCATCCTGTCCAGTATGTGCATAAGCAAAAGATGGCCAGAAGGGGTATTAAGAAAAATCATATGATTCCATTGGGTATCAACAATGATTTTTAATTAAAGCAGTGATAAACATATTGGGTTGTCAGAAAAGTCATGACGCATTTATTTTCTATGGTTTTTGTTGCAAAAATGCATCGTGACTTTTCCAACAACCCTATATAATTACTGCTTGTACAAAGGTCTGATACTTAAGTTCACGAACTCATCCTAGAAAAAGTGCTACATACCTCATTGCTGAATATCACTACGGTCACCTTCGAAGTACTCCCCTTGGGAAGCTATGCACTGATGCCAGCACCTAGTCCACCCTTCAAAGCAATTTTGGAACTCTTTTTCTGGAATGGCCAGAGCTGTTGTCGTGTTACCCTTGATGTCCTGAATGTCATCAAAATGTCTTCTTTCAATATTTACTTTATCTTTGGATAAAGAAAGAAGTCATTGGGAACCAGATCAGATGAGTAAGGAGGGTATTCAAATTCAGTTATTTGTTTACTGGCTAAAAACTCCCTCACAGACAGTGCCATGTGAGCTGGTGCAATGTCGTGATGTAAGCAAGAGCCATGAATTGTTGGTGAAAAGTTCAGATCATCTAACTTATTCACACAGCCTTTTCAGCACTTCCAAATAGTACACTTGGTTAACTGTTTGTCCAGCTGGTACAAATTCATAATGAATAATCCTTCTGATATCAAAAAAGTTTAGCAACATCTGTGCAACAAGTTCGCAGACTTAGTTGTCAGTCCTCATATGTTGGCACTTTAGACATAGAAATAAATGGAAATGAATGAATATTCTTTCAGAACTTAATATGATTTTAAGTAAAGGAACTTCAGTACTACTTTGTCATCTTTACAATCCTGCTAGCTAGGTAGTACATTTTGGTGTTGTTGTTTTTTAGCCTTATTTTATTGCACTCTACTGCCTACTATCCTCAGCTATAAAATAAACAGAATATTAAACTTTAAAAATATTGTGTTCTTTCAGTAAAAATAGATGTTAAAGTTAAAAATACAACTCATTGCATTTCTGTTTGTTTTCCTTTGGTTGGCCCTGATTTTCTCATGCATAGAATTTGCTTTATGTTTGCAAAATGTGTGTGCGCACACATGTGTATGTATATGCAAACACAAATATGCTGAACAGTCACAATATACATGCATAATACATAGTCATAAATCCAAAATTAAACCCTTTCTTGTTTCACTTGTATATCTTAACCACTGAGTCCTGTGATTTCAAATGATCCAGGAAGGCCTGGAAAGATAATTTTTTAAAGTCATGTATATATTCTTTTTTTTTTCACTGTAATTTTACTTATTTGTTTATTTGTTTGTTTTCATTGTATGTATTCTTGATGTGATTTTCTGTTCTAATCTGTCCCACCCTTACTTATTCTGCCTCAAAAATATTGTAGGGACAGGTTAAATTGGGCACAAATTAAGCAGAATATTGCTTTCTCCTGTTTCAGCCAAATCTCAGAATATCACTGACCTAATAACAAAAGACTTCCTGGTCTACTTTGATTAAAGTTGAAAAAAGTAGATTAAGTAGTGTCAACTATTTTGTGCCAGGTGCTGTGCATCTGTTACCTCATTTAATCCTCATAACGACCTAGAAGACTATCTGTTATTCTCTATTTCACACAGGAGACAGCGAAGCTTGGAAGAAATGAAGTAGCTTGTCTACTACCCAGCTGTGACATAGTGGTGACAATAAATTAGATTCTAGACCAGATCTGCTGAACTCCAAATACTGTGCTCTGTCAGTTTAGTCTCAGTACCCTTAGTTCTTTAATATTTCAAAGTTGAATATTATTTTGATTTAACATCAATGTGAGTGACAAGAATTAAATTGCTTGTTTTATTCTAGCTTGTTTGTGGAGGGCATTTGCAGGAGCAGTAGAAGACTCATGAGAGCAGAATGTTGGCCCTACTAGGAGCTCATTCTGTTCATTGGCAAATCAAATTTTTAAAGGTCTTTGTTACGGCCAAAAAAGTTTACAAAGAAACTGTGAAAAGGATAATATATTACGTTGTACAAAACCAGAACATTCTAACTTACCAAGAAAACATAAATGGAAGAATTTAATCAGAATATAAGTTGCCTGTAAGAAAATATAACATTCTGTGAGAAATCAAACTGTTGCCTTAAAATAAATTCACCCATATCCATGTAAGCACCAGGAAGAAAATGAAATGTACGTTATCAACTTGTATTATGTTTTCCCTTATTGTACCAAAGCCAAACACAACCCCAGCTGTGTTGCTGCTTACTGCTTGATCTTACTCTTATTTTGCTTTCCATCAGTGACTTTTTTTCCTTTTTAGAGTAACATATTTCCTTAACGGTGGGGTTGCATTTCTTACTGAGATCCAAATTAATGTAATTGAAAACATTACAGGCTTAAAAATGTTTTAATATTTAATGTGGTGGCTCATGGGTAAATATTCCTGGAGTCATAGAAAAGTTAAGATAGGAGTAGTAGTACATGAAACATTCCCCAAAGCCCATCACTGCTGGAGGAAAAGCCAGGACTGTGGCCTTCGTTCAGAGAACCTTTTCAGCTGCACAGCCTGTTGATGTTCTGATACACGCTGAGTGCCAAGGTGACAAATTAGTACGTGGAATAGTTTGGAAAGTCAGCCTTACAATTCAATGACGTGCCCTTTCTTTGCTCCGGACCAGAGATATGCCCAACTGTGCCATCCCATCATAGATCCCCTGGCTTCTTTCTTGTAATTTCTAGGCCTGTCAGTGGCATGGAAAACTGAAACAAGATAGGCATGACTTTTGAAATTTCATTGTATTTTAGATAAACATAGATCTTTGAAATTTGATTTGAAAATAAATCTTACCAGAGTTAGGAGAAGAAGTTCAGTACGTTAACTCATATCATCAAAACTCATTTTTAGCATTATTCAGTAGTTCATTTACAATCCTGCTCCTGATGTAATAATTTTTACGGCAGGCACTAGGCATGACCAATGCAGTATAATATATGTGTGCCTGATGACGTTGTAAGGAGCAGTATGAGGAGCCGAGTTTCTTCCTCCCTTTCTCCTGGTTAGCGCTAATTCCTTCTTTAATATCCAGCTTAGAATCATCCCTTCTTGAGTCATTCTCTGATCTATTCATTCTGCACTAGGTGTACCTCTTCTGGGAACATCTGTAGCACCCTGTACACGCTCAGGCCCTTCTCTTTATCTGTGTCTTCCCTCACGGGACTGTGAAATTGTCACCCTCCCTGTTTTTCATCTTTGTAGCCTCAGCAGCTCCTCTGGTGCCTGATACTTGGGAGGCACCAACATCTTTGTTGAATGAATGCCTACATGAAAAAAAAATGAATATGGCTAGATTTCCAGGTATTTTATGAAGCACATATTCAGAGAAGGTTGTGTTTCAGAAGGAGAAAAAGCATTAGCTCAGTCCCCAAGAAACATGAAGCCAGTGCCTTTGCTACGCTTCTTCATCTCGTCGTGCAATATTATTTTTGTTCCTTTGAATCTTTAACCTATGGCACTAAACTAAATATAGCTGCTATTTAAATTATATTTTATAACTGTGTCAGTAAGATTTTAACACAATGTTGACTTTATTAAACTAACGAGTTTAACATTTTTTCAGCATTCTTAATTTACAGTTGTATTATTTTGTGGCCAGTTTTCCTCTCAGAAAATATGTCTTTCATTATTTAGTGGAGGCAGTAGCAAAATAAGATTTATTTGCCTTGTGGTGAAAACTTGACTTTTGGTGAATGCTTTGGAATATGTCTATTTTTAAAGTTACAGGCTTTCTGATTTAAATATAAAATTGGGTGAATAATAATTATAGTTTTTTATGACAGAGTTCTCAAATTGCCTTCATGTATTTTTTTATATAATGTTCAAATTAAAGACTTGTGAGGTAGTGTAGTACTTATGAGATAATATCATGGGATGTTATTATATTCCATTTTATAAATAAGTAAACTAGGAATCACAAAGGTTAAATAATACCTTAGATTGTACAGATGGGTCTGGAATTTAATTTTAATTTTTACTATTGATTCAGTTTCTTTAATAGTATTGTTCAGATTTTTCTATTTAATCTGTGTCAGTAAGCTGTATTTTTCTGGGAATTTGTCCATTTTGTTTATGTTTTCTAATGTATTGGGCTTGAAGCTTTTTAAATATACTCATTATTTTAGTGCCTGCATTACCTATAGTTATGTTATTTCTGATATTAACTATTGCTGCATGCCTGTCTTCCTCCTTCTCTTCTTCTGTTCATCCCTCCTATTTTTCATCCCTTTTTTACTACATTTGCTAAATCGCTCCCAAAGCTTGCAGCTTCATTTAGCTTTTCAGAGCTTTGCTGTTCCCTCTATTCTACTTTCTATTTCTTTAATTTCTGTTCTTATGCTATTTCTTGTCCTCTGCTTTTTGCTTTTTTCTTAAGTTTCTATTGTGGTATAACTGATGTCTCTATTTTCTTTAAGTTTATTTTGTTTCTCTTACCAAACGTATTTTTTGGATTCTCAGACTACTGATTTTTTTTTTCCTCAATAGTCATTTAAGGCTATAAAATCAATTATGACTTTTGTATATACCACAAGTTTTCACATTAGATTTTGTTTGTCATTTAGTTCTAAATGTTTAATTCCAATTTGAGTTATTTAGAAGTATGCTTATTTTCAAAACAATTGAATTATTTCAAGTATTTTTTTTATTCTATTTTATCTTAACCTTGTTGTAAGGGAGTGTGGTTTGTATTATATCAATCATTTAAAATTTCTGAGCCTGCTCTTGTGGCCTATTGAGTGGTCAGGTTTTTCAAATGTTTATTTTGGAAATGTACTTGAAAATAATGTGTACTCTACAACTCTTGGTACCATTTTATATAGAATCTATTCATTATATAAGGGTAATTGTTCAAATCTTCCATGCTCTTATGATATTGTCTTCTTGACCTTTCAATTACTAAACTGTGTTAAAATCTCCTATTTGTGGTGTTTGTTTAGTTTGTCTTGTCAGGTTTTGCTTTATGTATTTTACATTTATTAGTTGCATATAAGTTGGATATTGTTATGTCCTCCTGGAGAATTAAGCCTTTTATTATTTAAAAATGATCCTTTTTATTTCTGGTAATGCTTTTTGCCAGAGTACATTTTGGTTAATATTAATATATTTTTAGTAATATTTTCCATTAATATTTCTTTCATCTTGTACTTTGATGTTATGTATGTGTCTTTTGAAAAGAAAACAATATAACAAAAACATTTTTAATCCAATCAGACAGTTTTTCTCTTTTAATTGGAGCATACAGTTTATTTACATTTATTATAAATACTGATATATTTGGGTTTATTTTTACCATTTTATTTTGTGTTTTTATTTTTCCACTACTTCTTTGTTTCTTTTTCTTCCCTTTGTTGCCTTCTTTTTGTCTTCTTTATTTTTTCCTCATCCATTTTTATTGTTATTGTACTACTAGTTTGCAAGTCATATTCTCTATTTTTAGTTGGTTACCATAGATATGATATCATGTGTACATTTCAAATTATATACATATCTTTACTCTCCACCCAAATAAATAACACCTTAGAACAGAACAGTTTAACTCTGCTCAGTTTTTCCCAGTTTATATATTTTTATTTTATGTATTTAATGCTATCATTTTTTATTTTGTAAGAAACAAATATCATTGTTTTATAATATTAATATTGCTTATATTTACTGTCCTTCTTCCCCTTATCATTTCTCTGGCATTTCAGATCTTACATCTGGTATTATTTTCCTTTTGCTTGAAAGTAGGTTCAGTGAAGATCTGAGAGGATAAACCATCTCAGTTTTTATCTCTAAATGACCTTATTTCGCTCTCATTGTTAGAAGAATTTTGTTGAGTATACAATTCTAGGTTACCAGTGAATTTCTTTTAGCTTATCGAAGATACTGTCTTCTAGCGTCTACTGTTCTTTCAAAAATTTAATTATTGGTCTGTCAGTGCTTTGAATGTAATTTTTCTTTTCTCTGTTTGCTTTTGGAATTTTTCCTTTTTCTGATATTTTCTGCAGTTTTGCTCTTCTTGTATAGCCTCTACTTCCTTCTCTCTTTGTTAGAACTGTAATTCAGATACGTGTTAGATTTTTTGACAATATTTACCTTCTTTCAGGACTACTTTTGACATAAAACGTTCACTTCTCTATTTCATTTCTCCAGTTCTCATTTCAGCTGTATTGAAGTTACTATTTAACCTGTTGGTGGATATTTATTTTTGCTTTGATTTTTTAAAAAATCTGTTTTCTTGTTTTTTCAGAATTTGTGTTTTTATATTGTTAAACTTTTTATATCTTGAAACATATTAAACATATTTATATTGTGTGTGTAGTTATTCTGATACCTGGCAACTTCTTAGAAGTGAATCTATCATATGTTTTTGTTTGTTTTATTTATAGTGCCTTGTTTTTATATGTATTTAAATGATTTTTTTTAAATCTTGTGCTACTCATTTTTCTTTAAATTTTACATGTGAAAGTATTTTGATACTTGTGATGAATGTGGATTTTCAGGGTTTCCATTTGTTTCTGTCAGATGCCTGAGAACACTATTAGTATGATACCATTAATATAAGACCACCTGAAATTCTTGGCTGGCGGTTTTGTGGAGCAAGAGTAGGGAGGCTTTAGACTGCAGACTTCAGTGAGGGTTAGTCTCTGGTTACAAATCCGCAGAGAGGACTTATTTTTCCCATCCACCCAGTGCCAAAGTTCTGTATATGTCATTTTCCTTGCATTCCTCTAGGGGAAGTGGTCAGGGATGGTATGGCATATTCCTTAAGAGCATTGTCTCTAGACCTAGACTGTCTTAATTTGCATTTTGGCTCTACTGCTGACCTTGAACAAATTACATCACCTTTCCATGCATCACTGTTTTGATCTCTAGGATAAGGATAATGGTGCCTTTTTTATTGTTTTGTGAGAATTAGATGAGTTGCTATCTTTGAGGCACTTAGAACACAGTAAGTTCTATAAATGTTTCCTATTATTCTGGTCATTGTTATCTTGTTTAAGATACTAAGTGAGTAGTTTTTTGTGGTCCCAGTATTATGGAGGTTCTGCTGTTGTACATCCCACCTTTTGAGGACACAAAAATTAATACTCAAGCTCAGCTGTCTCAGCACATAATCTCAAAGTAAAAGACAATTTAACTGCTTGCCTTACTACTATGAATATTAAGCCTCACTTAATCTTGTCTTCACAATTTATTACTTTTTTTTGTTAGCTCATGGGAACATTTAAGAAATATTTTGTTTTATATTTCTTATTTTATTTCACTTGTTTTCATTGTTTTCAAGTAGTATTCATGTTAGAGGAAATGGAAGTCCATTATACAGCTTGTAAATGGTAAAGCGAAGACTAAAATCACAAATTGACTCTGAGCATGTGGTTTAAGAAATAACTACACAGAAGAAATAATACGTGTATTAAGTATTTGAAATACAGATGTTTCAAATATTTGAAATCACTAATCAAGAAATACTGACAGAAGTAACTGTACAATACTATGTTTTTTTAATCAAATTAGAAAAAGAAAGACAAGCAGGCAGACAGGAAGGGGAGAGGGAGGGAGAAAGGAAGGAAGGGAGGAAGGAAGGAAGGAAGGAAGGTAGGAAGGAAGGGAGAAAATGGAATTCGAAATCCCCAAATTACAAGCATTCAAATATCCAGATACCTTCATATCTCTTACTGGTAAGAATGTTAATTGCTACAACTCTTATGCAGAGCAATTTGGCAGTGTATATCCAAGTTGTTAAAATATTTGTATATGTGACACATAAATTTCACTTCTAAGAATGTGTAAAAAGAATTAAAGATATGTGCAAAGATTTAGCCACAAGAGTGGTCATTACATCACTTAATAATAAATTAAAATATTGGAAATAAATAATTGTCTCACAATAAGAGAATGGGTTGAGTTGAGTGTGAAATATTCATATGATAAAATGCTAAATAGCATTTTAAAAGATGTCTTTGAAGTATATTTATGCCATCAAATGAAGTTCATGATTCATTGAGGGGAAACATGATTACAAGCTAAAATATACTATCTAATTGTTTTAGAATAACAGTGTATATATAAACATAATTGATCTCAAAATTTTAAAAGTAATAGTTCTTAGGATTGAGGTTTTGGATGATTTTAACACTCTTTTTCTTATTTGTATTTTCTACAATGATCTGAAGATTATTAAAATGGAGAAGGTGCTATTAAATAAATTCTTAAATAAGAATCATAAGTCACAATACCATTACTCTAATATAAACTATTCATATTTTTGCATATTGACTTTTCAATTCTAGTGATTAAGCACATGCATTTTTATGTAGTTAAAATTATTCTGTACATATATTTTGTAATCTGCCTTTTTCTTTGGCATTAAAATCTAATTAATTTTTCGTGTTTCTTCATGGCTTTGCAATTAGTTATCAATTTGATGACTGCATTGTGTTCTATTTGTCTAATTACTAAAATTTAATATATCTTCTCCAGTTATTTAAATATTTACTTTTCTAGGATTTATCTGTTATGGTTAGCATATCAATTAAATAATAAAATGAAAATTCTGAAGATAATATAAACAGCTATAATTTATCACATACCTCTTTTTTGTTTAAAAGTTATATTTAATTCTTCGAACAGCTCTACAAGTTAGGCATTATTATCTTCTCATTAAAGATGAAACAGGTTTAAAGAAGTAGTAACTCATTGATTATAAAGCCAGTGACAGGTTGAGTGAGAATTCAGTTTTGTCTGATTGTTTTTCTGATTTGTAGAGCTTTTTCTGCTATCATTTGTAAAACTGTGTTCCCTAATTGTTAACAGGAATGAAAATTAGTTTGCGTTAATTCTGTGTCCTGAATCCCATGTCTATTTCAGAATTTTTAAGACAATTATCTTTTAAGTTACACCAAGGTTAAAACGACCAATAACTTTCAGTTTCCCATCTTGTGAATAGGAGTTCCCCTGCCCAACCTCTGGAAGGTTTTAGATCTTTCTTTCCTCAGTGTTTTATATGTTTTGTAATGATTCACCTTGTTGTTTATTCTGTTTTCATCCTTTGACCATTTGGGAATTTTTCATCTTTTATTTCTTTGATAGTTTTATGCATCATAATTTTGCTGTTGTTGATGATATTGTTATTGCTGTTGTTGCATCCTTTTGGTACTCCTATTATTTGGGTACTAGACCTCTTACACTCTAATTGTTTTTATGTTTTGTTTCCTACTGTTCATTTCGCTATCATTTTGTAGAACAGTTCTTCAGCTTTATCTCTGAATCCTCTTTTTCTAAATTTATGCTTTATTATTTTTTTTTCATTTCTGATCTTGTTCTCTGTGAGCTTCTTTTCTATAGCTTCTGATTCTTGTTTCCTGGATACAATATAGTTTTTTGTTTCTGTGGTTTTTCAATATATTTTTGAAGTGTCTTGTGTTCCCTAAATTTTATCAGTTTCTGCACGTTCTCTATTGTTATTTTTCTATGGTTTGAATCCTGTCTCTGTGCTATGAACAGAGCTTGTTGACTGAAGAGCTTTGCTCAGAGTTGAATGAGCAATGAACTGATCTCTATAGGGAGTACACCAAATGTCAGTATCTCAAGATACATTTACTCTTGGGCAGTTCAGATTACATCGAGAGGAATTTTCCAGTCTCTTGCCTCTGGAGTAAGAGCCTGGATGCTAGCATTCTGGAAGGCAGTCATTGGAATAGGAGTGGTGGTATAATAAACCTTTATTTAATCCCACTTGTTAAGCAAGGCTCCTTATTCCACTCTCAGCTCTTCTTCGTGTCTCGTAATCTGAGGCCTCTCTGGTTCAACCTTTTAGAGAATAAAACGCCAGTCACCTACTTGAGTAGTCACCTGGTTCCAGAGTAGGGAAGGAGATCAGTTTATTTGGCATCTTCTTTAAAAAATTGTCAACTATTCCTTCCACTTAAAGCCCTATCCTATTACATCCTTGTATCCGGAAGTACAATTCCTAAGCTTTTCTGAGGCTCTGCAATAGAATTGCTTTCTCTCTCTCCCTTGTCTTGCTCCCGCTCTCATCTTCCTTCCTTTCTTCCCTCCCTTACTTTTCTCACCATTTAGGTTATCTTTAGTCAATCCAATTTCCAGTTTTAAAAATTGTATTGACATCTTTTATCTGTTTTTGTCTCTTTCTTCTTTTTTTCTTGTAGTGTTATAATTTTGAAATATATATATTTACTATCATTTAAATGGTATTTCAGGAAAGGGTGGAGATGAACCCATGTTTTATGTACTATGCTTAACTAGATACATAATTTATTTTATAATATTATGGCCAACCATTCAAGAATGTGACATTTTCTTTGTGTATTTATGTCATAGTTTAAATTTTTAAATTAAGTGTAATGATTTTCTTCATAAAGATTAAATGCACCTCTCATTAAATTACATTCCAAATATGCAGTTTTCCTTGTTATTTGGAATGAAACCTCTTCTTTCTTTGTAATTTCTGGCTACTCGTTACTTGGTGATACTAATGTAGTATATTTAACTTATATCTAGAAAATTTATTAAACTCATTCGTTTTATAATTTCTGCACTGATTCTTTTAGATTTCATAGCATATAATCTTTTTATAAAAATTATAATTTGCCTTTTATGTTATATTAATTCATTGTGGTTTTTTCTACATTTGTAAAAACTATTTAAAACCATTTTAAATGATATTGGTAATACTTAATATCTTTATTTTATCCCTGAGTTTGGAGGGAATACTTCTAGTAGGGTTCTACTATGTGATATAATATTGACTTCTGTTTTGAAATAGGTCATTATGTTTGAAATGTATTTTAGGAATGTTGAAAAACTAGGGAGGCATGTCCAAAGGACACAGAAGCCACTTTTAAAGGGGCTCCCTCTGAACAAATGTGGAACAATTTGGCTATCAAAATAAATAATGCTAGAAATGGATTATAACACAATGAATTAAAAACAGTAACCCGTGAACCCACACTGATAACATAAAAGAAATTAGAAGAAGGAGTGAAGGGAAAGTGCTTCTTTACAGAAGAATTAGCTGGGAAGCTAATAAAAGTAGAAAGAATAAAAATAGAAAATCACCTTTATTTCCAGTAGTTGTAATAACTGATTCAGGCAACAGTTGCCAATTGATGCTAAAATTATTGGGCAAAAGACTGTTTGGAAACAGGGTATTCACATGGTCTCAAAGTATCAGCTCACAGATTATTTATTAATTAGAGAGGAAAAGGTACCTTTAAAATGGAGAAATCTAGCAGATACCATCTTAACCCAATGATTAAACTTCACAGTACCAATTTGAACAGCCTGGCATTATGTGCCTCCTAATATGATGCACTTTAGAAGGAAAAGATTTCACTTGTTTTATATTCCTGTCAATAATGTTTAACCTAAATCTAATCATGAAGAAGTAACCAGACACATTCAAATTGAGGAACAGTCTGAAAAACAACTGTCCTAGACTTTTCCAAAGTGTCAGTAATGTGAAAAACTAAACAAGACTGCAGAATTGTTCTAGATGAAGGAGAGAGAAGTTTGACTGGATCCTAATTTGAGAAAAAATCCAAAACAGCAAAAAGTTAAGGATGCTTTGGGGATA
This sequence comes from Hipposideros armiger, assembly GCF_001890085.2. Classification (NCBI taxonomy): domain Eukaryota; kingdom Metazoa; phylum Chordata; class Mammalia; order Chiroptera; family Hipposideridae; genus Hipposideros; species Hipposideros armiger. The sequence goes on along the minus strand of NW_017731565.1, from coordinate 134,962 downwards.
AATGGTAAAATACCAATATGGATTGTAAGTTACATCATATTAAATATCAACTTTAAATGCCCTGAATGTGATGTTTATATTATCACAATTATGTAGACAATATCATTGTTCTCAGGAAATCATGCTGAAATACACACAAGTGCCACAATGTGTGAAACTCTCAAATGGTTCAGGAAAAAGTATATACAGTGTGTGTGTATATATATATATATATATATATATA
>NW_017731565.1:115471-134718 GCF_001890085.2 Hipposideros armiger | reverse complement strand
ACACACACACACACACACACACACGGTGCCAAAATTTTACACACATTTTAAGAAAGGAAAAAAACTATTATAATACTTAATATATACCGATAACAAAAGATGAATGTAGGTCACGTTTGTCTTCTGCAGTTTACAAGAGGTGCTCAAAGTGGTTACCATTACAGTAATTTTAATACAGTTTTTTTCCTTTCTTAAAATGTGTATACATATTTGTTTTGGCATCCTCTGTATATTTATATAAATATACATATACACAATCACATACCCATGAAGCGGGGAGGGCTAATGTGGTATGACAATAGAAATTTGTTAAACTAGGTGAAAGGTAGTTGTGTTTTATGGGGGGGGCTATTTTTTTTTTTTTAGCTGAGCCATCCTGCCACCTGTTGGCAGCTAAGCGGCTGCTCAGCTCATGCCGGAAATCGAACCGCTATTGCTCAGAGCTCAAACTCTTGAGTGAGCTCTTAACCAATATGGGGGGAGTATTATTGGAACTTTCTTTCAGTTAAAAATTTTCAAAGTTGGAAAAATGAAATATATTACTGTAACTTTCATCCATATCATCGTAATATATAAATTTAACTATCCTGTACCCACAACTATATCTCCTTAGGAGTAATTCTCTAATGGTTTGTTTTAGTTCATGGTTTTTTCAGCCTTTATAAGAAATTGTGTGTGTGTGTGTGTGTGTGTGTGTGTGTGTGTGTACACACATGAATTGTGAGAACCTTTAGTGTCTGTACTGAAATCCTGTTGCCCAAGGAATCTCCTCAGCATGTGTGTTTTTTGTTGGCATTTCTGCTCTGTCATGAATATCCTAAACTAAAATATTCTTTCCTTCTTTTAAAAGCTATAAAATTTATTAGATTTTCTTGAAATATTTTCTTAAATTGGCTTAACTAACCTTTGTAACAAATACTTTCTACTTGGAGCAAAATGAATGTCCTTATGAATTTTTCATACATTGCAAAATAAAATAAGCATGATGAATTATCACATGAGCCCCTATGCAGTTCATGGTTTTCAATACTTATTAAAAAAGGAGTCTATTTCTTCTCTTAACAGATTTATAATTTTAAATGCTTATCATTGAACTATTATCTCCTTTCCCTTTATCTACTTTGCCACCCAATTATACTAATTTTTATTTAAATTTAATTCCCATCATCTCCTGTTTATGGCTTGTCTCATTTGGTCTATTATTATAGTGCTGAACTTGGAAAAAAATCTTTCCATCAGATTCAGAAATCCTAGGAGACCCAGTTCTACCACTGACTAGCTCTAACACTCAGGCATCTGTTTGGTCATCTAAGTGTCTGGGTTCATTTGGTAATATAAAATTTTCACTAGACAGGACACGTAGGTAACAATCAACAATCTTCCTTCTTTTCTAGCATACAGTGAGTTTGCTGTGCCCCCTTTATGTTGGCATCTGCAGCTGTTCACTCTCAAACTATAGCTATAAACCTTGCTCGTTTTATCACACAAATTCTCTCCAACTCTAAAACTTAAGGCAAGGTTGGGGTTGAGAAATAGGTGGTATGACTTGCAACTTCTTATAATAATTCATTCACTGATCTCACGATTGCTACTTCCCTTCTGCAAGCAAGTACATTGTATTTCATCCACTGGGGATATTACCTGTGGAAAACGTCATTTATAGGACCTACTCTCAAACTTGTACTATTGATATTTTTGGCATTTACTGTTAACAGCCTCTAATCCCTAATTAAAATGTGAACATCCCCAGATTTGTTAGAGGATAGAGGAGCTTAAAATGACATGATAGAGAAACCATTTCATTAGGTCTCCTGTTGCAGGGGAATGTGAGTACCCTCAATACACTTTACTCTATTGTGAACAGCCAATTTCAGCATGGTACGGGCTGCTAGGAAGAAGAGTAGGACAGAATGGTGGAACTGGATTAATAAATGATGTGCCCATCACTTTGCCTTTGCACCCATTTTTCCTCTCTCTGTGAATAATTTGCAGATGATTATATACCATTTGGTACACATAACACAATGCACAATTTTGATTCTTTTCTATTTTTTTAAACGAATTTTGTTACTGCAAAATAATATTTTTTTCTTTTAGAAAATATAGAAGAGGCAAATAAAAATCACATGTAATTATACTATCCAGAGATAATCACTTTGGTGCTTATCCTCCTGGATTTTTCTTTTTAGGGATTTTCATTTTTTCAAATGAGTTCATAGTGTACATTCCATTTTGTTTCTTGAATTTTTTCATGAGCAATATATTGTGGACATCTTTCCACGTTATTTACTTTTCTTCTGTACTATTATTTTATATGGCTGTATAATATTATGTAGTTTTTCATAAATTATTTAAACAGCTTCCTACTCTTGACTTAAATTTTTTATTATACTAATGCTCTGATGACATTGATGAAATAAATATTTGGGTACAATTTATTTTGAATAAAAAATATAATACCTAGATCAAACAGGGTTGAACTTTTAAATTTTTTGATACATATTGCTCAATTACTTTTGTAACTACTGTATCCTGAAATAGCTTAATATATATTTTTTTAACCTGAGCCATCCTGCCACCTGTTGGCAGCTCAGCAGCACTCAGCTTGGGCCGGGAATCGAACCAGTGACCCTGTTGCTCAGAGCTCGCACTCCTGAATGAGCTCTTAACTAACTGAGCCACTCAGCCAGCCCCTTAATACAATTTTTAGAGAAAACCAATAAGGAAGGTGGCTTAGTTTAAATACTGTGTGAGGACTCTAAATAACCTCTTAGCAAGCTGTGAAACTGTTGGCTAATGGTCTGGAGGTGAGTATAAGTTAGTTACTACCAGCTCTCATTAGGAATAACATAATGGGAATTTCCAAAATAAATTAAAATGCCTATTTAACAGCATAGGACATGTTACCAGTGTATAAAAACTATGAGCTTCTATAGGAAATGATTTGGTTAATGTAGTTTTACCTTTTTCTCCGAAAAGGAGGATATTTTTATCACCTATTCTAAATCATAAAAATAATGTGTACATATTTTTTAAAAATCTAACAGCACACAAATATAAAACTATACAAAGTAAAAAATTTCTATCTGTAATCATATTCCTTAGAGATATCTGTTAAGTGTATGTCTGTGTGTGTATATATACACATATGTATATATATGCATATGTATATACATGTACAAATGCATACAATTATATATAATTTTTATAATTTATACAAGTGAGATCATACTAATTCTGTTGTGCAAGTTGCTTTTTTAAAAAAGCTACCAACATATTGCTAACATCTTCCAATATTATTACACATAGATTTACCTTACTCTTTTTAATTCCTACATGACATTACATGGAATGGACATACTATATTTTAGTAAATAAATTTCCTATTGATAATTATTTGGATTATTTTTTATTCTCAAGTACAAATAGTGAGTGCATTTATTATCTTGCACAGACATCTATGTGCTTTATTATTATTTCCAGAAAATAAATGTACCTGCAGCATGGAATTGTTTAATATTGGTAATGATAAGACTCTGAGCTTTGGTATTAGGGCTTGAATCCCTGCCTTTAGTACTGATATAATATGTACCTATGGCAAGCTAATTTAGTATAAAATTGATGTGAACCTAGAATCCACTTTATAGAATTGTTGAGAATTCTGTAACCTCTCTTAATGAGGAAAGTCAATTATTATTAACCTGCTGTACCTGGCATATAGTAAGTACTAAAATATCTCTATTGTATATTTTCTTCCTGTTTGTTTCTTTTGTTCATTTTTTTTGGAATAGCTTATTTTTTATTGATTTGTTGGAGAATTTTTCATATTAAGAATATTTGTCTGTTTTATAAATTATAAGTTTTTTTTCTTAGTATGTCTTTTGCTTTTTTTTGTATCTTTTCCTGCATGTAAGTTTTCAGCCTTTTATGATTTCTAGTCTTTGTGCCATGCTATGAAAGGAAATCTATACTACAAGATTATAAAAATTTTTTCCTGTATTCTGTTTTAGAGATTTAATCATTTTTATTTTCTACATTTAAATATTTACCTCCATTAAAAAAAAATATGGCTAGTACCCTCCTCTTCAACAACCCCAAGGGACAAATTGGAAATTCTAGGGTCCTTTTTAGGTTTTCACCATGACTGAGAAAGCACCACTGGCATTCAGTGGTCAGGACTCAGGGATGTCTGCCAGAGACTCCTTCAACCCAGAACTTCCCTCCACAAAGAATTCTGAGCCCTACTTGACTTGGAAATCCCTTACCAGACCTCTGAACCTTACCATTCCTTTCTGTCAGCAACAATCTGAAATGAAATATCTAAGAAGTATAAATAGAAATAAAAATGGATTTAATCCATTGCTTCTCAGATTAACTGAGTTCAAAAATAATACCACTGAGTATTTGGACAAATTGTAAATTTCATGTACCGGGGAGTGTGTAGATTGGTACAGCATTTTTTGTTGTTGTTTTATTATCGATTGCACCTTTTCCATGGTGGTATATTATAGTTTTATTGGAACAATACCTCTCAAATGTAATTGAAAACGACATTCGAAATTTTCAGTCACTTCTTCTGTGTCTTGCATTATTTCTCTTCTTTGGATGCCATTTGTACAGATAAGTCACCTAGGTCTTCTCCTGATGATTCTCCTTTTACATCCAGTAATTGTTATTTGTGTAGATCTCCATTAATAGTATTGTTACCACTCTTGAGAAACTTTAGCACATAGGTAGGTGTGGCTTCAGGAGTTCTCTAGCAGGAGCAGGCTGGGAAACAGTGAATTTTTATTACTGAATATGATAAACTTATAAAACAGAAGTTCAGTACTTTTTCATACATAACAATGGTCAGATAAGTCATTCCTTATTATTTGATTCCTTTTTATATACTAGGTAAGATAATATAGTTTGAGTTTATAACCTTCTGTGGTGAAGGTTTATTTAAGATTGTACCTAAAAGAGTTGAAAAGGACATAGCTTACAAGTAATTTTTCATAAATATAATTTTTCAGTGTTTTTTAGAGTAATTACCTACAAGAGAAGCTGGGGGAGGGGAGAGGCATTTGGGGAAAGCATTTTTGGAAATTATGGTGAAAAGGTACATAAATAGTCATGTGTCTCTTAACGGTGGCGATAGTTCTGAGAAATGCATTGTTAGCCAATTTCATCATTGTGCAAACATCCTACAATGCACGTACACAAAAGGTTACAAGCCTGTACACCTTGCTATGATACAAAACAACACAAAATTAATCAAGCACAGAGAAACTGATATCATCAAGAGATGCAGTAAACATGATTTATATAAGGCTGCTTCCAGTATAACACAGCATAGCATTATACAACAATCTTTTTTTTTAAAAAGATTTTAAAACAGATTTTAAAAAAATCTATATTAAAAAAATAAATATAAAGAATACAGTCTAAAATAACAATAAAAAGTATAGACGAGTACATGCATAAGCCAGTACAATAGTCATTTATTATCATCAAATATTATGCACTGTACATAATTGTAAGTGCTGTACTTCTATATGACTGGCAGCATAGTAGGTTTGCTTACACCAGCATTACCACAAACACAGGAATAATATTGTGCTACAATGTTACAATGGCTAGGACTTCACTAGATGAATTTTTCAGCTCCATTATCTTATAGGACCACTGTTGTATACGCGTATGCAGCCAGCCCATCATTGACCAAAATGTTATTATGCAGCGCAAGACTGTAGCTTCCACAGAAATTCAATAACAAATGCATAGATACATTTCTTATGGCTGATTATTCTTTACATTTTCAATTAAAAAAATGGATTTCCGCAGATGGCTAAGAGATATATAGTCCAGGTTTGTAGCCCTTTGGGAGTTATATTTTATCTAACCATAGAACTTAATACTTAGAAGAATGGACAAATTGCATCACCTTCAAGTAATTCCTGCATATTACTTCTTGCAGCTAGGAGTTGCAAGGAAGCTGGATAGAACCTCTTGTGCATAGTTGCCAGCTCAGGATATATATCCATATATTTTTGAAAGCCAGATGAACAAAGAGTAAAGTTATGTGCTTTTATAAATAGCCTAACCAGCACACAGACCAGGATGGAAAAAGAACACCTATCTGTAAACCACACCACTGCCATCACCATCAACATCATGTTTATTCAGTCTTTACTCAAGCACATAGGCTTTGTCTATGTGCTTTAAATTCATTATTGCATTTAATTCTCATCCAATAAGATAGATAATCATTATCCCCATTTTGTGGATGTGAAAATTAAGGAACAGAGAATCTAACTTGCTCAACGTCTTCTAGCGAGAAAAAAAAAAGGCCATACTGACTGAATTACAGATCATGCTTATAGCATGCTCCATCCTCAGTAAAAAAAGGTTCTGGATCTGCTCTAGTTGATAGGAAAAAGTGTTGACTGAGTTCTGTGAAATCTTTACTATAAAGCATAAAACACTGGAAATACTCTTGTCCTGCTTGTTATTAGAGTAGGCATTGCCACTGTTCCACTGTAGCCCTTGAAGAGTGGTCACCAATGAATACCCAGCACTTATCACAGTGCTGAGCTCCTAGTTAGCACTCAGCAAGTATTCACAGAGAATGAGTGAACCTCTGTAAGAACATTCCCATGGACTGACTAAAAACATGGGTGATACAGTCTTAGCCTACAAAATAAGTTAAAATGTGACGACAAATTACAAAAATGAATTAATGTGCCATATTAAATTATTGCTATAAATCAATTGTATTTTCAAGAAAAACCATTAAAAGCTAATTATTTCAGATTTATGGTGATTTTTTAAAAATATTTTTTCTTTTTCAATTACCGTTGGCATACAGTATCATTTGTTTCAGGTGTACAACATAGTGATTTGATGTTTATATAACTTATGACATTATCACCCCAATAAATCTACACCATATATAGCTATTAGAATACTATCAACTATATTCCTTATGCTATAGTTTGCATTCCCATGACCATTTTGTAACTATCAATTTGTACTTAACCCCTTTCGCTTTTTCAGCCACCCCACCAAACCCCTGCCCAGCTGGTAACCATCAAAATGGTCCTGTATCTACGAGTTTGTTTCTGTTTTGCTTGTTTGTTTATTTTGTTCTTTAGATTCCACATATAAGTGAAATCATATGGCATTTATCTTTTGTATCTGACTTACTGCATTCAGCACAATACACTTTTGGTCCATCCATGTTATTGTAGATGGCAAGAATTCATTCCTTTTAATGGCTGAGTAATATTCTGCTGTATGTATGTACATATCACTTCCTTTATCCATTCATTCATTGATGGACACCCAGGTTGCTTTCGTGTCTTAGCTATTGTAAACAGTGCTGCAATGAACATATGGATGCACATGTCCCTTCAAAGTGGTGTTTTGGGTTTCTTCGGATAAATACCCAGAAGTGGAATTACTGGGTCCTTCTTTGTCTCTTATTATAGCCTTTGTTTTAAAGTCTGTTTTGTCTGGTATAAGTATTGTTATGACAGCTTTTTTTTTTCCATTTACATTTTCATGAAATATCTTTTTTCAAACCTTTACTTTCAGTCCATTTGTCTTTCAATCTGAAGTGAGTCTCTTAGCACATGTAAGGGTCTTATTGAGATATAACTTATACCGTGTAATTCACCCATTTAAAGTGTACAATGCAATGATATATTCAGAGAGTTGTGTGACAGTAAACACAATTAATTTTAAATTTTCTCAATTACCCCCCCTCCAAAAAAAAAGTACCCATTAGTGATCACTCCCTATTCTCTCCCACCCCTTTGAATCTTTCCCTCATCTTAGAAATCACTACTGTCTTTCTAGATATGCCAAACATGGACATTTCATACAAATGGAATTGTACGATATGTAGTCTTTTATGACTGGCATCTTTCATTTAGCTTGTTTTCAATGTTCGCCCATGTTATACTGTGTATCCTAACTTCATTCCTTTTTATTGACAAATATTTCAGTATATGAATAGACTACATTTTGTTGATGCATGCATCAATTGATAGATATTGGGGTTGTCTCTTATCAGATACATAATTTAGGAATATTTTTTCTAAAATTATATGGGTTATGTTTTCATTTTTTTAATGATTTTCTTTACAACACAAAACTTTCTAACTTTGGAGCGGTCCAGTTTATTTACTTATTTTTATGGCTTGTGCTTTGGTGTCATATCTAAAGAAGGCTCTGCCAAACCCAAGGTCACAGAGATTTATTCCTATGTTTTCTCTTAAGAATTTTACAGTTGTAGCTCTTACATTAAAAACTTAAAAACTATGATTCATTTTGAGTTAATGTTTGTGTAGAAGGACCGGATCCACTTTCCTTTTTCACCTGGCTACCCAGTTGAACAATGCAACATTTATTGAAGACTTCTTTCCCCACTGAATGGTCTTAGTATCCATGTTAAAAACCAACTGACCATAAATGTGTTTATTTCTTGACTCTTAGTTCTATTCCATTAATATACATGTCTGTCATTATGCCAGTGCTGCATTGTTTTTGATTACTTGAAGTGTGGGTTCTCTGAGTTTTTGAAGTTTGTTTTGGTTATGCCTACATTCCCACCTGAAATCCTAATGAGCTTGTCAATTCTACAAAATTGCTGGCTAGAATTTTCATAGGAATTTCATTGACTCTGTAGATCAATAATTTCAGGAATATTACTGTGTTAACAGTATGAAGTCTTATGATTCAGAAATGTGGTATGTTTTTCAATTTATTTAGGTTTTCTTTAACATCTTAAACAATGTTTTATAGTTTTGAAAGTTTAAGTCTTACACTTTTTAAAAAGTTTATTCCTAATTATTTTCTTTTCATGCTATTGTAAATGGAATTGTTTCTTAATTTCACTTTCAGATTGTTCCTTGCTATTGTATTGACATACAATTGACTTGTATATTGGTCTTTTATCCTGCTATCTGACTGAACTTGTTTATTAGTTCTAGTAGTTTTTTAGTGGATTCCTTAGGATTTTCTATATATACTAGCATAAATCATGTCCTCTGTAAAAAAAAATCAGTTTACTTTTTTCTTTCAAATCTGGCTGTCTATGCTTTCTTTTTCTTGCCTAATTGCCCCGGCTAGGAACTCCAATACAATATTGAATGCAAGTGACTTGTTCCTGATTTTAGGGGGATTGCATGCTGTTTCTCACCATTAAGCTTGATAATAGCTGTGGGTTTTCAGATGCCCTTTATCAAGTTGAGGAAATTCCCTTCTAATTCTAGTTTGATTAGTGCGATGTTTAAATTATTGAATTAAAAATAGTGATTACTGCATTTTTACACTGGATTCAACATATAGTGTTTTACAAACCAAATCACATAGAGACTGTAGTAAGTAAAATATTCTTCTGTTATATTAACAGCTCTTCTACTTTTATTAAACAGTTTTTCCACTTTCTAGTTATATGAACTTGGGCAACTTCAACTTCTGTTCCCCTGAGTTTCCTCATCTGCAAAACTGGGTTTGACTGATTCTAGTACCTATCTTATGGGCTCTATTAAACACTGAACTATTTATAAGTAAAACATTTAGAATGGCAGTTAGCCTCATTGTAAGCATTCATATATCTTAGTTATTGAGAATATGCATAATTCATGCATGGATTAATTAATACATTTTTTAATGTGTACAGCTTATTTAGAAGGCACTTGTTTAAGAAAATAACATTTTTTCAAAGCTTTATTTCAATCTCTTGGATTTTTTTTAAATTAAATGATACACATTTCTCTTCGAAGAATATTCAAGCAAACTCCTCTAAGCCTGCATATCTAGTACCTGCAAAATCAGGTAATAAAAATTTCAGATTTTTCTTACCCTTGTTCATTTTTTGGAAAGTTTTTAAGTTAGTTTGGTTTGTATCAGTGCCTTGCCTGTTCCTACAGATGACTTCAGTTCTTCAGATCATTTTTTTGTTTTGTTTTGTTTTTTTAAAGCCATGTATCATGTCTATGAAAAAGCTTGAGAGACATCTTCCTGGTTTTGATATTTAGTTAGCTAAACTACTTCCTTAGAGAATATTAATGAATAGCTATGAGAAGCAACATATCTTGCCATGAGGGACTTGGTTCATTAAAGACATCCTAAAATGTAAAGAACTAAGTGTCTAGGCTTTTCATTTCAGAGTAAAAAACTGATTTTGTATTCTGAGAATTCCTTTGAACATAAATTGAAAGGAGACAAATATAATGTTTTCTTATTTCTTGTTGTAATAAGTAAGATGAGACATTTCAAAATGAAATTCTTTGGATTTCTTTGGAGTCGACTATGAGAACATCAGCCTCAGAATGTTAATTTCCTTACCTTATGAACAACTATTGCATATGATTTACTCTCGTATAATAAAATTTGAATACCATTTTGAAATCGTTCTTTAGCTACTTGGAAAAACTCTAGAATTAACTGACCTCCCCACTTTTAATAGAAAATAATTTTTAGCACATACAGCCATTTGAGTACAACTCCTAATACAGAGGTACAATAATATAAATACTCAGAGCACTGAAAATAGCTATCCCAAAGCTGTAGTATTAAAGCATTTCCCTTTGTCTATAGACCCTCATTAATTTTAATGACTCTTTTAACATAGGTTTTTAGTTGTCCAGTACAAGATGCTTCAAAGCAATACCTGAATATAGAGATTCAAATGTGTTTGGATGGAAAAAAGACAACCTCCATTTAAAGAGGGAACTTAAAAAAATTAGAGATACAAACTGATATGACTGTGTGTCAGAACAGATGGACTGGAATTATCAAATAAAGTTAAAATTATTCTTTACCTTTCTACTTAGGAAGGCAGGAATGTGTATGGTGTATTTTCAAATGCTTTTCTTCAAAAATGGTTAAATTTTTTTAAAGTTTAACATTTGAAGAGGTAAATGTCAGTTACTTAGAGAATTAGTCACATCAAACTCTTTCCTAAAAACTGCTTAAATGCGGCATTTTATTTTCTTAACTTTTCTTTAGGATGGCTCAATAACATTTATCCTTACCTATTGATTAGGTTGACATTCCTACCTGTATTCAGTTAACTCTGCTACATTAGACTCAAAAGATCAAGTAAAATTGTCAATAATTATGTTAAATATGGTGGATTGAAAGTAACCTTTGTAAACTGTAAAGTTTATATTGAGTTCATTCTTAGCCATTTTCATCCCCTGTAAGACTATGTTTTACTATTCTGTGTTCCTTAAAGAAGGATAGGTGGATATGAGAGGCCACTTATGAGCCAGATGACTTGGCTAAAGGCATTGAAGACTAAGGGTAGACAGGTGGAGGTGGTCACTGGACAGCTTTGTGTGATGGAGCAATAGCTCACAATGTAAAACTCGGGTCTCATCAAGTGCTGGTCCTCTCCTTGTCCTTCACCTTCAATCCCAATGATTTTTTGAAGTCTTTTTCCTATGTATTGCACATAAGTACTTATTAAATATTTGTGGAAGTATTAAAAATTGAGGAGTTTGAGCTTTATGTTATGGGAAGATATTCAGTTTTAAATTAGGAGTATCAACTAAATAGACTTACTATGTTTTAAGAAAATAACTTGACATGGGGAGTTTAGAAACACAAAACTGAGAAAGCTTTTATAATCCAAACTAGAGATACATGCAAATTATGGGACTTTGAAAGGGGGAGAATATTAGAGGCAATATAGGTATGTATTAGACATTGTTTGGTGACTGGCAACTGCCTAGATTGTGGACCTTGTAAAATGGATAGGAGGTGATTCTGAGGTTTTCTAGCATGAAAGTTTATGATTTATTAACCAAGATGTAGAACAATTGTCAAAGTAGGATTGAGAATGAATAAGATGGGTTGTTTTGATTGTGTTCATTGTGCAATGACTATGTGATATCCACTTAGATATGTCCACCAGACAACTGGTAATAAACTATATCCAACTTTATTGATCTAGTCAGATGTGAGAGGTGAGACCTCAGAAACTTATAGATTTGAGCTGTCTGCATTAAATAGATAAAGTCTCCAAGATGAAGTCTGTGCAGAACTGCTGAGGACTGAAACATGGGGGGATATACATAAAATTGGAAGTAGAAGGTGACTCAGTGAAGGAGATCAGATAGAACACTTGAGAAAGTAGGAATTATAGGGTGAAGCCATCAAGACAAGGGGCAGATCACTTCAATGATGCAGTTAAAACAAATGTCCATAGTAATCTTTTTTAAAGAAACTTTAATTTCAAGAGTAATGTATTATGTTATTTTAAAAATTACTGAAAGTTTTAAAAGGTAGAAAGTGAAAAGTAACAGCCCCTTTCCCCACTGCATTCTTTCCTGAAGTGTTAAATTTCTTCCGCATCTTTCAAATCATTTTTCTTGCATATACAAACATTACTGTATTCCTACTATTTCAAATGTAAAATTTTTCACATTTTAACATTTCTGAAATTAGGATGTGTCTTACAATTGATGTTTATGTTAAATTTAATGGACTTTTTTCCAGAATGACTGGTATTAAATGAACACCATCTGAAAATCAAAGAATACCAAAAATTAAATATAAATGAATAAAAAATATAAGTACATACATATTTACAATATATCAAATCAAGAATATTTAGATATCTAATTATAGAAATATATATAGTATGTATGTAAATAAAATGCATACAAACACATATTGTCCCTCTTTTATATATAAGTGGGATTAGGAACACACACACACACACACACACAGTTAACATGCTTTTTAAATTTAAAATATTTTTGAAGTACAGAAATTTATATGTATAAAATTACCTTGTTTCATCAATTCTAATAGGCAGTTTTTCTGATTTTAAATCTCTGAACCCTGTTTATATTTTACCATTTCTAGCATATGGACTCAATGAAAATATAGTAATTAGTTTTTTCTCTTGGCTGCATATCATTCTATGGTATCAGTCTTGCATAATCTTTTAACCTGTATCTTATTTGTGGATTAGGGCTTTTTGTTGATGTTCAGTATGGTTTCTGGTTTTTGTTGTCTTATTAGCTTTTTACTATTACCAAAAATGGCTTAATTAAAATTCTTTTTCTTCTTTAAATGTGTTTATTTCATGTTATATAAGTGCTTATAAGCTACACCGCTAATTTGCTTACATTATAAAAATAGAATAGTAGTTGACATCTTGTTTTTACCTTTTTCTAATCCATTCCCCATATTGCAGTTATGGTCATCTTTCTAAAAGGTAAATATGATCATGGAAAACAGGTAATATAGTATATAAATTCTTGTGATATTCCCTCAGCTTGAAATACCCTTCCCAAATTTCCGTTTTCCCACTCAGACTTCTGGAATTAGCTTTGGTGTCGTTCTGGAAGACCATCTTCAACGTCAAAGGTGTCTCCAGCATAGCCCCCTATGCTTAACTTCTTTCAACATTTATCATATTGTACTGCAAATGCCTCATTTATTTTTCTCTCTTTTGCATTAGTCTTCCTTAAGGTCTGTGACTTTGTAGCTAACATAATAAGTACCTGTCACCTCACAGGTCAGTAAATATTGAAAGAATGAATAATGCTGTGAAGTGTTTTTAAAACATCTCAAAATATCTTCTAAAGATCTGCTCTGCAAAGTTTTTGGCTATGCTGAAAAGGAAAATTTTAAAAAAATTTACAGTTATTAGACTAGCTCTGTAAATATAGAAGGAAATGAAAACTATGTTGACATTACAAGTACATGTTTTCTTCTGTGTTTAGCCATCTTAAGAGGAAGCAGCAACTAAAATAAAAATGTGTTTAAGAGATCTGTTATCTACCAGGCCAGGGCACTGACAATTGTAGGTCAAGAAGTAGGTACCTTTATAAAGGAACAATTACTAAAAGGTTTGGATGAAGAAATATAATTGTAGCTATTAGATGGCTAAATATAACCTTCCACATGTGATAACCAGAAAGTTCATGCCATCTCTCACTATGTACACTGAGTGCTTTCTCCCAGGTGCTTCCTTCCCATACTCCACACGTACCAAAAGGAAAAAACAAAGCCACCCTTTGTGCTAACGTTTCTGAGACTGAGGTATTACATGAATTACAGCATTAAGACGAGACCTCGAACCTGGGCTATTGTAATAATAGGAACAATGAAAATACCATCTTTCCGTCCTAGTTGTTTATACTTAAATAGGGTTGACAGCCTCTTTTCCCCTGTGACTGCATGATGGATAGTAGTCACATGTACAATACATTCCTTACTCAAAATAGCATGTCAGCATGCACTTAACTGAAAGAGAGAGAAAAGAATTTACAGTATAAGGATAATATTGAATACTCTTATTGAAATTAAAAATAAACAGAAAAATTTTTGCTAACTTTGGTACTTGATTATTAGTAATAAATTACTGTGACACCTTAGTTGAGAAACTGTACTTTAAAAAGCAATTGTACATCTTATTTTACATACACATAATACATATATTTTGATCCTTACAATAGCCCTGTATGTTTGATAGGAAAGTCCCTAAGGCCAATGACAAACAGTTGTCAAAGGTCACACATTCATTAGGGCAGGAGCTAAAACTAAGTACCCAGTTTCTTGCATCAAGGGCCTGCTCTTTGTCCCTTCATACCACACTGCTGTGTAATGTACTGAAAATGACAATCACCACAAAAAAGTAATGCGTAGATTTTCATATATACACACACATATGCATGTATTTCCAATGAGTCACTTTAACAGAAAACTGTTCTACCAGCAGCAAATACCTAAAGTTTCACTTCCACCTCTATCTTCGGAAAACATTAATTAAAATTAATGGATATCATGTGTATAATGTTTGCACTTATCCTTATTCGGTATACCAGCACAATTCCTGTTTCTTTAAGGGAAAAATCTGGTATCTCTGATTGAATGTTCCTATCAGCACAAGTAAGATTTAGCACAAAGTTTTGACCTCATAGGAGGTAAAACACTAGCTCTATTTAGTTTAGGCTAGCAATTTCAAATTGCTTTTGTCTTTTTATAATGATCTCCTCAATGTTTTCACCATCCCACCCCAAATTTAAAGATCTCACACTCCAGGAGAATTAAAAGTAACAAAGAACTGTTAGCATTCCTGAACAAGAAACTGGAACACAAGCATGGCTGAAGGAACTTCTTAACCAAAATAGTGACTCAGATCATAGTCTTATATGTGGAAATACTACTATTGCATTGTACAAAGAAGGTTGTCATTGTATCGAAAAATATCACTAAAGAAAATATCCATTAAGAAAATGGAAGGTTTTGTTGGTAATAAGTTTTAAAAGTATGGGAATTGATGAAAATGTTGAAATTTGGAGAAAGAGTTCATTCGTTCTACATCTACTTAGCTTTTCTGTGGTTGAATACTACAAAAATTGATAATTGAGACATAACTATGTTTTACTGAATAATTGAATAGGCAAATGCAGAATTTGGTATTCATTTTTAATTTATTGTTAAATGATAATTTATGTTTAATAATTTATGTTTAAATTATTTTTACTTTCTGTACTAACTCCTATTTATAGAATACTTAAACATAATTTAATAGCATTCTGAAATTTGGACTACCTTCCTAGTTGACACATCAAAATTTTTAATTAGTACGATTTTTCCGTTGTTGAGATGTTTGTAATTCAAGTAGTTTTCAAATCTAAGTAATTTTGTGACATTGCAAACATTTTGGTGGCTTCCGTAGGCTTTGAAATAACTCCATTATAGAACCATGGATCTAGATACAAAGTCTGAATATTTAGGAAAGTAACAGTGTAAAAGCCCATGCATTTTTTTCCTAAAAGAGAGGACTATAACCATGATTACTGTTTTGAAAACAAATGTTAAAAAGAACATTAATACACTATTTTGAGAAAATGTAATATAAGTTTTAGTTAAATTGATTAAATAAACTTCTTCTTAAGGTTTCTCCTGACACCGCTCAATTATTCTTACATAAGTATTGGGTTGTCAGAAAAGTCATGATGTATTTTTTCTATGTATTTCGTCGTAAAAATGCATCATGACTTTTCCAACAACCCAATACATGAGAAACACTGTTCTTTTAGAAGCTAACACAAAATAGCAATGACCCTGTACACCTCAAATGCCTCTGAAGTTATCGTTCTTTTATAGAACAGTACAGTAAGTGATGGACTAGGTCAATGAAACCATACAAAATTATTTCCAATATGCTGCTTACTATGACAGGGATAGCTCAGTTTGTTACCATACAAACATCTAGAAACAAGCATGTAGAAAATTTTCAACAAATTTGAAGGGTTTGTTTGAGAACGTTTGATTCAAAATATAAGCTATGTGATATAAACAAAATTTACTCTGATAATGTGAGGGACCTATCTGACAGGCCAGTTAAATTACCATATCAAAGAGGGGCTTCTGACTCCTGATTAGGAGACAGGGATGTATATTAAGACACCTTAGAAGGAGAAAACAGTGGTGTTCAATACGAGTCTCCAATCAGAAGTCCAAAGGGTGGACCTGCCAAATTGCAGGTCTCGATTTGCCATCCAGCTATTTCTCCTGTAGCATGTTCTTGGGTGAGTAGCAGCAGGATTTACTCACTTAATGGTGGTTAATGATTCTCTTGGGCAAGGTTGGGGAGACCAGCTAATATGTAATATATTTTAGAAAGCTTGCCAAAGGTAATTAGAGTCAAAATAGTTTGGACATTTAATAAGTGAAGCTTCACTTACCTGAAAACTGCATTCATCCATAACATCTCATTTCCTCATATGAAGAGATAAATGAGAAGTTCTTTGTCATAAAATGCACTATAGAGGTCATTCAAAAGGACTCACTTTGATGCTGTTTTTAAAGAGGATTTATGGGTCAAGTTAATTATATTGCAATGATCACTTGTCCATGTTCTGAAATATAAATTGATTAGAACTTATTAAGGGAAAAGACTGTTGATTTTACTGTCTTTACAAACATGAGAATCAGCTTTTTAGGTTCAGGGACTATCTCTTAGTCATCTTTATACTACCAACGTCTACATATACTGTATGACATATAACGAGCGTTCCGTAAATCCTTAATAATGAATGAAAGAATGGCCTTTATATTAAGGTAAAATAGAAAATCTACTTTAACTTTGTTGTAAGAGTATTTTATTTTTAATAAAGCTTCCAATTATAGCTGTTTATTATAAAGGACTATTTTCAGATTCTCAGGAGTGAGTTTCTTTTAAATGGAGGTTCTTTGGCTTAGGCCCTAGATTTTCTAATTCAGTAGATCTGGAATAAAGCTGAAGAATCCATGTTTTACTAGTAAGCTCTGAGAGTGATTATTTTGCAGCTATTAAGTGAACCATACAGGGAAACACTGCACCCAAAGCAATACCTAAGTCTTACCTGAACTGCCATGACCATTCTTTTTTCTTTTTCCAATTTGTATAAAACCTGACATTTCTTTTTCAAGTGTAATATTATTATTTTACTTCAGTCTCCTATAACATTGTACAGTAGTCCCTCCCCCCTTATCAGCAGGAAATCTCCCCAGTGGATACATGAAACCACGGATAGTACCAAACCCTATATATACTATGTTTTTTTTCCTATGCATATATACCTATGATGAAGTTTAGTTTATAAATCAGGCACAATAAAAGATTAACAACAATAACTAATAATAAAATAGAACATTATAACAATATACTCTAATAAGAGCTATGTAACTGTGGTCTCTCACAATGTCTTACTGTACTGTACACACTCTTCTTTGTGTGATGATGTGACATGATGCATTTCCTATGTGATGAGATGAAGGGAGGTGGATACACTGGTCAAAGGGATGGTTAACATCCCAGGTGAGATTTCATCACGCTACTTAGAATGGCACGCAATTTAAAACTTAAGAATTGATTGTTTCTGGGATTTTTCTATTTAATATTTTTGGACCGTGGTTGATCGCAGGTAATTGAAACCCCAGAAAGCAAAACCGCAGATAAGGAGGGACTACTGTATTTCACAAAATGTGCATCCCAGACCTCCAGCATCAGCTGGGTGATTTAATAAAGCACTCCCAGGCTTTATTTTATTAGAATCTAAGACCTGGAGAAAGCTGTGAGGATGGGACTCAGTAGCCCAGTGATGTGATGGGCCCATGTAAGTGGTTTCCGACTTACCTCCTGATTATATTAGGATTATATGATTATATTAGGGTATAATCATAATTATAATCATAATCATGGTTTTATATAAATACCTTCATCCATATTCATGCTCTATTTGGAACTCCTCTGCTTGTAAGCTTCCACGTGCACCTTTTACGTTTTCACAGTGTCATTCTTTCTACCTGGAAGACTATACCATCTCAAGAAGGATACGGTCTAAGTGGAGAGTTTGTCAGCTCATCCCATACGGTAGCTGCTCTCTTGCTGTACTCTCTATCATTGAACTATGTATCCCAATGACAAAAGAGTTAATATTTTAGAGAAATTGTCTGTCAGTCATTTTCATAGTTGTTGTTACATAAAATCTAACTAGAATTTAATGCAATGCCTGGCACCTAAAGTAGCCATACAGAACTTGAATGAGTAAACAGAAGAAAGGAAGGAAGTTAGGAAGTTTGAAAGATCCACTGGTTTTTCCATGTTCCAACATACCAGGACTCTTCCTGGTATAGGCATGTTTAGAGTAACCATTTAATAATAGGAAATAGAAAAGACTTAAGAAATCAAAAAGCATGGTCATCCAGGTCCTATTATAATTAAGGGCAAATGGCTCTACACCCTTTGACAGCTAAGGTCACCACTGTAGTTACAGCATATTCACTGAATTTGTTAACCAGAAAAGATCCCAATTTTCATAAGATTAACTTGCATTATCAAGAAAAGTTTTATTCTTAAATGTTCATTCTGATAGGAAAATATGTTATGTGTACAGGAAGTGCTCCAATAACCTCATTCGATGTTGTTTCGTTATAACATTGATGAGATGCAATTCGGAGCTTAACTCTTAATATCAATTAGCTTATCATAAAATTGGTTTTGTTATACGTTGTTTTGCTGCAGTTCCAAGAACTTATCAACATATTAAATGAGGACTTACTGTATTTAGTTAAATTTCCTTAAATATTTTAAATGGTGAATAGACTGCTATATGTTTTAATTATCTGCAAAAATCTCCTTTACTTAAAATTTCTATTCCTTGATAATACCAGAAGAGTGAGATCTTATTGTATCTTTTCAGCATGATGACCTCTTCACCTAAGGAGTGTGTGTGTGTGTGTGT
>NW_017731565.1:95883-113121 GCF_001890085.2 Hipposideros armiger | reverse complement strand
TTTCTATTTCTGAGAAAAATGCCCTAGGTAGTTTGATGGGAATTGCATTGAATCTATATATTGCTTTAGGCAATATGGACATTTTAACTATATTACCTCTTCCTATCCATGAGCATGGAAAGTTTTTCCATTTGTTTGTATCTTCTTTTATGCACATCATCATCTTAACGTTAAATGTTTTTGATAAATGACCTTCACATTATTTTAGAGGAAAGAGCTTTGTTGTCAGACTTGAGCCAAAATTCTACCTATGTGACCACTCCAACTTAGTTTCCGCAATAGTAAAATGGGAATAATGATGCTTGCTGTATAGATCTATTATGGGGATTAAATAAAATAATCCACTGAGCACAATGCCTGGCACATTGAAAGTACTCAAAAATAGTCACTATTATTAGGGGGTTACAAAAAGAATTGAATATGCGTTGTGGTAATTTTTTAAGATCTGCTCCTTTGTGTTTTTATTTATTCATTTTTTTTAGAGACTAAGACTACTTAGTTAAGTGTTAAAGTCTACTGTTCAAAAACAGGAATGAAAATAAAATACACACAGGCAGAGCATAAATTATCCTCTGTTGCTTTTACCTCTTATTGTAAACAAAAGTTCTCTAGGCTTTCAATAGAAATGGATCTTGAGTGAAGAACATCCATATGACAGTTCTAAAATTTAAAAATGAACTGTTTATTTGATACTGAACAAGAATAAAAATCAAATTACTGTGCTTAAAAGGGAATACTCATACATCTTTTCCCATCTTGCATGATACAAAAATAGCTAACTGCTTTTGCTCATAAAATCATATTTGGAGGGTGACTAAGCATGAGACAGTTCCCAAACAAATCTTTGAGAAAGTTATGCAGGACTGAAATGGAGGTTTTAGCTGTAATTACTCTCTTCATCTAGGTTAGTTCTGTGAAAGTAGACTGGTAATTTTTTAAATCATCAGTCAAACATCATTTTTCATGATATTTTGGATTTCACTGGAATATTAAAATATAATATGATTTCTTTTTAACCAGAACGAGGTTTTGTAGGCTATAGCTACTATGTACTTCTATCTTTTATAGGCACATGTACATATTTACATAAGAATATTCATTTACGTAACGTGCATGAATCAGTGAAGCCTTATCTGAAGGATGACTTAGTAATGTAACTTGTATCTTATGTATTCATATACTGTCTGTAAAAAAAGAAAATGGACAGGTGATGATTAATGACAGACTTTTTGTTGGAAAGTGGAGATATTGATAGTTACTTTAAAGAAAATCAGTGTCTCGGAATATGTAATTTGGAGGGATTATGCAATCATTTATAAAGGAAACCAAAAAGTTTACCTCTGCCACTCCTGAAGTTCAATAGTTTAATTTCTATTTCTTCGTCCCTTAAAGGAGCATACAAATTATATTTTTAGAAGTCTTTGTATAAGTTTTTCTTGGGGTAATGAAATGTAATTTAAGGTAGAGTATATTTTCTTTTTTCATATTTTAAGAGATTCAGTATTGCAGTTTACCATATAAACTGTAGATTTACAAATCATAATATTTCAAGTAAGTTATTCTTAGTAAAATGTTGAGCTATGAATTTGCCCTTGTTTATCCCCAAATTGTTATTTCCACTTGGATAAGCTTTGCTAGTTTGACATTTCTGCATTTACTTTGTTTTCTTCTTTGTCTTTCTTGTCATTTTGGTTGTCAAATATAGAAAATAGTATGTTTAAATAAAACCATATTATTTTCAGAAAAAATGCAAGTTAATCATAATATTTTAAACTTACTTTGAAAAGAAAAATGATTGTCTCAAAATTCATATTACATTAGGAAAATTTATTTTTGGAGTAAGGGTAGTGAGGGTTGGTATTCAAATTGCCATGAATATCATAAAGCAAATATTCCTCTAGAATATTCTGGGATCTGAAAATATATATATACATTTTTGTGCTAAATGGCCATGTGCCATCCAATTTTTGTACTAAATTTGATTTTACTTGCTATTTATCATGCCCAGCTCTTATTTTATCTTAATTTTAGATAGATAGATAGCCAGATATATATTTATATTTTGAAATTCTTAGCACTAAAACAAGAATGATATTTAATAATTTTTTAATGTATTTTTGTAAAATATCATGTAGCTGGGTTTTACTTTTTAACCAAATCTGAAACTCTCTCAAAGAGAAATCCTATTATCACATAGGGTGATCACTGATATACTTCATTATATTTCTTCCTTATTACTTTATGTTTATTATTTATTTCATTGTGTTGTTTACTTTCTTCCCTTTTTATTTTTACTGATTTGTTCAAGTTACTATTAATTTCATTTTCAATGCTTTTATTATCTCCCTTTGTGCCTTGTTAATCTGGAAATAATGTGTTTTTTAAATTCTGATGCTCATTACCTAAGATATATTTCTCCACAATTATATGAAAAGCAGAAACCAAATAAAGTGTGCACCAATCCACTCTATTCCCTTCTCCTAGATGAAAGCTTTAGAATGCTTTAATTCCCAGTCCATTCCCCTTCCCAAATGAGGCCTTTAGGGTGCTTTAACTTTTCTTTACCCACTTCCAACTTCTTGATTTTGCTGACATAGTTTAATACTTTGGATTCCAGATTTATTAGATTTTTCGCCTTGCCATATGTCTCTTCTATTTTACAAATCCCCACTTCACAATTATATTATGAATTCCCAGGCAATCATTATTTATTTAGTTTTTACATGTATTTTGCAAGGCTTATTGCATTGTTTTCTATTCATCTTCTATGTTGCGATTTCTATTTTGATTCTTATGTTGTGTGGTTCAGGTACTTCCTTAAATATGTTCATCAGATGGAGTAGAGAAGTTCGAATAGCCAGAACTCTTTCTTCTAACAGCAAGATGAATAATAACTTAATTGGGCATAGAATTATTTGTTGGCAATCCTTATCTCTCAGTCCTTTGTTTTCCAGGACCTTTTAGCTTCAACTATGGTCGATCAGAAGTGAAATGTCAATCTGATTGTTTTCTTTGTTAATTAACTTATACTTTCTTTCTGGAAATTATATTTTCTCTTAATTATTATAATATGGGAATATTACTAAAATATGTCTATTTCCTTGCCTTACTTTGATTAATCTACCTAGAACTTAGTGAGCCCTTTCATTCACAAATTCAATTCTTCTTCAAATCAGGAAACTTTACATGTGTTATTTTTTTTCATTCCTAACTTTCATTTATTTTTATTTTCTTGTAATGATTATCTTCCTTACCTGAAATTTCTTTTGGAGTTCTTTTCCAAGACTATTTTCCCAGAAGATTTCACTCTCTTTGTATATTTGCTCCATATTTTGAGGTATTTTTTCCATTTGGCTTTGAAAACCAGTAATTTTGGGCTCAACAGGAACATACTTAATTTCAATTTTTCTATTTTTAAATTTCTAAACTCCAGACTAGGTTTTAAAGCCGATCATTCTACTGTATCACTGTTGTTAATGTTGTTTTCCCTCTCCCCCAACAGCATCATTCCACTAGGACTTCCCAGGTCTTAGGGTTTTATTTTTTTTCTTTCTCTGATTATGGGGGCCACTTGGATGCATTATTATTTCTCTTTGCCTAATAACGGTTCTGTACAGCTTTTAGGTGGTGAGAGGCCCAGCATTCTCTGCTCTGTAAGCTTTAAATATACCAACTGGCAAGTTTATTCACCATTTCTTAAGGCAATAGGATTATTTGGATTAAAGTTCTCCTTAGAATTAGAGACCAACTCTGACATCTTTATGTCTGCTCGGAAGGTCTTCCACAAAATCAACCAGAAGTCCTAAGACTACACACATGGACATGTCCTTAATTCCAATAAAAGCCAAGATCTCTCAGGACCCTGGGAGTTTTCGTGATACCTTCTGGCCTATCAGCCACAACTCCTCCAGGCTCTGTCAACCAGAGAAGGGAATAAAATTAGGTACCTGATCCTTCCTTCGAGAACCTCAGCCATCCCAGAGTCTTGCACATTTTCTGAGAAGCCTGATCACCAACCTGGTGCTCATCTCAGGGAGGGGTAGTAAAATTTGAAATATGAAGGTATCAGCGACACACTCGCAGGTAGCTGTGTTCTCAGCAAGTTAAGTGGAAATAATTTATTTAATTTTAAAGTTCAACTTTTTCAGAGAACTCTAGAATCATAATTTTAGATGCACTCTAGTTGTGATCTTTTACAAATAAGGAACCAGAAGCAAAAAAACTAGATTCTGTATTTCAGCACATTCAGATCTAATTTATAACTTGTAGGTGGAGAGGTGGAATGGTCAGTCCGAGATGAGTTAGAAATAGGAGTAGAAATTTTGGTTAAAGTAAGAGAAATTTCAGGAAATTTGATACTAGGAAAGTTTGCAAATGTACAACCTAGGCAAAGAAATAAGACAGTGGTCTCTCTCTGAGTACATTTGTTTTGACCATAACCACGCATTTGGGGTCTCCTTTCAGAAAATCTTCAGTCATGTAGGTCTATCTTTTAACTTCCCCCTTACTGTAAGAAAGTAATAAAGCATTTGTATGTCAAAAAAGTTACTTGACTAAAATGTGAGGCATTATCCAGGTGTTGGTCAAAACGGTAACTAAATCAGGCAGTAACCACCTTTAAGCATAAATCATAATTAGAAAACCCTTAATACAAAAATCCTCTGTCCATTTCATTGAATCTAACCCCTTCTCAATTGAGTCTGTCTATACACAATTACCAGAGACTTGCTTCTCTTTTTAATTTCCTTTGAATCCTTTGCCCAAGTTCCCTAAGTCCTCCTGTTTGTGGCTAAAAGGTCTGTTCCTCCTGAATTTCACACTTAACATATATCATTTGCATCACATTTCAAGATATGTATATATGTAACACATACTAGGTCCAGTTTTCCTGAAACTTTTTCATAATGTTATTTACTACTAACTTTTCTGATTGCTAAACCCATTCTTCAATTAATTTTGAACCTCTCCATATCGACCAGTATTTTTCTGTTTTACTCTGGGCCATTCTAAACATATTGCCTGCATTGCCCCTCCCATATTTTTTTGTTTTGTTTTGTTCTTGTTGTTTGTGGTTATCTTCTCCTCAGACATCCCCCTTATCTACTTTTTGCTTGTTTGTTAAAATATTATCTGTCCTTCAAGGTCCACTCTTCCTCATACAGTGTGATAGATGAAACTATGTATTTCAGATTGTGAATTGTAAATTATTTATCAGAAACTAATTTAAGAAGAAATTAACAACAATGAGGATTAAAATAATGATAATAAAATGTGATACTAATAGCAGTACTAATATTTACTGATTTCTTACTCTGCGATAGGTCCTGTATTAATGCCTCATACACAGTGTTATATAAGTTCTAAGACTTTCATGCGTCTACCCATTTTATCCTTAAGGCAATCTTGTGAAGCACTCCTCCTATTATCCTAACTTAACACATATAAAAAATAACACACTTAAAAGGCAAGACACTTGTCCATAGTCACATTTAAATACAGCAGTCTAGCCAGAGTGTCCAGGCTTAAATTTCAATCAGAATATAAAAAGAATTATATTTATCAAGAAATTTTATTTTATTCATTAGGAATAAAACTTCATCTTAAAATGGCATGTCCACATAACATTTTAGAATGTAACATGTATGTATATGACATGGCTTATATGGCAGAATGTTGCCTAAGGAAACGTAATGGAGAAATTTGTATTTAAAGGGATCGTTGCAGAGCACAATATGAAGTAGGAGGTTAAAAAGCTGTTACACTAACCTAATCAAAAAATAGTGAGACGTTATGAGGCAATAGGAATGCAAAGGAGAATTTGAATAGTTGAGATACAGAAGTTGAACATATATGACTTGCCATTTAAATGGATGGGGAGAGCAAAGGAGAATAAGTACTTGATTCAAATTCCCAAATTTTATGTTTGCTTAACTTCACAAGATAAACCATTTTAGAAAGAACTGCTAAAACATCAGATATTGAAATTTCAAAAAACATTTACCTTGAAAGAATTATTAAACAATTGATTTGGGTTTCAAGTTGAGGCAACAGTTCAGATACAGCCCTTGCTTCTCTTGGGATGCACATCTCAAAGAATTCAGTTTCTAGTGTTATGTTTCATTTCTTTTTAAAAGCTGAATTTTTACTTTGTAAATTCATTAACATATTATTTAAGAAATACTTTCGCGTGCTCTTGTATAAGAATTTTTGCATTTTTGGATTATGATTTTTAGCAAATTTTGATCCTAGCTTTACTTTCTCTAGATTATAACTTATAAAATGAGAGACAAACCTTGGGGTATATGTTGGTGCAGGGGAAATAGTTGATTTCCTGACCATATTGTCCCCAAATGTTTTGTATACCCTTTTTTTCTTTTTAAGATGATGACTTGTGGGAGGGTTTATTTAGGGTTTTTTTATTTATTCATTTTTTTAAAAGATTTTTATTGGGGAATTGGGGATATGGGAACAGCGCTGGAGAATTGGGGAAGGGGAACAGACAAGTTGCTGTCCTTTTGTTCTTCAGTCTAGTTGTGGAGGATGTCACTTCACTGCCCCAAGTTGGCACCATCATTGCGCTCCTCCCGGGCGAGGCAGATCAGTCGCCGGCTTCTGGACGGCTGCTCACTGCGGCTGCTGGCCACTCACGCTGCCTGCTGGCCGCTCACGCTGGCTGCTGGCTACATACGGTAGCCCATGGCAACCCACTGCCACAGGGGCTGCAGCCTACGCCGTCGCCGGCGACCCACAGCTGCCCAGCTCCAGGTTGAGCCGCTGTTCAGCATCTTAGCTGTGGAGGGCAGTGTCACTGGCCCTCACATGTGGGATCCGAATCGGGGCCCTCTGGCATCCCAAGCCAGTTCTTAACCATTGCGCCACTCGGCCGGCCCTTAGTTTATTTTGTAATCATTGTTTTATTTTTCACTTACAGTTGGCATACAATATTATGTTAGTTTCAAGTGTATGACACAGTGATTATATATATATATATATATATATATATATATATAAAACTTACAAAGTGATCACCCTGATAAATCTAGTACCCATCTGACACCATATATAGTTATTACAATATTATTGACTATATTCCTTATGCTATACTTTACATCCCATTTACTGTTTTGTAAACTACCAATTTATACTTCATAATCCTTTTGCCTTTTCATCCTGCCCCCCAAACCTCCTCTCATCTGTCACCCTGATAAATCTAGTACCCATAAGACATCATACATAATTGTTACAATATAATTGACTATATTCCTTATGCTATACATGCATCCCCATGACTGCTTTGTAATGACCAATTTGTACTTCTTAATCCCTTCTCCTTTTTCACCTACCCTCTCAACCCCACTCGCATCTGGCAACCATCAAAATGTTCTCTGTATCTACGAATTTGTTTCTGATTTGTTTGTTTCTTTTTGTTTTAGATTGCACATATAAGTGAAATCATATTCCGTCTGTCTTTCTCTGTCTGACATACTCCACTCAGCACAATACCCTCCAGGTCCATCCATGTTGCAGCACATGGCAAGGATCCATTTCCTTCTATGAGTGTGCAGTATTTCATTGTATATATGGACCACCTGCTTTTTATCCATTCATCCATTGACAGATATCCAGGTTGCTGCCACATCTTGGCCATTGTAAAAAATGCTGCAATGAACGTATAGATGCACACATCCCCTTAAAGTAGTATTTTGGGTTTCTTCAGAATGCCCAGAAGTGATATTACTGGGTCCTTCTTCGCCTTTGATTTAAAGTGTATTTTGTCTGATATACATATTGCTATGACCGCTTTTTTTTTTCATTTCCATTATCATGAAATATCTTGTTCCATCCCTTTACTTTCCGTCTTCTGTGTCTTTTGATCTCAAGTGAGTCTCTTACAGGCAACATATGTAAGGGCCTTGTTTTCTTATCCATTCAGCCACCTTATCTTTTAATTAGAACATTTAATCCATTTACATTTAAAGTAATTGTTGATAGATAAGTAGTTGTTGCCACTTTATTTTTCATATTTTTATTATTATTATTATTATTATTATTGAAGAAGTCCCTCTAAGATTCCTTGTAATACTGGTTTGGCAGTGATGAACTCCTTTAGCTTTTTCTTATCTAGGAAGCTATTTATCTGTCCTTTGATTGTAAATTATAGATTTTCTGGGTAAAGTAATCTTGGTTGTAAGTCCTTGCTTTCTATGACTTTGAATACTTCCTGCCAATTCCTTCTGGCCTGCAAAATTTCTGTTGAGAAATCAGCTGATAGTGTCTTATGGGAGCTCCCTTGTAGGTAACTAACTGCTTTCTCTTGCTCCTTTAAGATTCTCTCTTTGTCTTTAACATTTGACATTTTAATTATGATGTGTCTTGGTGTGGGCCTGTTTGGGTTCATCTTGTTTGGGACTCTCTGTGCTTCCTGGGCTTTATGTCTGCTTCCTTCACCAGGTTAGGGATGCTTTCCATCATTAGTTTTTCAAGTAGTTTTTCAATTCCTTGCTGTTTATCTTCTCCTTCTGGTGTCCCTATGATGCAAATGTTAGCACGCTTAATATTGTCATAGAAGCCCCTTAAACTGTCTTCATTTTATTGGATTTTTTTTTCCTTTTTCCTATTCTGATTGGGTGTTTTCTGCTACCTTAACTTCTAAGTTGCTAATTCTATCCTCTGCTTCATCTAATCTCTTGATTCCCTCTAATATATTCTTTATTTTAGTTATTGTATTCTTCATTCCTGACTGGTTCTTTTTTATGTTTTCTATCTCCATTTTTATGTTTCTTATCTCTTTGTTGAAGTTCTCACTAGATTATTCAGCATCCTTATAACCAGTGTTTTGAATTCTGTGTCTGGTAGATTGCTTTTCTCCATTTGGTTTATTTCTTTTTCTGGAGTTTTGTTCTGTTCTTTCATTTGGGATATGTTTCTTTGTCTCCCATTTTTGCTGCATCCCCGTGTTTGTTTCTATGTATTAGGTAGGGCTGCTGTGTCTCCCAGTCTTAGGAGATTGGCCTTATGTAATAGGTGTCTTATGGGGCCTAGTGACACAGTCTCCCTTGCACCTAAGCCAGATGCTGCAAGTGTGTCCCTTCTTTGAGTTGTGTGTGCCCTCCTGTTGTCATTGAGACTTGATTACTGTTTGCACGTCAGTGGGAGAGATTGACCCTTAAGCTCATTGGTCCTGAGGACTGGCTGTGACTACAGTGGAGGAGCTGTTGAACAGAGGCTGGCCCTATGGAGCAGGATTCACTTTAGCAGGGCTCTGGTGTCTGCCCAGTCTGCTCTTTGGGTGTGTCACCACAGAGGCAGCTGGGCGGTGCTCTGGCTCAATCTGAAGCTGGCCACCGGATATGCTGTACCTGGGGTCTTCAGGAAGGGGCCCCACCACAGGCCATGTTCAGCAGCATCCTGAGCCCTGCCTGGGCCACCTGGCCTGAGCCACAAAACTATCCACAGATGGCAGCCCCCCATGCTGAAGTTAGAAATCCTGGGAGAGGCCAAACTGCAAACAGGCTGGCTGCTGCTTGTGCCATGCTTGGGCCTGCTCAGCATGAGGTACAGGGCACACCAAGGCTAGATGCTGCTTTTTTGGGTTTTGTGAACCATTGAGAGATTTTAGGAAATTCTATAGCATGAGGCAAGACAGGCCATTTATGTGGAAAAGCCAGGGGAAGCAGCTTGGGTGGACCCACAAATTGGGTGGGGCAGGGTCCCTGGGAATCACAAGGTTCCAAGCGAACAGGTTAGATGGGGACTCAGATATGGCTCCCACCTGTGTCTGAATGCCAGGAACCGGGGAGGGCTCAACAAAGAAACAATGAATTCTGCCAGCACTTTTGTCTGGGAGAAAGGTGCCCCTCCCACCCTTCCCCTGAAGCCAGACAATTCATTTCCTTCCTGTATGTCCCTGGTGGTTTTCAAGCTGCTGTCCCAGCACTGGAGCTTAGAGTAAGTGAGTCTACCAGCAAATAAGTCCATGTGTGAGCCCTTTAAGAGAATCTCCTGGGACTCCAGTCACCTTCAATCACTCAGCCACAATTTCCACAAGTTTTCACTGCCAGAAGTAGGGACTTCTCTTCTTGTCACTGGAACCCTGGGCTAGGGGAGCCTAGAATGGGCCTGGGACCCCTTGCTCCTCCAGGGGTCCTCCACAGCCAAGATATCTCTCCAGATTTTTAAACACCACATGGGAGTTTGGGATCAGCCCATCCCACTTCTCTGCCCCTCCTACCAGTCTGTATGTGGCTTCCTCTGTCTGTCCTTAGTTGTAGGGCTTCTGTTCAACTAGACTTCAGGCAGTTCTCAATGATGGTTGTTCTGTAGTTTAGCTATAATTTTTGATGTGGTTGTGAGAGGAGGCAAGCACAGCATTTACCTACTCTGCTCTCCTGACCAAAAAAATCTGTTCACATTTTTTTTAAGGCAATATATGGATGTAGTAGTTGTTAAGTCTCTGATGCATGAACATTAGAAAAAGCAGTGTGAAAGCAGGACTTGGTATATGCAGAGAAAATAGTCATAGATTCTGTCTTTCTTATTTCTACTTTCTCCATAACAACCTAAAGTGCAGACTCAGTCATTTTTGTGCCCTTCCTCTCAGAAAGGCTTTTTCAACATTAGACTCTCACAACCCCGTACTCCCAGTGTCTCTCAATATGTCCACTGTATATGTGTGGACTTATTAACCTCTACACTTTGTTTTCTTTCTTCCCTGGCTCGGTTGTCCCCAACATGCCCTGTTCTTTTCCCACCCCATAAGGTCAGGCTGCTGCTCCATGGTAATGGCAGAATGAATATTTGTGACAGAACCTAAGCATCAGATTTGTAAAACTAAGTCCATCACTCAAATTATCAATTTGTAAATAATATTGTTGCTGTGAAATAATTACATTGAAGTAATGAGACTTTCAGAATTAGAGAGTCCCTTAGAGATTATTTAGGTTAACACTTTTGTTTTAGAGAGGTTAAATGATTTGCCCAATTATGAAATATTGATAACAAACTAGAAGCCATATCCATTTATTCCCATTTCAGTGCTCTTTTTACCATATCCTACTGAACTTGGGATTTAAATATCATCCCAAGGCATTTCATTTATTCATGTGTAATAAGAATGTGTTTTTGTTTTGAATTTTAGAAAAATAATATTTCTTACATAACTAAATCAAAAGCCTGAACACCACTAATAATTTTAATATTGATCAAATATTGTAAGTATTTAGGTTGTCTTAGACAAAAGCAGGTAAAAGAATGTTGCACCGTGTGTAGCTTTAAATATGTGTCCACTTTTTAAGTTTATTACATTTTGGCACCCCATTTAGTTACCAAGTCACAATTCTCTATTTTAGTTAATCTCCTGAAGGAATGATTCCAATACTGTTTCCTATGCTACCAAATATTATAGTTGATTTGGAATTATAGCTCAAGATCTTTTCTAGTTCTATATTTATCTGAATCAAAGTTATCTAAAACTTGAGTTTTGAAACGCTGTGTTGCCCAAAGTACTTTTTTTCTAATGCATTTAGAGGTAAGAAGGATGTAAAAACCATGTCTAACATAGTATGAAAATCAGTGGAAATATCTTAAATAGTTTGAACTTTAATTTGGCTGAAGCATGTTAAATTGACAAATCATTTAAAATTATAATCAGAATTAATTATAAATTTTTATAATGTTAGGTTAGGTGAATTTACTGATTAACTATCCTTGAGATTGCTGTACATTTTGGAAAGGCTGCTCAAAAGCAGAGTTTCAACTTGTGTGGTAACACAGAGTAAGGAAATAGCATTTTACTCTAGAGGCTCTTGTATATTCCCAAAGCATGAGATCTTCAGATCCTGGCATTTTGGAGATCCTCCTACAAATAGGACATTGTATCTTATTCACCTGATTAACTCAGTGAAGCCCACAAGCTGACAAGTCCTGTATATTCCCAAAGCATGAGATCTTCAGATCCTGGCATTTTGGAGATCCTCCTACAAATAGGACATTGTATCTTATTCACCTGATTAACTCAGTGAAGCCCACAAGCTGACAAGTCCTGCCTGCAGACTTCCTTTTGGTGCTTCATCCTTATATGAGTGAGTGTCCAACAGTTCACTCCAATAATTGTTAAATAATTTAAACAAAGCTTCCAACATGAAAAATATGATAAAGCCTAAGTAAACAGTACAATGGGACCCAAAGGAAACTGACAAAGTAGCCATAAGTTTAAAATGAAAAAGTCAAAAAGAAAATGAGAAGAAACATATACAAGTTAGGGAAAAACAAACTATACAATAAACTATGTCCTCAAAGAGTTAAGAAATGCTGAATCCATTAAACAAGAGTAATGTGCTATTTAAATTTTAGAAATTAGAAAAGGAAGACCTTTGAAATTAACAATATTGTATCATGAATAAAATTTAACTATAAACTTATATCGGCTGGAAGGGAATGTTATAGAGAGCTCCTAAAATAGAACAAGAAGCAACAAGATAGGAAGGCAAAAGGCAGAAAGAACATGAGATTTAAGGCTTAATGCAGGAGGACCATCGTATCACAAATAGGATTCACATAAAGGAAGAACACAAAAAAATAGAGTGGGCAAGAATTTATCAAAGAAATAATATATTTCAATTTTATCTGAACTGAAGGACATGAATCTCCACACTGGAAAAACACACTGAATATCCAGCAAAATAAATGAAAAATACCAACACTACAGAAAATCATCACAAAATTTCAGCATGCCAAGGGTAAGAAAAGACCATAAGAGCTTCCAAAGGGCAAGGAATGGGAGTAATTCACATTCAAGGGATTATTAGTAGAATGGAATTGGACTTCTCCATAACTACACTGTGGAACAATTTCTTCAAAACTGTAAGGGAAACAATTTCATTACTTAGAATTTTATACCAGCCAAATCAAATGTGATTTTAGAATAGAAAGAGTACCCCTCTGCCCCCCAAAATATACTTTCCATGGACTAATTCCTAGGAAATTATTGGAGAATATGATTTATGTAAATGAGTAAATCAATTAAGAAAGAGAAAGACAGACAACTTAAAACAGGATTCAGTATGTCAGCATGGCTTCTATTGAGCAAACCAAGAAGAGCAGCGAGTTCTAGATTGTACTCTTTTTTTTTTTTTTTTTAAGATTTTATTGGGGAATTGGGGGAGGGGAACAGCACTGGAGAATCAGGGGAAGGAGAACAGAAAAGTTGCTGCCCTCTTGTTCTTCAGTCTAGTTGTTGAGGACTTTACTTCACTGGCCCATGTTGGTATTATCATTGCGCTCTTCCTGGCTGAGGCATATGGTCACTGGGCTCTGGACGGCCATCATGGTGGCTCTTGGCAGCTCACACCAGCTGCCGGCCACACACAGTAGCTTATGGCAGCCCACTGCAGCAGGAGCTACACCCTATGTCTTCGCTGGCGACTCATGGCAGCCCAACTCCAGGTTGAGCTGTTGTTCAGCATCTTAGCATCTCATATGTGGGATCTGAACTGGGGCCCTCTGGCGTCCCAAGCCAGCTCTTAACCAATGCACCACTCGGCCGGCCCCTAATATTCTTTTATTTCATAAACTATATACATGTATTATCTTGTTAAAAATAAAATCAGTTAAAAATACAATCTTACCTTTTGTAAAAGCGAGTTAATTGTGTATTGATTTGACATTTTGCAGAACTTATAATACATAAACATTTAAAAACAACAACAAATAGCCCTTTAATGAATGTCCACTTTATTTAGGTTATCTAATTCCTTTACATACAATTGTTTATAGTATTTCTTTATAATCCTTTTGGATTTATGTACAGTTCGTAGTGATATCCCTTTTTTATTCCTGATTTGAGATCTTTCTTCTTTTTTTAATGTAGGCATTCACAGTTATAAATTTTCCTTTAAGCACTATTTTAGTTGAATCCCATCAATTTTGGTGTATTCTGTTTACATTTTTGTTCATTTTAAACATTTTCTAATTTCTCTTGTGATATCTTTTATGAATCACTGATTATTAAGAATGTGTCATTTAATTTCCACATATTTCTGAATTTCCATGTGCACTTGAGAAGAATGATATTCTACTGTTGTTGGGTGGTGTGGAGTGTTCCATAGATCTCTTTTAGGTTTAGTTGATTTTTAGCATTATTTAAGTATCTCCCTGTTGATCTTCTGACTAGTTATTCTATCCACTAATAAAATTGGAATAGTGGTGTCTCCAACTATTATTGTTCAATTGTTTATTTTTTCCTTTGAATTCTGTGAGTTTTTGCTTCACGTATTTTGGGGCTATTGTGTTAGGAACATATATGTTTACAAAATTGTGTCTTTCTGATAGATTGACTCTTATTATTATAAAATGTTCTCTTTGTCTCTAGTAAAAAATATTGCTTAAAGTCTCTTTTGTTTTTTATTAGCACACACACTCCAGCTGTCTTTTGGCTACTGTTTGTATAGCATATTTTTAATCCTTTTATTTTTTTTACCTATTTCTGTCTTTGACTCTAAAGTGCATCTGTTATACACAGCATATAGTTGGATCAGGTTTTTCTATCCATTTTTCCAAACTCTGGCTTTTGATCAGAGTGTTTATTCCCTTTACATATAATGTTATTTCTAATAAGGAAAGAATTAGCACAAGAGTGTGAGCTCTGAGCAACAGCGGTTCGATGCCCGGCCCAAGCTGAGTTGCTGCTTAACTGCCAACAGGTAACAGGATGGCTCAGCTAAAAAAAAAACAAACAAAAAAAGAATTACACCAACATTTTGCTGTATGTAGTCTGTGTTTCTTATGTCTTCACCACCACCACCCTTCCTTCATTATTGTCTTCTTTTGTGTATAGGGGTGTTTTTTTTTAGTAAACTATTTAAATTTCTTGTTTCTTTTACCATATTTCTTAGAGTTATTTTCTTAATGGTTGCCCTGGTGATTATAATTACCATCGTAACATAAAACAGTCTAGTTTAGATTAACACCAAGTTAATTTCATTGCAAAAATTTTTCTCCAATATAGTTCCATTCTTTCCTCTTTACTTTGTACTATTATTATCATAGTTACATTTTTATACACTGTAAACCCATCAACACAGTTTTTAAATTATACATCTCATTTAAAATCATGTGGGTGAAGAAGAGTTACAGTGAAATGTTTATGCATATTTATACTGTATTTATTATTTACCTATGTAGTTACATACCTTTACTGGTGCTTTTTGATTCTTTATGTAGATAACAATTATTGCCTAGTGTTGGCCTGAAGGATTCTCTTTATTTCTTGTGCAGAAGTGCTAACAACATATCAGTTTTCATTTTTCTGGAAATATCTTGATTTTATTTTTAAACAATAGGTTCGCTGTATGTAAGATTCTTCTTGACTGTCTTTTTCTTTAAGAACTTTTGATGTATTCTCCCAATGCAATTTGGCCTCCATAGTTTCTGAAGTCAGCTTTTAATCTTATTGAGGATTCATTGTACATCATGGGTGGGTCTATTTTCTATTGCTATTTTCAAGATTATCTCTTGTCTGTCTTTTCACAATTTTTTTTTATAAAGATTTTTATTCGGGAATTGGGGGGATGGGAACAGTGCGGGGGAATTGGGGGAAGGGGAACAGACAAGTTGCTGCCTTTTTGTTCTTCAGTCTAGTTGTGGAAGACGTCGCTTCACCAGCCCAAGTTGGCACCATCATTGCACTCTTCCCAGGAGAGGCAGATCAGTCGCCGGCTTCTGGATGGCCACTCACAGTGGCTGCTGGCTGCTCATGCTGACTGCTGGCTACACACGGTAGCCCATGGCAACCCACTGCCACAGGGGCTGCAGCCTATGCTGTTGCCGGCAACTCATGGCAGCCCAGCTCCAGGTTGAGCTGTTGTTCAGCATCTTAGCTGTGGAGGGCAGTGTCACTGGCCCTCATATGTGGGATCTGAACCAGGGCCCTCTGGTGTCCCAAACCAGTTCTTAACCATCGTGCCACTCGGCTGGCCCTGTCTTTTCACATTTTGACTGTCATGTGTTTGAGTGTGGATCTCTTTGAGTTCAGTATACTTGAGTTTGTTGAGCTCTTGGATTTTAAGATTAATGTGGTTTTATTTTTTTGTCATTTATATTTGGAAAGTTTTCAGTCATTATTTCTTCAGATATTCTTGCTGTTCCTTTCTTTCTCTCTCTTATCCTTACTGGATTCCCATTATGCATGTGCTGGGATGCTGGTGGTGTCCCACAGGTGTTGGAGGCTTTGTTAATTTTTCTTTATTCTTCTTCCTTCTTATACTGGATAATCTCAATTGACCTATCTTTATTTCATTGTTTTCAACTTAACTGATTCTTTCTTCTGCCAGTTCAAATATGCAGTTCAGACTAGTGAAGTTTCTCATTTCAGTTATTATAAATGCCAGAATTTCTACTTTATTCTTTTTAAGAAAATAATTTCTGTCCCTTTATTATTTCTTTATTTAATGAGACATCATTTGCATACTTTTCTTTAATTCTTAGACATGGTTTCTTTTAGTTCCTTGTTCTTATTTATTATAGGTGATGTTAAAATTTTTGTTTAATAAGTTCAACTTTTGGCCTTGAGGAATGGACAGTTTCTAATGACTGCTATTTTTCCTGTATTTTGAGCCATATGTTTTTATTTATTGTTTTTTGCATATCTTGTAC
This sequence comes from Hipposideros armiger, assembly GCF_001890085.2. Taxonomy (NCBI): domain Eukaryota; kingdom Metazoa; phylum Chordata; class Mammalia; order Chiroptera; family Hipposideridae; genus Hipposideros; species Hipposideros armiger. The sequence goes on along the minus strand of NW_017731565.1, from coordinate 96,471 downwards.
TTTTTTGTTGAAACTGGAAATTTTAAATCATTTGTCAACTCAAAATAGGATGCCTTCTTCTCCAGGGTTTGTTATTGTTGCTGTTTTATTTTGTTGTTGTTATTTGTTTTTTTTAAGTGATTTTTCTTTAAAGTCTGTATTCTTCCTTGTGTTTGGCCCCTTACACCTCTGCTTTGTTACCTTAGTAGTCAGTTAATGATTAATGGAAGATTGAATTAGTCTCTCAGCATTTGCCAGGGGGCTCTGTGTGTGTGTTGAGACATGACCTAATTACTCCACCAGGCCATTAACAACTCTGCCTTAGCCTTAGCCTTCACTTTCTGCTTGCTTAGAGCCTTCAAAGTTGGCCAGAGGTGAGAGCTTAGAGCCTTCTTAACTCTTTCATGGTCATGCACAAAGCCCTGTCAATGTGCATGATCCTCTAGAGTTTCAAGAATATGTTGGAGCTTTTCATAGCTTTATAGGGACATCTCATTCTCTAGTTCTCCATTTCTTTCTTTCTTTCTTTCTTTCTTTCTTTCTTTCTTTCTTTCTTTCTTTCTTTCTTTCTTTCTTTCTTTCTTTCTTTCTTTCTTTCTTTCTTTCTTT
>NW_017731565.1:69288-95738 GCF_001890085.2 Hipposideros armiger | reverse complement strand
CTCTCTCTCTCTCTCTTTCTTTCTTCTTTCTTTCTTTCCTTTCTTTCATCAGCCTCTTGTTAGCCCCAACTATTAAAGCCACCTTCAGCTACTAGTGTTTAACAGTTGCTGCTGATTGTTTTCAACAAATGCCCTGGGACTAGAACTGTTTGCACAGAGGCCACTTTGAGTCAGATAAAAGGAAGTTCCCTGCAAATGGAATCATTTAGTGAGCTACAAAATAAGTCAATAGTGACACTTCTCTGGGGATGGACATTTTGGGGAACTCAAATCTGCCCTAATCTCTTAAGCGACTGATAGCCTGCATGTTTTTACAGCTACCAGAGTTGTAAGTCTTTTGGTTTTCAATGCTGCTCCAGAACCTGAGAGGGGAATGGGATTAGGTCAAATTGAAATGCCACAAGATTTGCTCTTACCAAGCTGCAGCCATTTTTCTTCAATAAACAGTCCTTGGATTGTTGTATGCTTTTAGTTAATTTTCAGGGTTTTGAAAAAGGTGATTTTTGACAGTTTTTTCCAGTGTTATTATTGCTTTTATGCACAAGGTCTTTTTGGAGGTCTTTACTCCACCATACTGAATATTGAGCTATGTTTTTAAAAATAATTCAAATAGAACAAAAGATTATTGTAAGTAAGGTTTCTTCCCTGAACACCTGGTCCCCAAATTAACTAGTGAGAACAAAGTATTCTTCATAAATATATGCCTAGAGAAGCATGTATGTGTATAGACATAAAATCTGTATTTCCTCTTATACATGTAGAAATACACTGTATACTCTATTATTCACCTTTTTTTTATGCTTGGTAATTTGCCTGAGATATTGGTCCTTATTGATACATGGAGCTATCTCAGTTTGTCATCATGATTGTGGTTGTTGTTGCTTGATATTCCATGGATGGGTAGTCCATTATTTATACATTTTTCTAGTAATAAATATTTAAGTTTGTTTACTATTTTGTTATTTCAAACAATGATGGAGTGAACACTATTGCATTTACATCTTTTTGACCATGTGTGCTGGTATTACTGTCAGATAAATTTCTACCTATGAAGTGTGAGGTGTATTTATTTTTAAATTTTGATAAATGCTTCTAAATTGCCTCTCCAGTGATGTTTCATCAATTTATACTTCTGTCTGTGGTAAAAGAGAATACTGTTTCTCCTCACCCATGCCACACCATATTATCAAGTATATTTCACTGGTTTCAAAGATGAAAAATATGTCTTTATTGTTTTAATTTTCTTCTTTTAAAATACCTTTTCATATTTTTGTAAATCTTCTTGGACCCACCACACACATCACTCCTAAGAGTGCCTCTTTTCACATCCTTCACTCTTTTTTTAATGGAGTTTTTTGATTTGTAATAGCTCTTTGTGAGTGAAATTAATTAGACTGTGGTCTGTTTTATATGTTACACTTTTTTTTTTCTGTAGTTTATTATTTGGCATAGTTCACAATATTTTTTTCTTTGTTAATTTTTTTAATTAGTCAGTTTTTCCAGTCTTCTTCCTGTGGTTCCATGACTTGCTTAGAAAGGCCATTATACTATAAAAATTCATCCATAATTTCTTTCAGATACTGTCCCATTTATGTATTTTTTTGGCTGGTTTGTTGTTTGTTTCTGAGTGCTAACCAGCTGTCTCTGCACCATTGCCCTATGATTTAAAATGACACTCTTGCTAGGTACTAAATTCCTTTATGTATACAGAAATTTTTGGACTATTCGTTCTTTTCCATTGATGCCTTTACTTACCTATTGGTCCCTTCTCTAGTACCAAAATTGTAATGTTTATTTTTCCACATGATCTTTAGAATTAGCTTGTCTAGTTCTAATTCCAATTCCATCTTGAGGAAAATATCCTGTTGTTAATTTGTTGAGATTACATTAAAATGGTGATCTCAGATTTTTTGCATGAATCAATCAGAATCATGTGTAAAGCTTGTTAATACATAGTTTCCGGGTTTCCAGTCAGTTTCTGATTCTCTAAGCTTGGGTTGCGGTCTGGGAATTTGCATTTCTAATAAACTCCAAGGGTGATGTTGATGGTCCTGGTCTAAGACACCATGCTTTGAGAACCACTGTAGTACATATATTTATATATTAATAGTGAGATAATTGTCACCCTTCCAGTATTAACATTATTCTAACAACAAGGCATGTTACTTAATTTATCTTATTTTCTCAGTAGAGTTTCAAACTTTTCTTTATATTGAGCCTACGTATGTTTTCAGTTTATTCCTAGCCAGTTTATCTTCTTGTTGCTATTGTAATAAAGGTTAGTTATAATTATTGCTTAATATCAGAGACCTCCCCCCCTTAATTTGGTAACTTGTGAATTACTATTTTAAATATTTATGGTTAGTAACTCCTCTTTTTTAAACTTCATACAATGGAAGTGGGGATAGTATAATATTGTTACCCTCTGGGAAATTGGAGGAAACACTGGGGGAAAGAGAGGAAGGTGAGCTGTGATAAGCAGATGATACGAAAGCTTTCATCACTCAAGGCGTGAAAATGTTTCCCTCACGCATTTCTACTGCTGGAAAAATTAGTAGGGATAATTAGCTCCTCTGAAATATAGTAAAACTTCTGAAAAGTGTAGGCATCACTCAACACAAGATGAGTTACTAATGTTTTGATGTTTTTCATTCAAATAGCTTGAGTTTTTATTGTATATATAAATTTAGAGACCAAAGGGCACCTGGTGAAAGTCTTTGTAAATTCCAAGGGCAAAGGATGAAGGAATGGGTTAAGATTAAGTTTAAAAAAATACTCTTTTACAGAAACTAAGTGCCTTTCAGACCATAGCAGTACATAAAGATTGCCTAGACTGAGGGTATCTGAAGATTATTTTTAAGACCTGCAAGGTTAATTTTACAACTTTAGTCTAAATTTTCTTGCTAGATAGTATAACCCAATTTAGTATTTCCAAATGTACCTAGTATCTCTTTCCTTCTTATATCAGTAAAAGAAATAAAGAAAAAGAAATGGAAAACGCATGTCTCCATCCCCATTCTTCAATAGTAGGATCATAATGCTGTAGTTGAGAATATTCTTGGTTACTATGGTAATAAGCAGAATAATAGCTCTTCAAAGAAGTCTAGGTTCTAATCTCCAGAACCTGTGACTATGTTACCTTACGCAGTAAAGGGGAATTAAGGTTACAGGTGTAGTTAAAGTTGCTAACCTTAAAAATCAAGATTATCCTGGATTCTCCAGGTGGGTCCTGTATTATCCCAAGGGCCCTTACACGTGGAAGAGGAAGGCAGAGCAAGAGCTGAGAGCGATTTCAGAAGGACTCCACCTGCGCTTATGGGGATTAAAAACATGTAGGAGGAGACCACAAGCCAAGAAATGTGGCAGCCTCCAGAAGGCAGTAAAGGCAGGGAAACTGGTTCTTGCTCAGGACCTCCAGAAAGGAATGCAGCCCTGTCAAGACCTTGATGTTAGTCCAGTGAGACCCATGCAAGATTACTAACCTACAGAACAACAAGGTAATAAAGTATGTTGTTTTAAGCCATAAATTTGTGGTAATTTGTTTTGGCACCAAATAGGACATTAATGCAGTTATTAAGTACTCAAATAGTGAAGGTTTGCTGTGTTAGTAAACATTTAACAATAGGCAGGTAAAGTTAAGCTTAATATGCTACCTGCTTGCATCTTTTTGTCTCAAATTGTTAAAATTTCTCCAAAATACTGAAAGGCTAACTTTTTTTTTTTCAACAAAATTTTCTGGAAGTTTAGTGTCTCAGTGTTCATTTTAGGGCACAACTTACCTTTTTTTTTTTTTTTAAATTAAAGTTTATTGGGATGACAATGGTTAGTAAAGTTACATAGGTTTCAGGTGTACAATTCTGTAATACATCATCTATATATCACATTGTGTGTTCAGTAGAGTCAGTTCTACTTCCATCACCATATATTTGATTTGGTTTACTCTCATCTCCCGCCCTCCTCCCCCCTTATCCTCTGGTAACCACTAAATTATTGTCTGTGTCTATGAGTTTATGTTTCTTTGTTTGTTTGTCTTGTTCCTTGTGGCTTTCAGTTTTATATCCCACATATCAGTGAAATTATATGGTTCTTGACTTTTTCTATCTAACGTATTTCGCTTAGTATAATAATCTCAAGATCCATCCATGTTGTCACAAATGGCAGTATTTCATCTTTTCTTATGGAAGAGTAGTATTTCATCTATCGAAATACACTTTGTTTGCCTCAATAAAGCTGCAATGAACATCAGAGCACATATATATTTACAGATAAATATTTTCAGATTTTTGGGGGGTATATACCCAGGAGAGGAATTGCTGGGTCATATGGTAATTCTATTCTTAATTTTTTTAAGGAACCTCTACACTGCCTTCCATAGTGGCTGCACCAATCTGCATTCCTACCAACAGTGTATGAGGGTTCCTTTTTCTTCACATCCTCTCCAACACTTGTTATTATTTGTCTTGATGATAGCCATTCTAACTGATAGCCATTCTAATTGTGGTTTTCATTTGCATTTCTCTTAATTAGTGATGTTGAGCATCTTTACATATGTCAATTGGACATCTGTATGTCCTCTTAAGAGAAATGTCTATTCAGGTCCTCTGCCCATTTTTTTAATTGAATTGTTTGTTTTCTTGTTGAATTGTATGAGTTCCTTATATATTTTGGATATTAGCCCCTTATCAAAGGCATTTGCAAATATCTTCTCCCATTCAGTTGGTTGTCTATTTTGTCGATGGTTTCTTTTGCTATGCAGAAGCTTTTTAGTTTGATATAGTCCCATTCATTTATTTTAGCTTTTACTTCCCTTGCCTTTGAGGTCAAGTTCATAAAATCCTCTTTGAACCCAAGGTCCATAAGTTTAGTCCCTGTGTTTTCTTCTATGCAGTTTATTGTTTCGGGTCTTATGTGTAGGTCTTTGATTCATTTGAGTTAATTTTGGTACACGGTGACAGATAGTCTAGTGTCATTCTTTTGCACGTGGCTTTCCAATTCTCTCAGCACCATTTATTGAAGAAGTTGTCTTTTCTCCATTGTATGTTTTTGGCTCCTTTGTTGAAAATTATCTGTCCATATTTATGTGGGTTTATTTCTAGGTTTTCAGTTCTATTCCATTGGTCTCTGTGTCTGTTTTTCTGCCAATACCATGCTGTTTTGATTATTGTTGCTCTGTAGTACAAGCTAAAGTACAGCATTATTCTTTTATCTTAGGATGTCTTTGGCTATTTGGGGTCATTTGTGGTTCCATACAAATCTGATGATTTTTTTGTGTTCTATTTCTTTAAAATATGCCATTGGGATTTTGAAGAGGATTGCATTAAATCTGTATATTGCATTAAATCTGTATATGGCCATTTTAACTATGTTGATTCTTCTAATCCATGAACACGGAATGTCTTTTTCATTTATTTGTGTCTTCTTCAATTTCTTTTAAAAATGTCTTGTAGTTTTCAGTGTATAGGTCTTCCACATCCTTGGTTAAGTTTATTCCTAGCTATTTTATTCTTTTTGTTGCAATTGCAAAAGAAATTGTTGTGTTTTTTTTTTTGTTTTGGTTTTTCTGAGGTTTCATTGTTAGTATATAGGAATGCAATGGATTTTTGTACGTTGATTTTGTAGCCGGCAAAACTGTATGTGTTAGTTGTTTCTAATAGCTGTTCGGTGGTGTCTTCAGGGTTTTTTATATAAAGCATTATGCCATTTGCAAAAAGTGACAATTTAATTTCTTCATTCCCAATTCAGATGCCTTTTATTGGAAGTCCTTGCCAGAGCAATCAGGCAATAGGGCAATAACTTTTTCATCTGCAATTACTTACCTGGAAATCCGGACTTTCTGCAAAGTGACCAATGACTGCATTGGAAAATTAGCCTGGAAAATAGCTGAATCAGAATTAAGAAAGGGGCTTAGTGACCTAGAATGATTGCTAGGGCTGGCTGTGTGACACTGAATAAGTTATTTAACCTCTCTATGCCTCTTTTTGTAAAATAATAGAACTTAAATCATAAACTTGTGCTGAGGAGTACCTGAGATAAGGTATATATAGCACTTTCTGGCCCATAGGCAGAAAAATTATGAAATAAAGAAGAGATACTAAAAAAAGAAAGAAAGAAAAAAACTTATTATAGCGCCTTTCATCATAAAAGCAAAAACTCTAGACAACTCAGGGATTTTCAAAGGCATATAATACAGCAATTGATATAATAGCATTGTTGAGTTATCAAGTATAAGATTTTTTAAAAATTCCTTTAAAGATCTTCAAAATATGTGAGTATTGGTGCTTAAAGTGGCAAGCTTTTTGTACCTGGACAATTAATCTGGAATTTATAACAAGAGTGTCAAGTGAACAAAATATTTTAAAGTATATTTTTATTATGACTCAAACCTTAGCTTCTTCACTTGTTATTCATCTGTACAGCCAAGAGCCACTCAACCTCTCTGAGCCTAAGTAGCTAGATAATACAATAGCTACTTGGCATTATGGTTGGGAGGATCAGAGACATAGTCTATTTTAATCACCAAGTGCCTTGCATAGCATCTAGTAGGTGCTCAATAACTGGTAATTATTCTTTTTTTTATAATTAAATTTATTGGGGTTACATTGATCAGTAAAATTATATAGGCTTCCAGTGTACATTTAGATAAGACACCCCCTATATATTGCATTGTGTGTTCACCACAGAGTCAGTTCTCCTTCCATCACCATATATTTAACCACCTTTTCCCTCTTCTACCACCCACTTCCCCCTTACCTTCTGGTAACCACTAAACTATTGTCTGTGTCTATGAGTTTTTGTTTCTTTGCCTTGTTCCTTTGTTGCTTTCGGTTTTATATCCCACATATCAGTAAAGACATATGGTTCTCAATGTTTTCTGTCTGACTTATTTCACTTAGCATAATAATCTCAAGGTCCATCCATTGTTGTCGCAGTTTTTAGTGTATAGGTCCTTCATATCCTTTGTTAAGTTTATTCCTAAGTATTTTATTCTTTTTGTTGCAATTGCAAAAGGAATTGTGGTTTGTTTGTTTTTTCCACTTTTTTTACCTGAAATTCCATTGTTTACAGGAATGTAATGGATTTTTGTACATTGATTTTTGTATCCTGAAACTTTACTATATTTGTTTATTGTTTCTAATAGTTTTTTGATGGAGTTTTTAGGGTTTTCTGTATAAAGAATCATGTCATCTACAAAAAGTTGTCTTCTGATAATTTAACTTCTTCATTCCCAATTTGGATGCCGTATATTTCTTTCTCTTGCCTGATTGCTCTGGCTAGCACTTCCCATACTATGTTGCAGAACAGTGGAGAGTGGGGCATCTCTGTCTTCTTCCTGATTGTAGAGAAAAAGCTTTCAGTTTTTCACCATTAAGTATGATATTAGCTTAGGGTTTGTCATATATGGCCTTTATTATGTTGAGGTTCTTTTCTTCTATATCTATTTTATTAGTTGTTTTAATCATAAATGATGTTGTATCTTGCCAAATGCGTTTTGCGCATCTATTGATATAATCCTATGATTTTTATCTTTTATGCTGTTTAGGTGGTGTATAACATTGATTGATTTGCATATGTTTAACCGTACTTGGGCCCCTGGATTGAACCACACTTGATTATGATGTCGAATCTTTTTAATGTATTGTTGTATTTGATTTGGTAGTATTTTGCTTCAGATTTGTGCATATATATTCATCAAGAGATATGGGGCTGTAGTTTTCTTTTCTTGTGTTATCCTTACCAGGTTTTGGTATCAGGGTAAAGTTGGCCTCATAAAATGAGAAAGTATTGCCTGTTCTTCAATTTTTTGGAAGAGTTTGAGGAACACAGGTATTAAATCATCTTTGAATGTTTGGTAGAATTCACTAGTGAAGCCATCTGGTCCTGGACTTTGGCTTTCGGGGAGGTTTTGGATTGTTTAAATTTCCTTACTGTTGATCGGCTTATTCACATTTTCCAGTTATTCGTGATCAGTCTAGGAAGGTTATATAGGTATTTTTAAGAACTTGTCCATTTATTCTTGGTTATTGTATTTGGTGGCATGTAGTCCTTCATAGTATTCTCATATGATCTTTTATATTTCCGTGATATCCGTCATAACTTTTTCTTTTCTGTGCCTCAGCAGCCTTGTGTGCCCCCACTGGAACCAACTGCAAAAGGTGGGGCTGGGGTGAGCTGGGAGAGGTGACTGGTGTGTTTGTAGCTTTGTTCTCTTGCAGGTAATGGCGACTGCCAGACCACAGCTACCTTGCCTGTAGTTCCTCCCTTGTCATTGGAATTAGCCGAACTGAGCGTTTGCTGCCCTGGAACTGTCTCTCCAGTTCTCAGGGCTGTAGATATTCTGCTCTTTAATCCAACATTGCTACCGGTTTTTTCTGGGTCTGCTGCTTTTACTGGGAGGGTGTCAGGGAGGTGAACTCTGGACAGTTGTAGGGGAGGCAGCCAAGCCCTGTGGCTTTGTTTATTTGCCTGGCAGTGAAGGCTGTTAGACTTCAGTTGTTGCAATTCTGTATTTGGGCTTTGCCCCAAAGTCCCTGAACCATCCCTGGGTTCAGCCGTATTATATGCTGATCCCTCAGCCATAATGCTCGGGGCCACAGAGAGTGCGCCTGCAGTCTCAACTTCCACCCTCTCCCGGGGCTGCAGTGAACTACAGATGCATCCCGCCATCCCCATCACACTTCTCTCTTCCCTTCTCCCTTGTGTCGGGAATCTTTTGTTGAATTATAGCTGTTCAATTTGTTGTAACTTCAAGGGGAGATGTCAGGAAGCACCCCTCACGCCGTTATATTTCTGACATGATTCCTAAGGGGTAGTTATTATTTTGTGCTCCTCTGAAACTACTTTACCTAAAGTTAGCAGTAACCTAATTATGAAATCCTATAGGTCCTTCTCCTCCTTTATTTTAGTTTCTATTACATTTGATATTGGGCATCTTGAAATTGTCTCTTTTCTCCTTTTCTAGCCTTCTTCCTTCTCCTTTGGTTACTGCTTTTCAGATTTCTTTGCTTGTTCTTCTTCCTTTGCCCACTCTTTAAATATTGGTGTTTCCCAATTTCTATAGGTTTTTAAATTTTTCTTTTTTTTTCTACACATTGTCTCTGGGTATGATTTGCTCCATGGCACCAACTGAAACCTTTTTTTTTGAACCCCAATTAGATGTCCCAAAGGCATCTTCTAATTGAACATATCTGAAAATGAACTTGTAATCGTCTTCCACATACATTTTTCTTCCCCCTCTATGCCCATATGGGCAACAGTGTTTATTCATTCATTCAGTCACTAATTAATTAATTAAACATTTATTGAGTGCCTACTACCCTGAGAATATAATAGTGAAGTAAACAAATGAACAAATCTTTATCCCCTTCCTCCTGGGAACATACTTCTAGTGGAAGAGGCAAAGCAAATAAATATGTGTCGGATTTTGATAAATTCTGTTGAGAAAAATAAAGCAGAGAAGAAAACTAAGGAGAGCCAGGATGAAGGTAAGGGTTGTAATCCTAAGTAGGATGCTTGGGGACGTTATCATTAAAAAGGTGCCATTTGAGCAAAGATCTGAGGAGGTGAGGGAGCAAGCTATGTGGCTTTATGAAGGAAGATTGCTCCAGGATGAAGAACAGAACTCGCACACTGTGAGGCAGGAGAATGCCTGGCATTTGGGGGAAACAATAAGATGGCCATCATGCCTGGCATGTGTGAACAGGAGAGCCATAAGAGAGAGGTCAGAGAGTTATAGGGCACAGGATTATGTTGGTCACGTCTACCAATTTTCTTAAAAATTGGAAACTGCCTTACTACTTAATCTGTCGTTTCCCTTTCCTTCCCTCCTCTTGCAGCTAGTTAAGTCATGAAGCTTTATTGATTCCAGCTCCTGTGTTACTCTTCTGTCTACTCTCATCTTTCTCACTGCGTTTGCCTTGGTTTCAGGCCTTTATCATTAGTCACTCAACTGTTCTGCTGCTAACCTCACACCCCATATTCAGCACTCAAGAGAGATTTTTTTAACAATCTCTGTGTTCCAGACCCTGCCCTAGGTATTATGGATATAATGGTCATCAAACCACACATGATCATTGTCCATACAAAATTCACAGTAACTGGAGAGGAAATCATACAGGCAGTTAGTAACCTGACAGTGCAATAAGCACTTTGAGAAGGGTAGTCCAAACCGTCTTAGTTGCACATGGCTGACTGATGGGTAGCTCCAGTTTATGAGGGTTAATGCAAGCTTTCTAGGAGACATTATCTCCCTGTTAAGATCTAAAAGATAAGTGAGATTTAGACCCTCTAAGAGAAAAGAGTTTCCAAGTAAAGGGACTACTTGTGCAAGTACCCAGAAAATAGAACCTAGCATTGGATAGAGGACAGAGGGAGGGGCTCCAAATCAAGCTGGAGAGGTACAGAGGAGCCAGATCATGCATATCTTCAGGCCCATGAAAGTGTTCAGTTAATCCATTTGTCACAATGATCATTTTAAAACTTCACTATAATAATTTATCTTCCAGAATTAAAACACACTGATGATTCCCTGTTGGCTTTAGGTTAAATTCCACTTCCATAATATTGCACACGAGGTTCTTGAATCTGACTTTTCCCTCCTCAGCGTCAGCTCCCAGGGGCCCCACTTTTACCTTTATATACCAGCAGTGCAGAATTGCTTGTACTTACCCTTCAGATGAGAGAAATTTCAAGCCTCCAGGCTCAGCTAATACCTGGCATGCTCTTTGGCCCTTGCCAACCTCATGAATTTATTTTGTCCTTCAAAATTAATCTCAGATGCCATCTTCTGTAGGAATCTTTCCTGAAAATGCAAACAAAGCTAATCAGTTCCTCTTCTGTGCTACCACCCACTTCTGTGTGATCTTTTCATTGCAGCTATCTCAATCTAGAACAGTTTGTTTCTATGTTAAACTTCTCCACTAATGTTAGCTCTTTGAGGATCTATGGGTTTTTTTGTTTTTGTTTTTGTCTGTGTATCCTTATCTCCTAGCATATGCCTGGGACTTAGCTGTACTTAATAAATGGTTAGTGAATTTAATTTATATAAAGGAAGGCTCAGTTAATTAGACCAACAATATGAGATTTATAGGAAACAATTAGCATTCGTTTATAGCTCATTTAAATCGCAAGATTGTTGATAGCACTCAGCATTTCCTAGCAAAGGAATCACAGACATTTCTAAGACTATCCCACCCAAGTCGATACGAGGTATGAATCTGACCTGCATCTCTTTAATTGCATTTTTAATTTAGCAGTATCTTTAGTTCTGACTTTCAAAACTTTGCAAGAATTTACCTATCATACTTTGTGCATTGTTATTATTTTCATGGTATTTAGAATTCCTTTACTTTCAGTCACACAGAATAATACAATTACCATTAAATATTTAAATCATTTTTAAATTAATATTATTTAAATCAAAATATTTGTTCAGTTTTATTTCTTTATAATAGTGCTGTAAATTTTCCATTTCTGGTTACTATTTTAAATAACGCCTAGTTTTTTATTATGGGCAATGGGAATTTAAGTGCCCCAAAAGCATGAAACTAGCCTTCCTGGCACTTCCAGAGACCTTGAATAGCCTCAAGATCACCCTCATCCAGCCCAAGCCCAGGTGTCCCTTACATAGAAGCCTTTAAAGCATCCGCCATGAAAACTACTGCAGGTGCCTCTTAGAATATCTTAGTATTATCTTATCACTGTGGACAGTTCTGAAAAGAAGAAACATAGGTAGCAAGTAAATACTTTAAAAAATTAAGACCTTGCTAGCAATCACTGAAAATGAAGAAAGACATTTTTAAACCTTTCTCACTGTCAAGTTTGCTTTTTATTTTTTAATACTAATAATACACTTAGAAATAAGTGTGCTATAAGTGTTCCCTCAGACACTATTGATGAAAGTGTAAATTGGTCCAACTTACACTAACAAGCAGTGTGTATTGAAAACCTTAAAATGTTCATACTCATTAATTCCTCAAAATACTCATCCTGATGGAAGTATTTTTAAAAGTAGAAGAGGTGGTTGCACAACATTGTGAATGCCATTGAATTGTTTACTTTAAAATGATTAATTTATGTTGTGTGAATTTCATTGCAAATTATTTTAAAATATTCATCCTAAGGAAATAATATACAAATGTTAATGAATAGGGATGTTCAATTCAGCGTTATTTATAATAGCAAACAATTATATACAACATTAATGTTTAATAGATAGGGAGCAATTATATGTGATGTATCTGTGTGCTAGACTACTATGCAGCCATTGCAATAATAGTTATAAAGGAATTTTAATGAAATGGGCAAATGCTCATGAGAATATGTCATATGAAGAACATCAAATACAAAATTATACAGTTGGACAGCTTTATAAAACAAACATACATAGAAAAAGACTGAAAGAAAATTGTAAGTGTTCCTTGAGCTGCTTTAAGCACATGAAGCCCTTGTCCCAAGGGTTTATTTTTATTTTATTTATTTTTTAATTTTATAAAATCGCTTTTATTTTTTATTTTTTTATTTTTATTTTTGTTTTAAGCGTTTTGGGTTTTTTTTGAGGAGGTGTGTGTGTCTGGCCTCTTTTTTTTTAGGTTATTATTATTATTATTATTATTATTATTATTCAGGTGTACAAAACACCTTAATGATTAGACATTTTTACCCCTCACAAAGTGGTAATCCCCCCCTCCTGGTGTGCTACCCCTCTGATATTGTATATAGCTGTTACTGTGCCACTGATGATATTCCCTATATTATACTTTATATCCTGTGACTTTGTGTGTATGTGTGTGTGTATCCATATATATGTGTGTGTGTGTGTGTGTGTGTGTTTAATTATAGTTGACATTCAGTGTTATTCTGCATCAGCTTCAGGTGTACAGCGCAGTGCTCAGGCATCTACACAATCTATGCATTGATCCCTCCAATAAGTCCAGTACCCATTGGTGCAGTCACTATGGAAAATACTGTGGAGATTCCTCAAAGAATTAAAAATAGAACCCCATAATTCCTCTCTGGGTATTTATCCAAAGAAATCCAAAACACTAATTCGAAAATTTATATATACCCCTATGTTTATTGCAGCACTAGTCACAATAGCCAAGATAGGGAAACAACCAAAATGCCCATCAATAGACAATTGGATAAAGAAATTGTGGTGCATTTATACAATGGGGCATTACTCTGCTGTAAAAAAGAATGAAATCTTATGGAACTACATGGATGGACCTAGAGAACACTATGCTAAGTGAAATAAGTCAGACTGAGAAAGACAAACACCATATGATCTCATTTATATGTGGAATCTAAAGAACAGAATAAATGAGCAAACTAAACAGAAATAGACTCAGAGACACAGAGGAAAAAAAATGATGGCTGCTAGATGGGAGATGAGTTGGGGGATGGAGGAGAAGGTAGGGTGTGGGGATTAGAAAGTACAAATTGGTCACCAAGGGTTTAAATGGCAGGTTTTCCACTGGAGTCCCTTACAGTTGTCTCTTTGTTAAGACCTACAGCCATGGGGGCTCCGATTTTGTCAGTGGTCTGTTTATTATACTCCAGGCCTTAACCATCATGGTACAAGGAGACAGGACAGGAGAAAATGTTAACATACTGAATTTGGAGGTTATATTTGGCAGTTTATACTGTCTTTTAGCTGTAAATAGCTAAAATAGGATTTGGGGAACCAGCTTGGAACATTATATTTATTGAAAAATTTACTGTGTGTCAAATAGTATACTAGATACATTCATGTTCTTTATCTCATGTAATGAATGTTCACAAACACATTGCAAAATGAAAAACTGTTTGTATACCCACTTTACAGATGGGAAAACACAAAGTCCAGTGACTGCTCTGGGTTTACACAGGTAGTAAATTGAGGCTTAAAAATGAGTACCCTGCTTCCAAATTCATGTTTTCTACTGCACGACATAGCTTTTATTTTTCTGTGCCATGCTGGACATCACCATCACAAAGCCTCAAATGTAAACAGTCCTCAGTTTGCAAATAAATTGTGTTCTAAATGTGTTTCTAAATTAGACGTGTACACACTTGTGTGTAATGACTTTTCTCACAGATACAGCATTAAACTCATTACGATTCAACCCTCCAGAGTGCTTCTCAGGTCTGCATTGGCAAAAACTCAGTACTTACAGCACCACGACCATGACAACTGCTGATATTTATTGAAATTGTCTATGTTCCAGGTACCATAGTAAATTCTTTATATAGTAACCTTTTTAATCATCTCAACAACCCTAGTAAATACCAGCATTATCTATGTTTGTGTATAAGGAAGCTGAAGCACACGGTCACACAGGCGATTAGTACCAAAGTCACGGTTTGAATCCAGGCTGGCTGAGCTTGCACTGGGCTTTAGCATCCTTTTTAACTTAGTGTTCCAGGCAGCCACTGAGTAAATCAAATTGTTGCTCAAGGAGATATTTGTTTGCTGTTTAAAATTTGCCTGTGTTCTAAGAGTATGTAATGTACAATAGCGCTCAACCCCGGCTGTACCTCAGAAACACCAGGAGGGTTTTCAGTGCACATAGAGGCACAATCCAACTGTGGACAAAATGAAGCACTGTCTTCTGGGGTAGGTTAGGGCTATCTGTGTTAAGATGTTCCACAGATGATTTTGGTGTACAGTTGTCCCATGTGCACATGAAGCAAATGGAATCGTCATGATATCTCAGGCTCACATATCCAAAAGAGTTTACTGTAACATTTATGAAAGTATTAAGCAAAATAGTATTGCTTATTGACTGGTAGTGTGGGCTCTGGAGTAGACTGGCTGACTGCTGTTTAATTTTGTTATTTGAGCATGTGACTTAATTTGTCTAAACCTTAGTTCCTTAATGCATGAAATAGAGTAAATTTTGTTCAGTAGCATATAGAGTTGTTGTGAGGATCAAGAGAATAGATACAATGAAAGCATTTCAGCACAGTGCCTGACACATAGTAACTCCTCAAAGTTTAAGGTAGTTATGTAAATATACACTGATATGACAGTAAATAATGTGAATAGTGGAGTCATTACATGCTGTACAGAACAACCACCACTCTTGGGATCAGGTGAGAAGGCTTCCTAAAGGTGGTGGCATTTTCAGAGGTGATGTGAAATATGACAGGAAGTTGTTGAGTGGGGTCATTCCAAGACATAGTGTGTATTATAGGACATATATTTGAGACGGATAAGCAGAAAGAGTTTGAGTTTTTTGTTGAAAGTTATAATTAAGGATAGATTTGCATCTAAGCTGCTTGGTACTGTATTTTGCATATCAGTTCACCATAATTTAATTTTCTTTATATCAGTTTTTTAAGAATTATAGAGAAGTTATTACTCTCCATAATGGCTTACATGACATTTTATTTGTACCCCTGCTTTTATAGCGATTTTTATGTATTTGATATCCCCAATCCCTTGTTCTCCTTAAAATGCCAAAGAGCACCTGAAACCTGTCGTATACATAGTAGGGATTAAGGGACAATTCTCAGTTATCTTTAATGTTAGTTTAATAGAGGATCCATGATGTATATATAATGCTAACAGCATGGAACTCTAAATAACAAACATAAATCCAATTACATATATGCGGAGGTTATCTCCATTGGAGTTAATAAATTTTTGTGTCTTTAAGAGCCAGATTTTATTAACAACACAGGAAATGCTTTTGCTAGGTGAGCATTTGTTATTTCTTCAGAGATATATTTTAGTCATAATATTTAAATTTCAGTGTTGAACTAGTGATACCTATTTATTCCCTAGTTTGTTTAGAGAGGTAAGCAATACCACATCTAATCTTTATCTTTGAAGCAAAAAAGAGAGGAAAGAAAGGAAGGAGGATAGGTAAGTAGGTGAGCAGAGAGGAGAATTTAAAATGTATATCATGTGTAATTTTGTCCCCTCACAAGACCTTACACTGGCAGGCTTGGAAGTAGAGGACCTGGCATGTCAGGCTCTCAGTAAACCACAAGCACCAAACACCCACTCAGAAAACCAAAGTAGGTTCGGATCAGAAGCCTACCATGCAAACAGGGCTGAGCTAGAGTGGAGGTAAACCTTTTCCCTTTGCACTTTTCTCACTATATCAGTCATTTCAGAGGCACGTGAAATTAAATATTGACACTTTACCCAGTAGCCCAGTTGAAGGGTGTGTCAGCTTTTTTCACAGCAATGAGGAATTTGTTATGACACAAGATCCAAAAGCATTTATAGAAGAAAAGCCAGGCTTGAAAATCTTGTTATATCATACACTATTTTTGTACTACGGTATGTTAAATTGATACACTGCTTTTTCCCAGGAGCAAGCTGTGGTTTGATTTCTAATTGTTATTAATAAATATTTAAATGAAAAGATATGTTCGAAATGGATTTTATAGGTGTTATTTTGAAAAGTGCTCACACAAGGTTTGACTTTTTATGATTTCTTCCATTTTCCATATATAATATGTACGGTAATATTCCTTCCAGTTTCCATAATATATAATATGATCAAAATTGGGTATTAATGGAATTTGTTGAAGTGACTTTGATCTGATTTGAATTAAAATCTCTTTGGAAAGGAATATGTTAGTGACTAAAAACATTGTGTAAATGTTCTTGGTCATTGCACTAGATGTCCATGAACTCTCTGCATTACCCCCTTTAAATAGGAAGTATCTGAGACCCCCATCAAACCCCAAGTTACACTTTTTTTTTGCTTGTAATTTACTGTTTTGAAATTGGAAATACATTTCTACATTCGAAAACTGTATAGTAAATGGAACTACTGGGTTGTAGGAAAAGTCATGACTTATGTTTTCTATGTTTGTCATTGCAAAAATGCGTCATGACTTTTCCGACAACCCAATAGATTCCTAGAGCATTGTTCCCAGAGATAGAGCATCCTAGTCACCTGTGAAAAGGGAGGCCTTGTTTGATTTTAGATCACTGTTGATAACTACATCACTGGAAATCAGAGGAACCCATACGAAAGAGATTTCCAGAGGAAATCTACGTCTTACAACATTGCTGAGTTTTTCATGCAGTTTGTATTCTGTAAGGATATTTTGAAAACAAATGCTATGTTACTAAAGCAGCTCTTATATATCAATATGTTACTGTGCCATTATCACAATGATATGTAAAAACATTCATTTCCTACAACTCTTAATCTTAAACTTTTCCCACTCATAATTTTCCTTTGTCCCAGTTTTTCTCACTTTGTTCTATTTTAATATATGATGCTGATATTTAATAAGTTACCTCAATCTCGATAATAAAACAGACATAGATAGGTATGTAGGTAGATAGATAGATAGATAGATAGATAGATAGATAGATAGATTAAAATGTGATAAATCTTAATTTTGACACAACTGTTAGCCATTATCAGAGGTATCACAAGAAAATGTGAAAAGATAGAATAAAACACTAGACTTGGGTTCAGAGTTTAACTCTGCAGTTTTCCAAACCAAGGCCAGAACTTTGTCTTCTTAGTCTCTCAGTTTTTTCATCTGTTAAATGAGGATGATAACACATATACCCTACAATTTAATGATGATTAAATCACATATTAGGGAAAGTGTATGGCATAAACCGGAAACTTAGTTAAATGTTAGTTGAATACAGATAGGATCTTCACAGGCTGGGAAACACATTTTTAGTTTTGTCCCTGTGAAACCTGTAATTCCTATGACTAAAATGTTATAGATTGTCCTGTTGACTAACTAGGAATATGAGCCTACGCATTCTAGATTCCGAGCCCCTGGTTTGTGAAACCCTGAGGAATGCCGTGCCCGCACTGTGTCCATGGGCTTCCTCTGAAGAGGGAGGCTTAGTCCTCGAGCCTCCATGTTACCTCTGAGCCAGCAGACAGTTTCCATGGCCGGAGGAAAACGTCCTCCCAGCCTCCAAAGCAGGAACCTGAAACATATTTTCTTATGAAAGCTCTGCTATAAATAGAATTGATTTGTCATGGTTTCCCCCAAAAAAACTACTGCACTCTTAACATAATGAAACATTGTGCCTTTGTGAGAATATAACTATACTTACCGTATTTATTGCAAATGGACCTTTCCCTGAAGTGCATCTAGACTGAGTTTAAGACCTGTCACTTCCATGTTAGCCTTCGTCTGGGCCAGTTTTTTGAAGACTGGAGCTTCTTTCAACCTGTTTCATGTCCAAGCCAAATACTCTGTACCCAGAGGTATTGTGATAAAGTAATATTATATTGTTGCTTAAAACCTTTTATATATTCACAAACAGCTAAAGAAGTGCTTTTCTCATGTTATTTATATGTAGTTTTGGAGAGTTCTAAACTGTAAAAACAGTAGAGAAAAAAAAAGAAGAAAAACTTTGTGTTAGTGTGCTGGGGTTATTTTAAAGAAGATATGTCATGTCACTTCTCCCCTTTTCCACAGTTTGCTTAATTTTAGAAGGTATGACTTAGAAAATTGCTCTATCTTTGAGACTGTGACTTGTAAATTTAAAAGGATTATAGTAATTAAGTCTATAAGAACTATAATCAAGATATAGTTCTTAATACATAGCCATACACAAACACCTTTTATCAACTACTAGTAAGAAAATGAATTAGAAGTTGGGATACAGATTTGAAATATGTTCATTTTGGGAGATGGTACAATGCTGATAATACTTCCCACAAGTTTTATTTATGTGGCGGTATTATGTTGTGGAATTCAAATGAAAAGCTCTGCAAATTATAAAAAGCCTATGTTAATAATATTTTGAAATTATTTGTGAAAAGGACATCTGTGAGGAAATGAGATCAGGATCCTAGCTCTTTTATCACTGACTGTATAACCTTTGACAAGTCAACTTTTTAGCTCTATTTTCTCGAAAATGAAAGTGAGGTCTAAGGGGTTGCTAATCCTTCCAGCTATAAATTTCTTTTATTCTTTGTTATTACAATTTGAGATGAGAAGAAATTAGTCATACTGTACATAAAATGAGCATTTTACTAAGAGTTATTAATAGCATAATTTTGTATTGCAAACTGGTCTTTTAAAAATATTTTTTTTTTAAATTTGTTCTTTTGTTCTAAGTGTTTACTGCTTTATGTGTTATATTTAGTTACCAGACTTTTTCATTTTGAGAAGGAAAATATTGTTCTTAGGTGAATATCTTACCTTTCTCATTTCCTGCTATCTCTCTCCCACTCCCTAAAAGTACACTTCCCATACACACGCACTTTAAAAGTAAGTCTGACAACCACAGAACCCACAGAGTAGGTTCAAAAGGACCGTGACAAATTCTGGGGCGCTACTTTCTACAGTAGAAATAGATCAGTGCTTGGCAGCTATGTTAAAATATAATTCAGAAGTAAATATATGCATCATTGCCCCAAACAGTGTGCTTTATAGCATAGCACAGTTTAAGGAGAAATGTAATTTCTTCACTTTTTGCACACACACTTGCTTTCTACCTTGTTTTCTCTGTGCTCTGCAAAAAATCATCACAACTACAAATATTGGTCTTGATCCAGGTATATATATAGTTTACAAACACTTAAATTTTTTACTGATATATTTAGGTTTCAAAAGATCATTACTCTCTAATAAACCCACATCGGGGGCAGTATGTGGCCAGAGAGGCCCCTTTGTGGCCCACAGAGCTCAGTCTGTTTTAGCTATCCAGTTGGCTGATCCAGGGTGAGACGTTAGCCCTAATCCAGGGTGAGACGTTACGCAGAACGGAGATCCAGAAATAATTCATCAGAGTTGGCATCTCATTGACCAAAGCAGCTCTGGCATTATGGTGAGGCCTGCACCTGGACCTGAGCTCTCTTGGTTGCACCCGTCACCTGACCCCAAGCAACATAAGTGCTATGGGGCACTCCCAAAGAGGGAGGCCCTCAGATTCAAGTCAGATGAACCTCAGAGAAACCAAGAAGTGCTTGAAAGCTGAGTAAGAATCCTGACTTCAATAAGAGAAATTTTACCCTAGGTCACTGAAGTATGACCTTGGAGAAAGTATTTGTGGAATCTCCAAATGGCTTTAATCCATAGTTGTTTTTGTTTTTGTCTTTGTTTTTTTAATAGCATGTGCCTTCAAGTTATAGGAGGAATGTAGCCATTTGCTAGGGGAACAGGCCAGGCTGATTATTTGGGCTGATGTTTCACATCCATTCTTCTGGTGTTGGTCCTTTCCATACTCGTAGTTGGGGGCATTATAGGAATCTGTAAGGATTATTTGTTGAAAGAGTTAAATCATAGGCTGATATTCTTCCTTGAGGATATATATATATATATATATATATATATATAGAGAGAGATATATATAGAGAGAGAGAGAGAGAGAGAGAGAGAGAGATTCCTAGTATCTTAGTACCAGGCACCTATGTGGTTTTGAATTGAGAAGTTACAAACTACCTTATTTTTAGTAATAACCTAGATCTTGTCAGCATACTTTGAGCTTCTAGGTAAAACTGATTTGCCAAAATTTCACCAACATTTAGGGCTAAATTTACTTCGTGGGAATGATCACTGTGGTGATCGGGATTTGGAGGCCTAAAGGTTTTGCTAATGTAATAGATAATGTGGTGCTCTGTCTCGATGCTTTTGCAGCCCCGTAGCATTTTGTGCACATCAACCTTCCATAGGCCAGCACCTGTACCTATGCCATAGGACTGCTTCTGAGCTGCCGGAAGCACTGAGGGAAGACCTGTAGCGATAACCGACATGTTCCAGCTTCTTTGACCCTGGCTTAGACAATTCTGAGACATGTATCTTATACCATTTGCCAGTGTCCCCCATGGGATTAAGTTTCACCTGGCTTTTGTGATAGCTAGCTTAATAATGTGCCCTATATTACGTGCCTGTCCTCTCTTATCACCTTTCCCACTGCCCCATCAGTTACTCTGAATCTCCCAGATAAAATATGTCCACCTCTGTCCTGGTCTCAGGTCTGGTACCTTGGAAACTAAGAGTTACCCAAAGATGAGAATCTTCCCATTGTATACTGTTATGATAAAATGTTTGAGTAAATGGACAGTTATACAGGTGATCTATTTAAATTTGATTAGGACTGAAAATACTTAGTATTATAGATCTCTCTCCTTTTTTTTGGTGTCCCCAAATTTAAAATTACTAGCCAACAAATACTAGTAAAAATTAAGAAAGTTATATAAGTAAAAGGATCTTACTTACATGGTCATCACTTTTTATTAAAATTCTAGTCAAGATTTTAAAATACTTAAATCAATATAAATAGTAAATTCCTAACACTGGAACTAAGGAAAAAATGTATTTTAACCAAAAAATTGAATGTAATTCTAATAAAAATGCACTGAGACCTACAATCTAAACTAAAACAAACCTTAATAGCGTTAAAATGTTCAGATGTAAGTATTTAGGTGTGCATAAATATGCTAAAGAATTGAAAACAAAATAGTAAAATAACAAGACCCTAAGACACTAGAAAATAGTATTCAGAGTACTCAATATATTAATTAAATGAATAAAATACTTAACAGCCACCTTAAAACTAAAAGTAAAATGTAATAAAATGTTCAAATGAAAATATTAAGAGCAATCTAAAAATTCTAAGAGTGTTAAATGGAAACCACTTGAGCACACCACAACCTGAATTTAAAAGGCAATCTTTCAAAGCCAGAAATGGGCACAGAGCCTTCAGAGGAGTCTCTAGGATAAAAAAGAAGACCTGGTCTAGTCTGAGAAGATGGGAGTCAGGCGGCAGTGGCTGAGTTTACCCCCTTGGAACAAATATGCCCATTCTCTTGATCTGTGGGAACGGTCACAGGCAAGAGCCTGGTCACTGCTGAGAGTGCAGTTTTGGGAGCTCAGGCCAATACCAGTGGCCTAAGGCCTGTTTGCAAAATAACTTTAAAAAGACATTCTGAAAGAAGGAGGAATCAAGCCCATGTCTTGGACCTCAGACTTCCTGCTGCATTTCCCATCCTTTTAGTCACATTGTATAAAAGCTTGTGATAGATACATAAATAAGAAAAGCAAAGGTAACTGAGGAACCTCAGTTGTGATGAAGAACCAATGATGGATGGATGGCAGGATTTAAAACCTTCAACATTAGGCAACCCACTTTCTATCTCCGTTAAGTCTCATCTGTCTCAGCCTGCTTTTTCTCCAGCCATCAACATGCAAGATAAATTCAGCACAAGTCTTTTCTTCTTTGGCTCAGTTTGACCAGTTTTGTTTATGTCACAGGTTGAGAAGCGAACATGTATTTTTCTCAGTGTTTTGATTTTTATAAACGTTAATATGTGTTATGATTCACTTAACTCCAAAGACAACATAGTATAGTGAGTGGGACTATCGCCCCTTGAGCCTGATGGCCTGGGTCTAATGTGGATGTACCACTGACTTGCTAATGCGACCTAGAGCATGATAAAAGCATACTATTCCATAAGGCTGTTTGAGCATTGAGTAACTTAAATGTAAAATTCTTAGAATAATGCCTAGCATGCATGAATGCTGAATAATTTTTTCTTCATATATAAAAACAGTATGTTATGGATAAAATTGGAATTTATAAAATCATTGACATACATAACTTTTTATATAACGATTATTATGGGAAAATGCATTCTAATCACCAGTCTACCAACTTCAAAAATGAGTGTTTGAGACATAACCCATTTGTGAGTAAAGGGTTACAGTTTTTGCTTATTTTTCATGGAGTATTTACTGTTTCCATGTGCTGATTAAACACTCTGTCATTTCATGCTATCCACTGTCAGCCCTACTAGGTAACTAGTAATAAAGCCATTTCTAAAAAGGAAGTTGAAATTTCAGCAAGACCCAGGGATTTATGCAGGTAGTAGAGCTGCTGTAATATAGTCTAACTCAAAGCTTCCACTGCTTTCCCTGCCTTACTAAGAGGAGAGGTTCAAACTGCAGTTGCTATGACACAGGCACCAACCAATCAGAGCAGATGCCCAGGTCTTGGAAGCCTCCTGTTCTGCCACATATTATCTCATTAGTGGTTAGAACTTGGAGAAGTCTTGCTTGGGGAGATGGCCCTAGAGAAGGGGACAAGCGGAGAGGTTGGAGCAGTGGCCATTTTCCAACTAGTATGGAAGTCTTTTACTGTTTAGTATTTTAACAACTGGTATAGCCAGACAGTTCATTCAGACCAAACATTACCTATATCAAAATAGGTAATTATGATGTACCTAATGTTATAATTAGGTATATAACATTTTGAATGCTGTATTAATTTTTGTTTTTATGTTGGTTATTTTAAAGACACGTTTTAGGATCAGGCATAATTGAGAATTTCTTCCTTGAAATTTCTGCTAAACTATTATTACATAAATATCTGCTTTTTCAGTTGCATTGAGTGATTGATCGGTTGATCAATTGCCAGTTAACATAGGTTGTCAACCATTTTTTAAAAATTATGAACTTGCAATAATTTGGTGGGGGAAGCTGTCAACATACACACTTTGGCCAAAAAAATTATTAAGCTGTTGTAATTGTAAATAACATACAGGACTTTGTTGGTTTGCTTTTTATCTAAATGTAAATTTGCTGTCATTTATAACCTTCCTCTTGTTACATCATCTCTATGCACATCCAAGAAGAATAAAGCGAAGATTTTCACCTAGTAATCCACATAGTGTATGTTTAAATTTGCTAAAAACCTAATCTCTTAATTTCATAAGCTGGGAGAAACAGAAATCACTGATAGTATTTATTTCACTTGCACCTTTTTCGTATGGTAGAACTATTATTTGAAATACAGATTTTAGGCAATGAATAAATTGTTTCTTGGTTTGTATTGCAGTATTTCATGGAATTAAATGTTAGTTCTAACACTTTTAATTTGAACTGTATGTAATTATCAATATTCAGCCTTTTTTGAACAATGAAAAGAACAATTTCACCTGGTTCCATCCAATAGAGGTATTGCCAACATATGGACTGCTTTGGGATAATTTATTCTTATTATTTTCTATATGAATGAACTGAATATTTCATTTTATTTTTTGCTTCAATCACTTTGTTTCAACCAACCACTCAATAGGTATTTTAAAGTTCTTTATATTTAATTTTTACTGAACATGAACCCACCATACTAAGTTTTACTTCCCCATATTGATTTGCAGCTTACTGTGCCGAGTTAAAATTCTTATAATATATATTTATATAGGGTGCATTTTATTATATCTGTGTCTGCAGTGGTATATATAGCTATATGCTCGGTGCTAAGTAACCATCAGAAAATCGCATTATAAATGCCAGCAATATAGGGAACATTTAATATTTGATTAATTTTAAGTAGCATCTGATTCTATATGTGAGATGGGGTATTACGACTTAAATCACTCAGAGCAAAATATCCTATGATGTTTTGGTTTAAACATTTATATACTTACTTTTCTACATAGTCTTTTCAATTCATTTTAAACACAGAGAAGATGTATCAAATTTCTGGAAATACTTCACATTTTATTGGTATAGTTTTGGATTTGCCACCTTTGAAAAATCTAAAATGATATTCCATTTCCTCTTGAACACCTCCAAAAAAGAAACTTGACAGGACAGTCCTCTAAACCTGAAAAATCTCTAATAAACAAGAGTTACTCTGAAGCTTGCTTACACTGCTCATATTCTTTTTTCATGTTTTCATCTCTGAATTATCTTTCACTGAGTAATAATGACCCCATCTTTGTTTACTCCTGGAAGTAATTTGTGTAATACAGACATCTTTTTCTGGTTATAAGGATTTTTAGTCTTGTGTCAATGTGTTATTTTCTCTAACAAAACTACATTATTTGGCAGCTTGGCATAAAATTGAGCTGTTCTTGGTAGGATTTGAAATATTTTCCTCTTTCGATAGAAGATAGCTATTTCCAGGCATCATAAAATCAGGCATTACAGCTGACTCACAGAATTCCTCGCGTGATAAGGTTTCTTTTGCTGTTATGAGTGCCTGCACCAAAAATCTGCAGAAAGTCTGAGCCCATGTTTCCTCCAAGCACTGGCAACTTTGATGCTCTAGTCACATTAACCTCCTTTTCAGACATCACTAAGGATGATACTCCTATTCTTCTCTGCATTTATTTGCATGTTGTCTGCTTGTCATTTTATTCTTTCAATCTGATGACATGTGGGGACTTCTCCACCTCCTTGCACAGAGTTCTAACACTTGCTTTCTTTTTGTTTCTATTGGAAATTATTTTTAGAATTTGATTTGGTTATGTAGGGTAGTTTCATTTTGCTTTTTTTTCTCCATTTCTTTCCTTTATAACTTTTTAATATTTTCCCAAGATGTAACTACTTGCTTTTTTGTCCATTATGTGTCTTCCCTTAGCTTAGGATAATACTTGGAGGATTTATTTTCATGAAGGAAAACTCTTCATTTTGGAGGGTTTGTTTTGTTGTTTTTTGTTTGATAATTTGAAATGTCACTTTGAAGTATGTATTGTATAAAAAGATTAGGCTTTACATTATTAATGCCACAAACATTGGAAGGAGGATGTTTATGTATTACAGAACATTTTAAAAGTTTTATAGCATAAATTTGATGTTTGCCTATAAGCAGCTTACATGCTGATTTTAATAATCTGTAGCTGCATTTTGAAGCTGCTTATTTAAAAAAGTATCTACAAGATCAGTTTTTAGGCTGTATGTACATACTTTAAATTGTATTTATTTAAACATTTTCTATATGTTAATTTAAATATATCTTCTCTCTAATTAGTTTTCTCTAAAATTAGTCTTAATTAGCAAGTACTAATGAATGATTCTCCCATGTCTTAGTCATTTTTTTTGATGTTCAGAACATTTTTTTCTATTATTATTATTATTAGTTTCAGGTGTACAAAACAATGCAATAGTTACCATTTTCACCCCTAGCAAAGAGACAATCCCCCTCCCCACATCCACTGCCCCCCCATTCCCGATATCATACATATCTATTACAATTCCATTGACTCCATTCCCACATTATACTCCACATCCCATGACTATGTATGTATTAAATTATAGTTGACATATAATATTATTCAACGGCAGCTTCAGATGTACAGTGCCGTGGTCAGGCCTCTATACTGTCCATGAAGTCTTATTCATTTTTTAACTTACATGATTTTCTTTTGTATTTATACAGAAAACATCTTTTTAAAAGACTTTTTTCTGAATTCTGATTCAGTGTTTTCTGCTTAAGCTACTAGAACACCTAGTAATTGGTTCAGTTCAATACAATGGAATTGCTTTTAGACTTATTATCCTTGTTACCACCATGTAGATAAAGCATTATGGTTCATATTTTGGATCTGGATTTCTTTTTAAGCATTGAAGTAGATTTATGATAGCTTCCTGAAATCTATCTTTATAATAGTTTTTTTTCTTTGGAATGATGGTGTCTTATGTGTCAAATGCCCAAAAATGTTATAACAGCACCATTAAAATCCTTCAAAATATTTGAAACTTCTTTAAGGTCTCCTAATTTTTGTGCACAGAAA
>NW_017731565.1:47844-69096 GCF_001890085.2 Hipposideros armiger | reverse complement strand
GTACACGCACACACAGGGTCATGGACCCATATTCTGTTTCGTTAATAGCAGAAACATCGTTTTTTGTTGGGCTAAATTCCAGTTCTTTTGCATTTTTTTATTTGGTGGCATGAATCATCATCTTTTCCAAGGTTTTTGTTTTGTTCTTTATGTTGGCCCACCATCAATTTATAGTGTTGTGTTTGTGTTAACCTTGGGGTTACTTAATGTGTTAGGTAATAAATTACTGATGCAACTAATGCCTATATTTTGCCATATTGCTTTGGCATTTTAAAAAATTAATAATATCCTGTTAAATGTTTGAATTTCTGTTGTCTGCCTCCAAAGGGGGAGGTACAACTTTGGTGTTTGACCTGTGAATGCTTTTTTTTTTTTTTCAAAGCATTCTTCATTGGGTGCTCATAAAATTTCTGGGGATTCCTAATCAGAGATTCATAGCATCATGGAGTTGGAAGGAACCTTCAAGGTTCCCATGTTACCAAGGGATTTGAAGCATGCCCTCTGATGTGGAAATTTCTTCTTTTAAATGCCTGTGTTTTGTCCAGTAATTCCATTTACACTGTTAGCATAACCCTGAACTTTAAAGTCAGCAGGAGTCGTCACTGTTGCTTCCCTTCCCCTCTTTTTCCTCCTCAGTAGAACTTTTTAGCATTGAAAAACACTTCATATCTAGCATCCTGGAAATGGCGGCAATGCCTGTTGGTGACAATAATGACAAAAAGGGGAATATGATGTTTTAGAAAAGAAAATGGAAGTGATGCCAATAGTAGTGATTTTTTTTAAGGAAGCCTTGAAAAAAGATAAGGTGCTAGAAATGTGTAAGAGGGACTACTGACTCAGGATTCAGAAAGGCAAGAGGCAGAACCTGAGAAGATACGAGGAAAATTGCATCTACATCATCCTAGTCATAAACTTCTAACAGTGCCAACATTTGGAGGGAAGCGGAGAGCAAGCACTAGTATAGTTATTATTTCCAAAAGTAAAATAGCTTTATAAAATATGGCAAAGCTATATAAAATAGTTTTATAGTGTATTTCTATATGCTGCCACAGAGGAAGTCCTTGAAAAGTTCTAGCGCATGGAAGGATAAATGGAAATGATTCCTTTAATTTTTTTGTTTGTTTGTTTCATTCAATGTAAACCTATTAACATAAACCTTCATGTTCACACGACTTCAGTCTCCCAGTCCTGTTTTTTCTCTAGAAAATACTCATTTTCTCAACCTTAAATTCTCAATCCATAGTGGGTTTCAAGAACCTTCTTTTTGAGATTGGGAGAGATTATATAAAATTAGAATAATAAATGAACTGCCAGCCCATTTACTGTGTTCCAATCCTAATTAGTTTATTAATTGTCTAACAAGAAGCCCAACAGGGGCCGCCCGAGTGGCGCGTTGGTTAGGAGCTGGCTTGGGACGCCAGAGGACCCTGGTTCGGATCCCATATATGAGGGCCAGTGACACTGCCCTCCACAGCTAAGATGCTGAAGAACAGCTCTACCTGGAGCTGGGCTGCCATGAGTCGCCGGCGAGGGCATAGGCGAGGGCATAGGCTGCAGTGGGGCTGCAATAGGCTCCTGTAAGCTACCATGAATGGTCCACAGCCAGTGTGAGCTGCCACGAGCAGCTGTGAGCGGCCGTTCAGTGGCCAGCTACCAATCTGCCTCAGCCAGGAAGAGTGCAATTATAATACCCACATGGGCCAGTGAAGCGAAAGTGATGTCCTCCACAATTGGACTAAAGAACAAAAGGACTGCAACTTGTTTGTTCCCCTTCCCCGATTCCCCAATAAAATCTTAAAAAAAAAAAAAAAGGAAGCCCAACAGGATAAGAAGACTAAGATCAAATTTTTTATTGCCAGAATGTTAATATGCATGTTCTGGTACTATATTTGGCAAAATATTACATTCATTTCTTTGTCTCCGAAAAGGTCAGCTTGTAAGGTGTTTGCATGAGTGTACCCCAAAATCACTCACAAATAGTTCCCAAGTGACAGATATAATTGAGGTGGTCTATCAAGACCAAACTGATTATTTGTTTTAGCTGAAGAGATTCCCCGTCCAGATCAGATGGACATTTTTAGAGAATGCTGTTGGGGGTGGGGCATGAAGGAAAAGGATTGCTTCTTTTTCTTTCTCTAATGAAAATATGTCATTTGCTATTAATACCTTGAATAGCCTGGTTGTTATCAACTTTCATAGAGAGAACTTCAGTTGCTTTGGACTTTAAAAATAGTTCTTTACTGAAGCCAGATCATCTGGACAAGTTGCAAGAGGGCTAAAGACAAGGCTTAATTTGGTGGATAGGATCTAGAATTACCTGTGGTTCTTTGCTTTTGTAAGTTACTTGCAAATACCCAATAAGGGACTGTTACACTGTGTACCACAAAAATAGAATAATTACATTAAAACCATAAATAGAAGTTATGCAAGGTCCATTAGAAGAGTAATCTGCAATAAACCTAATAATGGCCCTAACTGGCACTAGGCAATAACTTGAATATGTTCAGACTAAGATTATTCTTTGTGATAAAAACAGTTGAGAAAACAAATCTTCCATGGATTGCATGATTAGAGTTCTTGTTAGACTGAAAAAATTTGGAATCTTCAAAACAGCAAACATAGGCCAAAAATATTTTTAATTCTTTCAATATTTGTTTTCTGTTGAAATAAAATACTTTGTGGGGTTTTATTTTATTCTATAATTTCTTACTGTGATCTGTTTCCATTCAGCCATATATGAAATTAGTGAATTAAAATTCTTTTTGATTTTTTTTTATTGGGGAATTGGGGGATAGGAACAACGCTGGGGAATTGGGGGAAGGGGAACAGACAAGTTGCTGTCCTTTTGTTCTTCAGTCTAGTTGTGGAGGACATTGCTTCACTGGCCCAAGTTGGCACCATCATTGCGCTCTTCCCGGGCAAGGCAGATCAGTTGCCAGCTTCTGGACGGCCGCTCACTGTGGCTGCTGGCTACACTCGTAGCCCATGGCAACCCACTGCAGCAGTGGTTGCAGCCTAAGCTGTTGCCAGCGACTCATGGCAGCCCAGCTCCACGTTGAGCTGTTGTTCAGCATCTTAGCTGTAGCGGGCAGTGTCACTGGCCCTCATATGTGGGATCCGAACCGGGGCCCTCTGGCGTCCCAAGCTAGCTCTTAACCAATGTGCCACTTGGCGGACCCTAAAATTCTTTTTTAAAATCGCCTATCAGATCAGAATGAATGGGATCTTGAGGGCTATGAAACTACATACTGTTGATGCTATGAAAGTAATCACCTATTAAAGTTTAGGTTTGGGTTTAGTCCCTAATGCACAGGGAAGTAGAAAGCGGACATGTTTTCTTCCTATAAAAACTACCATATTTTAAAATTAGGAGTGCAGTAATATTTTAAGAAGGCATAATTTTTCATTTAAAAAAATAGAAAAATATGAGTTAACACCATAAATTTCATATCCCAGTATTGAATCATACTTAACGGATCTTAATCAGTATAGTATAGGCTTATAGAACATCATATTCAGAAACAAGACAGTTTTTTAAGATAAACACTTAGTCTCACAGGGGCCTTATTATGTAAATTGTACAGAAATAATAAGAAGTATGCAGAGCTAAATGAGGACTTAAAAATCATCTTTTTTTGAGGAAGAATAGAAATGGAACACCCTGGCATTCTCCTTTCAGTGGGAAACCTGATAAACCTTGCAAACATTTGGAGGGTGTAAAGCAGAAATTTATATGAAGATGTATTAGGTAAGGCTTCCAGAGCTACGGGAGATTTTAGTTTAATGGATGGGGCCTTCAAGAAATGCCATAGTTAACTATAGACTGCCTGAGTTTGAAACCCCGCTCTGCCAGTTATTAGCTGTGAAACATTGGGCAAGTTAATCTCTCTGTTCCTCAGTTACCTATCTGTAAGATATACATGATAATAGCATTTCTTAGCATTGTTGTAAGGATTAATTAAAGCTACTTAAAATTTAGCAAGCAATAAATGTTGGTTTTTATTAGTGTATTTAAAAGCAAGGAGGAAGTTTTAGCAACTTAATGACAACTGGTTGAGATGCTTAACAATCTCTTATGTAGAAGTTTGTATTTTAATCATTAAAGGTAATATATAGAGAGATTGAATTCTTTTGTGATATAAAGCATTATGTGATTTACAGAGTTATTGGTTCTTATAAAAATATGTAGTTTTCCTAAGGAAACACTAAACTATGTTCCCCATGACTTCTGTGTTAAGTATATTTAAATAAAGCCCAATTTATTGAAAAAAATGTTAATTCTTGTTAATTCAGTTGTTATTAATAATGGTAATTATTACACCATTACTCTCAGTTAACCAAAATTATCTGGATTATGAGACATTAAGAGAGTTATCTGTGGTAGTCCTCAGAACAGATGGGGAAGTTCATGAAGCATATGGAGATTGCAATTCTAAAATCATTCATAGTAATAAAGTATACTAAAGAGAAAAGTTGGATGCCTTGCCCAATCGTTGTAAAATACTAAACTCAATTACTAGAAAAAACAACAAATAAAATTAAATGCTTTCAGACTAGGACTTGTTCGGAAATTATAATCTACTTGAGGGAATAAAACAAACATACCAAATCTTAATAGCAAAAGATACAAATAAGGAACCATCAGTGAGTACCTGATTAATTAACTAAGTAATGTGTACTAACTGGTGTAGGAATTCAGAAGAGAAATAGCTTTTAGTGTCAGATTGATGGAAATTTCCTTCAACAAGGAAGCAGTATTTCAGCCAAGTTTTGGTTAACCAAGAGATGAGAGATAAACAGCAGAAGGTGGCTGGGGTCAGACAGTAGAAGAGCAAGAGTCTTGCCAGAAGATACTGGGACATCATTTCATAGCCACAAACCATAGAGGCAGATGTCCCATCCTGTGGATCTGAGAGGTAGAATAGCTAGCTCCCTATTTGTGAAGACACTTGGGAAGTCCATGACTGTGCACCAGCTATAAAGCAGCCCTAGGCCTGGGGCAAAAACCAACTGTAGTCATTAGCTGAAGATTGATGTTAACTTAATAGAAAAACCTGAAATCTTTAGCGGCACATGCACATAGAAAGAATACTTCATTGGGAGCACTTCCAAACTAGGTAGGTAAGAGAAAAGAAGTCCAGTTTTCTTTAAAGATTTAATAGTTATTGAGAGCACCATCCTTCTGTACAGCAGACTCAGATATTGCCTCTGTTTATTAGACTTTTCTTTTTTAGAAAGAATCTAAAGAGTATGTCTGTATGAATATATTACTTCTATTGCAAAGTGTTTCTGGACCTGTTTATAAGAATTTTCAAAACTAAAATGTAACAACCTATTTCATGGTATTTTTAGTAAGTTATAAGTGTGTGTGTGTGTGTGTGTGTGTGTGTGTGTGCGTTCTTGAGAGAAATGATTCAAGACTTTTTCTTAAAAAAAAAATTGGCTCTGTATTTAAACAGAGTAAATGATGCTAGAAAAGCATTTCCCCCCTACTAAGTTAAAGACAAAAAATTTTATTCTGAGACATTGAAGGTGTGTTTCTAGTTATATATGAGGTTCTAGGTTAAATTTTCTTGTAGAATATAACCTAGATTTGTCTTTCTTGCCACAAGTATCTTATTGATTACCTGCACAATTTACTTAGGAGGAGAGCAAGGTTATAAAACATATAATCCATAAACATCATTTTAGTTTATCTACATTGATTTATTGCTAAAGTCCTATTTACTCTATGGTTAAAGTCATTTCTTACCCAGTGGGTCTTGAGATTATCTGTTAATATAAGAAATATAATCTTAGAACATAATTCAAGATATGTTTTTATAAATGCTAACAGTGAAGGTTAATGAGTAGTCAGTGTTCACAAATATTTAGAGCATTGTTTTTCAGAGACCGTAGCCCTTTGCATTATAATCACCAGAGATGTCTTTAAAAATAGAAAAGCCTAGTTCTTCTGAATCAGAATCTCTGCTCATCTTACTTGGGAATCTACATTTTAAAGTAGTACTTTTGGTTATCAAGTTCATTATATTGGGTTGTTGGAAAAGTCATGACGTATGTTTTCTATGTTTGTCGTTGCAAAAATGCGTCATGACTTTTCCGACAGCCCAATAGTTTGAGATTCACTGCAACCACTATTCATGTCATGCTTAGATCCATATAATCTAAGATATTACATAGTTGTTGAGGTACGTTTGTGTGTTAATATGTATCATGGAAGCTTTGAAGTCATTTTATTAGTAGTCAGATTAGCAAGTATCTGAGTAGTTCTCAAGAACTTTGTAGATACCATTTATATATATTTTTTGAAGTTAGTGTCTTATTAGTTAATCTGTAGAAACTAGGTCAAATAGTTGCAGGAGATTGTTTCTTAACTGAAGAACAGATATCCTTTAATGCTTTTTGAAAATACCTAGGCCCTGGCCCCACATCATACCAATTAAATCTAAATATCTAAGGAATAGACCGAGTCTTGGTACATTTAAGAGTTCCAAGTGTTTTTAATGTGCAGCTGCAACTGAGAAACAGCAATCTATACTACTAATGACCAAAAGGAACAATGATGTTGCTAATCCAAAATTATTGATATTTGCCTTGGGAATCCATAGTACTCAAAACCATGAACTCCATCCAAATCCTATTGCATCCAAATCCTGTTTCCGTAACGGCTTGTCTCTGGCTGATTTAAAAAAAAAAAATCAAAGGAAATCAGAAGCAAATTCTTTCAGCAAAGAACATTTTCTCTTCATGATCCCAATTCTCTATTAGAAGCAATTTCTCTTTAAAAACCTCTGCTCAGCTTCACTAGGTGGACAGTTTAAATGATAGGGGGAATAAAATTTGGACTGTTTCATGAGGAGAGAGTATTTAACTAGTTGAGCTCTAGGATTTGGGCCTTTAGAGGCAACTCAAATGTAATCAAGAATGTTTTTAAATTATCTATTTTGATGTCAGTTCCTCAATCCCACTAGTGCTCAGGAGCCATTATGTGGCTAGTGGCTACCATATTAAACAGTGCGCAAATATAGACCATTTCAGTCATTGCATAGTTTTATTGAACAGTACTATACTAAAGTGACTAAAATTACTGGCTGCCAATTTGGGATGCTTCCTAGGACCTTATGAAGTACCAAGATCATTCTAAGGTGGTAGAGTTGAGGGGAGTAATTGGTCCAACTATCAATGGAAATTTATAATTTTTGATTCCTCTTATAAATGTCATGCCATATGTAATTCTGTCCTGACAGCTGAGAACCGTTTTTCTCATTCCAAAAATAATACTGTTACCGGGGTCTCTGCTAAGCACGGGTTTTCTCATTAAACCTACAAAGTAGCACCTTCCATGAGGGAGGTATTATTATTTTCAAAAGGCAGATGAGTAAAGTAAATCTCAGAGTGATGAATTTACTTGTCCCAAATCATTCAGTTGGTAAGGGGGTTACAGGAATTTAACTCCTATGCTGTCTGATTCCAAAGCCCTATGCACTCACTGTTCAGCACACTCTATAGCAGCGGTTCTCAACCTGTGGGTCGCAACCCCTTTGGGGGTCGAACGACCCTTTCACAGGGGTCGCCTAAGACCATCAGAAAACACATATTTTCGATGGTCTTAGGAACCGAGACACCGCTCCTCTACCCGTCTCCATGCTTCAAGACAAAATTTCATTTATTTGTAATTAGAAATAAATATTTCACAATATATAATTACATATTGTTTTTGTGATTAATCACTATGCTTTAATTATGTTCAATTTGTAACAATGAAAATACATCCTGCGTATCAGATATTAACATTACGATTCATAACAGTAGCAAAATTACAGTTATAGAGTAGCAACGAAAATAATTTTATGGTTGGGGGTCACCACAACATGAGGAACTGTATTAAAGGGTCGTGGCATTAGGAAGGTTGAGAACCACTGCTCTATAGATGCTCTATTAGAGGAAATCATTATAGTGCTTCCTGTTTATGAACCACTTTAGACTCTTGACCCAGACTCTCACACTTAGTGACTGTGTGACCTTGAACAAACAATTTGACCTCTTTGTGCCTCAGTTTCCTCATCTCTAAAATGGGAATGATAACAATAGTAGCCACCTCAAAGTGTTGTGAAAATTAGGCGTATGTGAAACATTTGGAACAGTGCTGGTCATGTATAAGAGTTCAATAAATGTTTGCTGTTATTATCCAAATAAATAAATAAATAATCTATTTTGAACAAGGAAACTGTTTTCTACAATGGGGATATGTGCATGTAAGACATCAGAATCAATGTGTTTAAAATTATATTTCTCAAAAATGTTCATAGAAACTAGGTAGCCAGATAAAATTAGTACTATAGAAAATGCTAAACTTTATGACATGGATCAAAATATGTGTTCCACAGAACTTTCTGATTCTTCTAAAATGAAAATCTCATTATTGTTACATTTATTTACATAAAACATGCCCTATAATATATACCTCCCTTTGCCCAAACTTATTAAGGAAGGTCTTAAAGAATAATTCCAAGATCTGCTTTTATATTTAAAATAAATGAAACAATATTTATAACCTCAAATTGATGATACTTTCTTATGTTTCTCTTTTAGATGCTCATTAAGGATATCCATTTCTGCATGTGGGAAGTAGATGTTGAAGGTTATATGGTTTACAGACAAGATCTTTAAAAGATAGACACTCAAGGTAAGTCATAACTACAGCCTCATAAATAATCTCATTTAAATGGTTAGAGTTGCCAGATTGTAATTGGACTTATTACTAAACTTGGTTACTTTTTATCACTGGCCCTGTCTAAGTGATCATATCACCACATTTATTTATATCCAGACTCAAATTTTTATGCTTTAACACCATCTTGATAGGGAGTATCAGGTATCATTTACAACAGGCAGTTGATAAAATTGATATATTATTATGGAAGAGTGCAAGCCAATTAAGAAGAATGGCTTCTATCAAAACTGTGAGCATAACTCAGTCAGTAGAGTTTAACTTGAAAAAATAAACAAAAACTACTATCCACTGCACTTTCTTTTTAATGACTTCATTAATCAGTTCCTTAACCATGTTAAAGAACAAGTCCTTTAACCCCTCCAAAAAACCCTGTTTCATAGTTTCAAATACTCATAGTATTACCTCTGAGTACCAAACCTCTTTTAACTATTTCTTGAGTCCCCAAAGATTTGTCTTGACTTATCACATCCTTTCAGTTAGCATGTTCTGTTCATGCCTCTGATGACTGATTACATGCTTACATTACTAAGTAAATTTTGGAATACATTTTGGTAAAATTATGAGTGAGATATGAGGGGTACAAAGTGCAAAAAATAAATAATGTTGCCTGTCAGGTGGGCACAGTGGTACATTGGAAGTTACATGACTTATATATGGGGCATTTTGTTCAGCTCTACAATCCTTTCTAAGTGGGATTAAGAGACTAGCAAAATCATATCTTATGTTTTTTTCAGAAGAAACCAGAAATACTGATTTTGAAACATTCTAATTTTTCAATATCAGCATAAAATTTTGCCTTTCAAAAAATCCACTTTTGCCACTATGAATCAAAACAAAAAAAAAGTTTACAGCCACTGGTAGGGGAGTATTTTCCCTTTGTTCTATTTTTCTTTCTTCTTTCAGAATGCAAATACTTAGAATCTATTTTTTTCTCCTTAATTTGTGGTTAGCAGCTTAGTGGTTTTTCCAGTTTTCTTTTATGAATATTATTGTCAGAAATGACTTCTCTTGAAAATATAAATGATATTACTTATTTTAAAATAATTTCTGTAGTTATATATGGTGAGTTGGTTACTTGGAACAGCTATTCAATTGTTTCCTGAATTATAATAATTAGACAATTATTTTTATAGTTCCTTCATTTCCACAGTCTAAAACAGACCCTTCTGATTAAAGAAAAGAAAAAAGGAATTTTTTTTTAATGGATCTTTTGCATACACAATAGAGTAAATCACACTCCTCAGTTCATGGTACACTGTCATCACTGGTCCATGGAAAGCACTTATTTTATTTGTTTATATATCTTTTATTATTCTCATTTCCACTCCCATGTGCCTGATCTCGACCCATAGGAAAACATTATGATATGATAGTGTAAAATAATATCTACTGCACTGTTCTCTTTTGTGTGTATTTTGGTGATAATGACTGTTGTTTTACATACATCTATTTTTTAAATATTTTAAATGGAAATTTTCAAATAAGTAAAGAAAAGGGAGAATAATATTTTGAACTTCCATGTACCCATCTCTGTTTCAGCAGTTATCTCATGGTTGACCTTGTCTTAACTATATTTCTACCCTGCCCCTCTCTCATTTATGTACATGAAATTTTAATGTGCATAAACACTATGTGCTATGTATCTCAGTCGGTTTCTTACTGTTTTATTTTAATTAGCCCCATATTTGTATTATTTATGTTGTTGTCGTGTTTATATTGCTTGTAACTGCTACATTGTACTCAGTGGTTTATAGCTGCCATGTTTTAACCAGCCATGTTTCCCAGTAATTGCCATCCAGATTGCTTCCAATTTCCTGTCACAACACACAATACCATGGTGAACATCCTCATACTTGTCCTTTTATGGAAGGAACTTTGCGTGGATTTCTTTGGGATATGTCCCCGGGGTTCAGAATTGCTGGGTGGTAATAGGACATACGTTTTTATTTCATTTGACCAAGTCCTGCCAGGTGCTCTACCAGATAAATATTCTGGCCCACACTTTCACCAGCCCTAACCCCCTCATCGCTGCCAACGCTCGACATTATCTGGCTTTTTATTTTTAGTCTTACGTGTGTAATTTTGTAGCTCAGTGTTTTAATTTGAATTCCTTTTATCACCAATGAGTTTGAGTATCTCTATATTCTTGTTGTCTTTCTGACTTCCCACTTCTGAAATTGCTTGTTCACACTGTTTTACATATTGGTCTCTGTCTCTTAATTAATGTTTTCAAAGAGTTTTTTGTGTATTCTAGATATTCAGTGTTAGATGTTAAAAAATATCTGCTTCCATTCTTTCAACTTTCTAATTTTGTGCATGATGTCCTTTAAGTAGATATTAATATTTTAAATATTCAGTCCCTTCACCTTCTCCCCCATGTCCCAACCCCCATCCCATCGAGCAACCATCAGTTTGTTCTCTGTATCTATGAGTCTATTTCTGTTTTGTTTATTCACTTATTCTGTTCTTTAGATTCCACATATAAGTGAGATCATATGGTATTTGTCTTTCTCAGTCTGACTTATTTCACTTAGCATAATATCCTCTAGGCCCATCCATGTTGTTGCAAATGGTAAGATTTCATTCTTCTTTGTGGCAGAGTAATACTCCATTGTATAAATGTACCACAAATTTTTTATCCAGTTGTCTATTGATGGGCATTTTGGTTGTTTTCATATCTTGGCTATTGTGAATAGTGCTGCAGTAAACATAGGGTGCCTATATATTTTTGAATTAGTGTTTTGGATTTCTTTGGATTAATAGCCAGTAGTGGAATTGCTCAGTCATAAGGTAGTTCTACTTTTAATTTTTTGAGGAGCCTCCACACTTTTCCATAGTGGCTGCACCAATTTGCAATCCCACCAACAGTGTATGAGGGCCCTTTTTTGTCCACATCCTCACCAAAGCTTATTGTTTGTTGATTTATTGATGATAGCCATTCTGACAGGTGTTAGGTGGTATCTCATTGTGGTTTTCATTTTCCATTTCTCTGGTGATTAATGAAGATGAGCATCTTTTCATGTCTATTGGCATTTGTATGTCCTTTTTGGAGAAATGTCTCTTCATGTCCTCTGACCATTTTTTAATTGGATTGTTTGTTCTTTTGGTGTTGAGTTGTGTGAGTTTTTCATAAATTTTGGATATTAACCCCTTATCAGATATATCATTGACAAATACCTTCTTTCAGTAGGATTTCTTTGTTTTGTTGATTGTTTCCTTGACTGTGAAAAAATCTTTAGTTTAATGTAGTCCCATTTGTTTATTTTTTTCTTCTGTTTTCCTTGCCTGAGGAGATATATCAGTAAAAATATTGCTAAGGGTAACGTCTGAGAGTTTATTTCCTATATTTTCTTTTAGGAGTTTAATGGTTTCAGGCCTTACATTTAAGTCTTTAATCCATTTTGAGTTTATTCTTGTATATGGCATAAGAAGTTGCTCCATTTAATTTTTTTGCATGTATGTATCTGTCTAGTTTTCCCAGCACCATTTATTAAATAGACTGTGTTTACCCCAGTGTAAATTCTTTCTTCCTTTGTCATAGATTAAGTTACCATATAGGCAATGATTTATTTCTGGGCTCTCTATTCTGTTCCATTGATCTGTGTCTGTTTTTATGCCAATACCATGCTGTTTTGATTACTATAGCCTTGTAGTATAATTTAATATCAGGTAACTTGAAACTTCCAGCTTTGTTTTTCTTTCTCAAGATTTCCATGACTATTTGGGGTCTTTTATTGTTCAATATCAATTTTAGAATTATTTCTAGTTCTATGAAAATTGCCATTACATTTTTTTAATAGAGATTGCGTTGAATCTCTATAGTCCTTTGAGTAGTATGGACATTTTAACTATTAATTCTTCCTATCCATCAGCATGATATATGTTTCCATTTATTTGTATTTAATTTATCTCTCAGTGTCATAATTTTCTGAATACATGTATTTTGCTTTCTTGGTTAAATTTATTCGTAAGTATTTTTTTTTTATGCAACTGCAAATGGGTTTGGATTTTTCTCATACAGAGAAGTTGTAATGATTTTATGTTTTCACAATTTCTTTACATATATTAGATTTAAGAACTTTGTTATATTTATCTCACGGTCACTTTCCTTTTTAACTTTTGATTTTGTCATGTAAAACTTATAAATATTTATATGATAATTTTTTCTACTGTTTAGTAGTAAAATTATCTTCCAACTACCTATGGAATTAAAATGCTCCTCTATAATTTTATCTTTTTTTTTCAAGAAAGCATCATGTTGTGAGCTATATTAGATGCAGGAATCACAATATGACATGGTACCTTTCCTCAAGTAGCTTCTAATTTAGTCAGAGAAGGACTGTATCAGTTACAGTTCTCCAATAAAACAGAACCAGTAAAGATATACATATATGAATATGTGTGTGTGTGAACACACATATGTGTAAAGAGATTCTTCAAGAAATTGGCTTACACGATTACGGACTGCCAGGTATGAAATTTGTAGGGCAGGTCAGCAGATGGAAAACTTTCGTGCAGTAACTAATGCTTCAGTCGTGAGGCAGAATTTCTTCTTCAGGGAAATCTCAACTTTGCTCTTAAGGCCTTTCAGGGAAATCTCAACTTTGTTCTTAAGGCCTTTCAACTGATTGGATGAGACTCACCCAGATTATGGAAAATAATCTCCTTTATTTAAAGTCAACAGATTGTAGATGTTAACATCTATTTCAAAAAATCTATAAAATACCTTCACAGAACACCTAAATTAGTGTTTAACTGAATAACTGTAATACAGCCTGTCCAAGTTGACAAAAACCTGACCATTACAAAGGCAAATAATATGGCAGGCTTTTGATGGTAATTTTAAACTTAAGATATTGCAGTACTAATTCATACCTTTAATTGTAACATTTAAAAGAAAGGCAACAAAGTAAAATAAATGGACTAATATGTTAAAAGGTAAAAGACTTGTTATTAGTATAGATTCTATGGCTTTCTTTAACGTATTTTTCGATAACGTATCTCCTGTGAGTGCCTACCAAAAAAGATACCACATACAATACACAAAGCCTGACAAAGTAAAGTGAGTTGGCTATTAACCAAATATATCATGCCATCCAAATGAATTTTAAATCCTCCAACATAATCTTGGGAAATTATATATTCATTTTATGATGCTAACATTCCTTAATATTTTAAACCTCCTTTTCTAGAATTATCTTCTGTGCCTGGAATGCATTCTTTTGACTACTTTGATTGTTTTCTCACCTTCTTCAAACATTTGTTTCCATGCCACCTCCTCAGTAAGGCCTAAATGACCATTCTGTTTTAAATTGTCACCCTCTCCCACCTTACTTTGCTTTCTTTTCCCAAAACACTTACATTTTCCAACGTCGTGATGTAATGTACGTGTTTATTGTGTGCCTGCACTGGAAGCTAAAAAACACTAAGGCAAGGATTTTCCTTCCTCAAAGAACTTATAGATATAAAATCTCAGTTTTTATAAAAATGTAGCATGTAAGGCAAGTGTAAATCGAGCGTAAATTGTTTTCCAGCAGAAATATGACCTGCTTTCAGCACAGAAGATGACATGTTATACATATACTGATGAGCTCTGAAAATACTTAGCACATCATAAAGGAAATCTTTAAAAGCATGAACTTCTAAAGAAGTCTTTTGATCTAAATAGCTTGCCTTCTTACGCTTTCTTTTTACTAATAGGGGCAATTTTTTCAGATGCTTTCAAACATGTATTAAATTAAGCATTGGAAACATTATTTATTCATTCATGCCTTCATTTTTAAAAATACATTTGTGCAACAACTCTTTGCTGGAGATTATTCTAGGAGCTGTCATATTCTTAAACAGTGGGGGAGACAAAGTTCCTACCCTCATGGAGCTTCCTACTTATTGTGGGAGATAAACAATCAGCAAGCAAATAAATAATGTAATTTCAAAAGGTGACATGTTCTAAAAGGAAAAATAAAATATGCTAAGTAGTAAAAGATAATGCAGATCTAGGAGTTTTATTTTTGATAAGGTGGCTAAGGAAGACTTCTCCAAGGAAATGATATTTAAGCAAAAACCTCCCAAATATGGAAGCAGGAGTTGTGTTTGGAGGAAGAGTAGCTGATGCAGCAAAATGGAACAGTAGATGAAAAAGCTGTTGATTTCTGTTTTGTGTTTTTGTTTATTTTGTTTTTTAGATTTCACATGTAAGTGAAATCATATGGTATTTGTCTGTCTCTGTCTGTCTTACTTCATTTAGCACAATACCCTCTAGATAGATACAGAGACCATTTCGATAGTTGCCAGATGGGAGGTGGGTTGGGATTGGTGAAAAAAGGGAAGGGATTAAGAAGTACAAATTGCCAGTTATAAAAACAGCCATGGGGATATGAAGTACAGCATAGGAAATGTAGTCAATGATGTAGTAATAACTGTGTATGGTGTCAGGTGGGTACTAGACATAACAAGGTCTATAACTTCTTAAGTTATATAAATGTCTATATAAATGTCTGATCATTATGTGTACACCTGAAACTAATATAATATTGTATGTCAACTATAATTGGATTTTTTTTTTTTTTTTTTTAGAGAGAGAGAGAAGTCTGTTGGGTCAGCAAAGACTATATGTTTGAGTTATAACAAGAAACCACATGTGCTTGTGTGGAGAAAGTGAGGGAAAGAAGAGGTTTGAAATAAGGCTGAAGAGAGAGCAAGGGACTGATATGCAGAGCCTTAGGGGTCATATTAAGGAATTTAAAATTTAGGTTTTGTTTTAACTAGGACAAGAAACCATTGCTGGGTTTGAACATAGGATTGATGTGAATTGTGAAATTTAAAACATCTTCAAGAAAACATACTGAATGATAACTTTAGTGTTTTATTTTAAAACCAACTTGTTCAAAGCCATAAAATAATAGATTGATAATTGTTTACCCTAAATTTTTTTAATAATTAGAAAAAAATTCACAAGTTAAATTAAAAG
Source organism: Hipposideros armiger (assembly GCF_001890085.2). Taxonomy (NCBI): domain Eukaryota; kingdom Metazoa; phylum Chordata; class Mammalia; order Chiroptera; family Hipposideridae; genus Hipposideros; species Hipposideros armiger. The sequence goes on along the minus strand of NW_017731565.1, from coordinate 53,392 downwards.
GCACTTGAAAACCTAACAACTAATATTTGGTAGCTACAAAAGGAAGATGCTGATTTTATTAATGGGCAAAGAGTACTAACAATTCAATATGGAAAAGACAGCTCATTTGTATAAAAGAAACAAACATGCATTTTATCAAAGAATAAATGCTAATGGCTAACAAACACGAACATGTTCCATTTTCCAACCTCTTCCTTGTACTTTCCTAACATTTTTCTAGTATCAATTGCTACCTGCCTGTTTTGCGATTATTTTCACCCCCTTTTCGTGGAGTACCCTTGTTATAATGCTGTGCTAATTCCTCTTTATTATTACTTTTTTATCACTGAATATAATATTAGTTTTACCTGGCTAGCTGTTTAAGAGTGGTGTGTGTGTGTGTGTGTGTGTGTGTGTGTGTGTGTGTGTGTGTGCGCGCGCGCGCGCCTGCGCATCGGTAGGGACGGTGAAGGTAAGGAACGGAGGGCCCAGAGTATTGTTCTGGGTTTGCCAGTCTTCACAGGAGTTGTTTCTTGGCTGCCACAAACGCAAAGTACTTCCGGTAGGAATGGCCTGTAGGAATGGTGTGTCTGTGTATTCTTTGTGTAGCCTTCACCTTCTCTACTTTAAAACTAACTGAGTTTTGCGGATTCTGCTGACAACTCAGCTCACCGTGATTCCCATACCTGTGATTTCAGAAAAAGCCGAGAACAACTTAGGGTGTGTTATATGCCTTCAGGGCATATTTTTTGCCATCATTTTCCAGTATTCACAATGTAAGCTCCTTACCACTTCATGTCTCCAATTAAGACCGCTTGCCTCTTCACTCACTCTCATGTGACTCCTGCCATGTCTCAGCTGCTTTTGCCTATTTTAGAGTTTAGGGATTATATCTGAATCCTCATATTACTGAAAATATATTATATGTGTTTGTTCCTTCTAAAGGAACAAACAGACAGACGGAAAGACGCAGACACAGAAGGAAAACGGAGAAAATGAATAAAGCATTCAAATCTAGTAGCAAAATTCATGATCCAGGAAGCAAGGGCTCTGGGAAAGACATAAAATGGAAATATAAACACTAAAGAAAAAACTCAAAAAATAGAAAAGAATAAATATTTGAAGATAAAATTTAATAACTTTTATAAAATAAGAGACAGTTTTAATCCACATAGTAAAAGGGCACACCATGGGCCAGGGAAAATTAACTTAGAACTGTCAATACTGAGACATAGCCTCATTAAGTTACTGGACTTTAAACATGAATAAGAATGATTAATTCATTGATAAGAGGGAAAAATATTCAGGCTTGTCTCTGGTTTATCCACATCAACATTTAGGGCCAGTTGACAGTAACACCCACAGGATTTTGTAAAAAAGAGTTTTGTATTTTAAAATCAGTCAAACTGTCTTTGGGTTTAAAGACTACAGACAGTTTTGAACTCGGAGAATATTATTTCAAGTGTGCCCATCTTGAAACAATTTCTAAAAAATTAACTACTGCCATCAGATAAAAATAACGAGAAAACCACAAAAGGACAACCAGTGAGCATTGAAAGGATGTAACTGTAAAATAAAGACTAAAACAAATATGACAGTTAGAGTTAAAGAACAAAATATAAATACTCTATTCCCTAAAAATAGAAATGACACAGTTCCTTGACCAATTTTCTCCCCTTTACGCCTACGTTCTCATAGTTGTAAGTTCGTTGATTTCCTCCTTGTTAATACTTGCAAGTCAAAGAATGTCAATTAAAGCTACAAATAATAAGAGTAATAGAATTTAGTAGTATATAGAAAAACACTGAAAAATTTAACTGGAATATGAAAGAAAGAGTAAGACAGAATAATAGAAAATATGCTAATATGCTTGCTTATAGAAGTGAACTAATAGATCTTGACTACAGAAATAGAAGACAAAACTATATAAATTACATAGGTTGATTTGCAAATACAAAGTTACATGAGTTATAATTAAACATAACTATTGGAACAAAGATACATACAGAAATACTACATATACAGAAATATGATAAAATATTTCCTTTTTAGAAATCCAGAAGACAAGTTAAAATAATAACAGAATGAAGACTAATTCTATTTATCAGATGCCTACGGTCACAATTATCATTTAACATTGTACCAAAGGGAATCAGCCAACAGAAAAGTTAATGATATAGGCTTAACTCCTCTGTAGATTTTTTTTTAAATTGGATTTCCAACTAAATTGCAGAGCAAAATTCTGTTCTCTGAACTAAAGTGCTTTAGAAATGTTGAAAAGTAAAGAAGCGTAAAAATTAAGGCAGATAAAGGTGAGCAAAATACTATGTCAGACCAGAGAAATTAGTCCACATAAACATCAAATGGGATGAACAAAGTCACTTTTTTAATGGCAAAGAGTGTAATTCGCAATGAAGATGTGGCAATTTTGAATATCTACAAACCCAATGACATGGCATCAAAACTTACAAAGCAAAAGCAGTTTAGGTACAAGGGCAAATAGTTAAAAACACACTAGACTTGAAAAGTTTATTCATTCTTCTCTCAGTTCGAAGCAGAACTAGTGGAGATTGGGGTGAGAGAATGAGGAAACACTGAATGCATTTGCCAAATACCAAAAACCAAAGTCAGGAATATTGTAAAGATGCCTACTGTCATGACTATCATTTAACATTATGGTAAAGGGAACCAGACGAGAAAAACACTGGATGTTTAAAAAAAAAAAAAAAGTAAAAAAGGTGTAGTTAAAATCCCTGCATATGCATCATACGATTATATACCTGGAATTGCCACCCAAAATAAAATCAACTGAGTAACTACTAAAAATAAAAAGAGACTTCACTAAGATATTGTGGCACAAGATTAATATTTCCACATAGGTAGCTTTCATGTCTACCAAAATAACTTTGAATTATGCCCTAGTGCCATATTGTATGTGGGCATATTGTTTGGGTATGTGCTGTAAGCCTAGTCATATTTTTTATATATTAATTTCCTATGACTGCTATATCAAATTAACACAAACTTTGTGACTTAATGCAGCAGATATTTATTCTCTCACAGTTCCATATGCCATAAGTTTGGAACCAGTGTCACTGAACCAAAATCAAGGTGTTGGCAGAGCCATTCTCCTTCTAAAGGCTCTGAGGAAGTGATTGGGGTGGTGGAGTGGGGGGGGGTGAGCGATCCTTTCCTCGCCTCTTCCAGCTTCTACTGGCTGCCAGCATTCCTTGGCTTATGACCACATCACTTCAATCTCAGGCTCCATGGCAACATTTCCTCTTCCCCTTCTGCTTTTTACTTATAAGGACACATGTGATTGCATTTAGGATTTACTTGGATAATCCAGGATAATCTCCCGATTTCAAAATCATTAACTTAATCACATCTGGGAAGACCCTTTTCCTTTATAAGGTAACATTGACAAGTTCCAGGGATTAGAACATAGTATCTTTCAATGGCCATTATCCAGCCTATATATGTAATGAATTAACTTCCTGTGCATCTGGAGTGGTACTAGCTATGCATCATCCTCGGGAGAATCAGGAAAGTACCACCCTTGAGATAATTAAGAAAAAAGTCACATACCATTTTTGTAATTTAATTTTCTTTCAGACCCCTCATTGAAAAAGACTATATTGGTGTATAAAATGACAAATTGAACAGAATTATAAACTCTAGCAATAGACTTAATAAGTGCAGGAATATTAAAAATGGTAAGGATGGCATCTCATATCAGTGAGTAAAGAATATGTGTTGCTGGGACAACTGGTTAGCCATCTTGAGAGAAAAGTTGAATGCATACCTGATATCATACATGAAGATATATTCTAAATGGACCATTTATTTAAATATAAACTATATATGAAGCCACAGAGGTATTCATAAAACACAAAATTTTTTTTCTTATGACTTTGGAATAGAAAAAAATCCTTCAAAGTGAAATCTAGAAGCCATAAAAGAAACTGATTAATAATTTTGACCATATTTCTAAAACATACACAAGCAAAATCAAAAGGTAAACTACAAACATTGAAAAAAAAATTTGCAATTCTTAGTAAAGAGAAATGGCTAAATTTCCTAAAATGTAACTAAAAAGTACAAAATGGTAAGTTAAACACTAACAACTGTTGAAAAATGACAATGGATGTGAACAGATTGTTTACAGAAAAAGAAATAGAAATGGCTCTTAAGAATATGAACATTCCAACCTCTCTCTTAAAAGAAAAGCAGATGTCAGTCACAATGAAAGACTATTTGTCACCCATCAGAATTTCCAAATATCCCACAATTGGGTGTAATAGTCTTGGTGAGAATGAATGCATTCTTTTATGTTCCTGGCGGAACGTACACTGGCACAAACCATATGGAGGGTAATTGGCAATATCTGTCAAACTTAGAAAAACACCTTTTCCATTGACTTAGTTCTTTACTACTTAGAATTTATTCACTGATTTATTCCTTTATGAAGTGAGATATGTAAAGTTATTCTTTGCAGTATTTAATAGCAATGGGGAAGCCTAAATGTTCATTTCTATGGGACAAATTTAACTAAGGGATATCCAGAATGAAATACTATGCAGCTCTTAAAAGCAAAAAAAGGACCTTGTTATTTATAATAAAAGAAAAATCTTCAAGGTCACTTAATTTTTTTAATGCAATTAAAATTACAATATTACAAATGCAGAACTGTATGTTTAGGATGCTACCTTTGTGGTTCAAAGATAGTGAGGGAAAGAATGTTTATATATACTTACTTATGCAAAAAAAATCACTGCAGGAATACACAACGAAATAACAATGATGTCATCTCGTCGGAAGGAATAGGAATTGGATAGATGGAGAGCAGGAGTGCGAGGGAAATGTTATTATAAAATATTCTAAACTTAAAAATTATTAAAATATGTATATAAACTTTTTTAATTAAGTGAATAAACTTTTGTTCATTTATTTCTCAAATATTTATTGAAGGCCTACTTTGTACAAGGCACTGGTTTAGGTGCTTGGGATCAGTGACAAAGATACCAACCCTTTTGGAGCTTACATTCTAGTGGTGGGAGACAGACAAAACTAATCATAATAAGTACATAATGTAGTATGTCAGAAGATAAATTCTATAAAGAAAAACACATAAAGCAGGGTAAGTTGCATTGGCATTGTCATTGGGGTTAGGAAGAGGTCCTGCAATATTAAATAGGATTAACACGGCAGGTGTCATCAAGAAAAAACAAATTTAAGCAAAGACTTGAAGGAATCAAAGGATGTAGTCATGTGGATAGCTGAGAAAAGGGTGTTCCCTAAGTAGAGAGAACCCATGTAGAGGCACTGAGGAATGTGTAAGATGTTTTTGTTTTTGTTTTTGTGGGTTTTTTTGCAAGTCAGATGGTTTCCAATCATTTGCTTTCTTTTTTTTTTTAATTAAATTTATTTTTTTTATTGTTAGTTTCAGGTGTACAGAACAATACAATAGTTACCCTTTTTTCACCCTCACCAGATAACAACCCCCCTCCCCCCATCTATTGCCCTCCCACCCCCGATATCATGCTTATCTATTACAATTCCATTGAAT
>NW_017731565.1:21512-46179 GCF_001890085.2 Hipposideros armiger | reverse complement strand
AAAAAAAAAAAAAAAAAAATCTGATAAAAGTGAGACCAATCAGTGTGGTTATGGGTTTTTCTCCAGCTACATTCAGCTGCATGATGTAGACCTCATTTGATCTAAAGAAATAGATCTCTGTGGTATTATAAAAAGATGTACTTACTTGTTAAATAAAAAGTGAGTAACAGGACATTATACGCAAAATATTCTCATTTGAATAATTTTTTAAAAGGAGATACATACTTGTATGCTTATTACTATTGATATATATACAAAACTTAGATCTGTTTCCCCAAGTTTTAGCTGAGAATGGTTTTCGTATGATCACACTAGACAATAAATATGCATCCAATCATCCTGAGTAAACTCTGCCTGTTATTTCTATTATAAAGCAGGTGGCAAATATAAGATAGATCTCAGCTATAAAATTGAGGTAACATTCAAGTAATGACCATTTTAAAGGCAGGAATGCATTTCAGAGTACTTATTTCATCTTTTTAAAATTTGGCTTAGATTGTGTGGTTTTAAAAAAAATAAACATGGAACTTATTATGAACTAATAGGGTATATATAAAGCTTTATATGAATTGTATGTATTTCTGAGCATTTGTTTATTTAAAATGCTTAAAAATTTTAGTGTATAAGAACTATATGAAACCATGAAACAAATGCTTATGAAATATCAGAAGAGTTAGATGAATTATCAGCCAGATTGAGCATCTAGTGAACACAGCTGATAAGAGAACATAAAAAAGTTGCAAATAAAAAAAGGGAAATATCAAAGGATGGATCAAACATATATAAAATACATGAATAATTAATAATCAATAATCAGTAGCAAAGGAGGATGTGGGATACATCTGTAAGCAATGCAAGGCGTGATGTTGGAATCAATAGTTAAAGATATTGAGAGAATACACCACATGCCATCTGATAAGGCATCTTCACTTGACCCACTATCTGAATTCTCTGTAATTCTGCTTCTAGGAAATATACACAAATCCAGAAACAACTCAATAGTGAGACTTTTTACGTATGGGTACTAACTTACTACCTGTATTTAGTGAGAGTAAATATATAGTGTTCTCATAGAGTTTAGCCATTCAACACTGACTGAGAACAAGATTGTGTTTCATTCATAATGAAGCACATGAATGAATAAAAGGATACAATTTATCATTATAAGTACAGTAAGACCTTGGATTGCAAGTAATGTGGTTTGCAAATGTTCAGCAAGACGAGCAAACATTTCGAATACATTTTAATGTGGTAAACGAGCGATGTCTTGCAATACGAGAAGTTTGTTTCCAGAATGAATTTATGCTTGCAAACCAAGGTATTACTGTTTAAGGTAATATATTGTGTTTGCAGGGCAGAGTTAGTGCAGGTCTATAATTGCAGTTCTAAAAGGCAAAAGGCTATGAAATCCGAAAGTTTCTTTTTCCTTTGATACATTTTGGTGGCAAAACCTAACTGACCTAAAAACATTAAGGTCCCACTTAATTTCATTGTGAATTTAAAAGCTATTTATGACCACATATCAGATAAGGGGTTAATATCCAAAAAGTATAAAGAACTCATAAAGCTCAATAGCCAAAAAACAATCTGATTAAAATATAAGCAGAGGACTTGAATAGACATTTTTCCAAACAGGACATGTGCAGGTGGCCCACCAGTACAGGAAAAGGTTCTCAGCATCACCAATTACCAGGGAAATGCAAGTCAAAGCTACAAGACACCACCTCACACCTGTAAGAAAGGCTATTGTCAAAAAGACAAGCGATAAGTGCTGGTGGGGATATGGAGAAAAGGGAACCCTGTGCACTGTCAGTAGCAATGTAAATTGGTACAGTCACTATGGAAAACAGTATGGAGGGTCCTCAGAAAATTAAAAATAGAACTACCATGTGGTCCCGTGTCTGCATATATATCCCACTTCTGGGAACATATCAGAAGGAAATGGAATCACTGCCTTGAAGCGATACCTGCACCCCCATGCTCACTGCAACATTATTCACTATAGCATTGACATGAAAACAACCTAAGTGTCCATCGATGGATGATTGGATAAAGAAAAATTTACATATACATATATAATATATGTGTACATTTACATATGTATATGCATGAATATTATCCAGTCATAAAAAGGTAATCCTGCCATATGTGACAACATGGATGGACCCAGAGGGTATTACACTAAGCAGAACAAGTCAGACAGAGAAAGACAAATACTGTGTGATCTCATTTACTTATGGAATCTAAAACAATAAAGCCAAACTCACAGAAACAGAACAGAATGGTAGTTGCCAGAGGCTGGGAAGTGGGGGGGAAGGGGAGATTTTGGCCAAAGGATATAAATTTCCAGTTACAAGATGAATCAGTTCTCGGGATTTAATATTCAGCATGGTGCCTATTGTTAACAATACTATATTATATACTTAAAAGTTACTAAAAGAGTAGATCTTAAATGTTCTCACCCCACCAGGAAAAAAATTGTAATTAGGTGAGATGACAAATGTGTTAATCTTATTGTGGTAATAGTTTTGCAGTATCAGCATGTATCAAATCACATACACCTTAAATTTATCAATGTTATATGTCAATTATATCTCAGTAAAGCTGAGGGAAAGACATCCTCTGAGGAAAAAAATAAAAGCTACTTATTATGAATATTCAAAGTTATTTTATGTTCTATGTTTAAATCAAAGTGTGAGTAGTTATTATAGAAGAATTAGTGTATTTGATCATGAGCTGCTGCCTCGACACCATTGGCTGGTTTAGATAAAATGCAGTAAATGCATCGATTATCTTTCTAAATTTGAAAATCTCCAAATTCCTAAATACATTTGTCCCCAAGTGTTTCTAAGGCAGGTGTATAAAATTTATAGAACAAGACATGCAAGAAATTATTGATGATGTATATCTGTGGAGAGAAGAGATAGGGTTTTTGCTTCACATGTTTCACTGTCTATGCTCTTTGAATTTTACCTTGATCATGAATTACTTTAATAAATAAAAAAAGACTTTAAAAATAAATTAGCGTGGTATATCTCTGTGATAGGAGAAAAAAATCAGTTGGCTTTTTGCTCTGTCTCATGATTTTTAACCACCAATCCAGAGAAAGAAGAGACTACTATGAATCCAAGTGGTTTGTTAGGATGGACTTTATGGAAAATTTGGGTCTTAAAATATGAGGCGGGTTTGGAGATTGAGAAAGGCAACAGAAGAGCAAACCAGAAGGAAGGGTGATGTTGGATGAAAATACATACTGTATATACTTTAGTTGTCTGGGCTTCTTGCTAATTGTACAAATCTGTTTATATTATCTAGTTATACTTTAGTTCCTATGTATAGGACTTGAAAATATTCTGCAATGGACAATTATGTTTACTAGAACTTTTCTTTCTTTATTCCACATTACTTAACTAATCAATTGATTTTATGTAGCTTGCATATCATAATTGTGAAGACATGAAATAAGGACACAGTACTGTATTTTTGCTTCACCTAGATAACTACTTTAATAACCTTAAATTATAAGACTCTTCATTTCTTCTCGGTGAAATGTATGGCAGGAAACAATTTTGTGATCTTGCTACATACCTAATTCTTGTTATACATTTTTATTTTTCTGTTATTCTTTTATTTTTAAAAGTTGCCTGTAGATATCACTTGACTATTACAATTAGTTACAGATTCTTTTTGCCTGTTGGTTACTTTTGTACACTCTTGTATTCCCCAAATTTTCTTTTTAATTACTTATTTTTCTTAGAAAACTTAAAACTAAACTTTTAATAATAAAACAAATATTCTGTGAATTATCTTTATTTTTTTTTAAGATTTAATTGGGGAATTGGGGGAGGGGGAACAGTGTTGGGGAATTAGGGAAGGGGACGAGCCAAGTTGTTGTTCTTCAGTCTTCGTTGTGGAGGGCGCCAGTCACCATCTGGCTGCCCGTCAGCAGCTCATGGCCTCTAAGCTCAAGGTGCCGTGTTCAATCATAGTTGCGGGTGGATGTAGCCACCATCCCATGTGGGAGTCGAACCCTTATTGTTAAGAGCGCACACCCTATCCACTGAGTCATTCAGGCGGTAGCTCAGCTCAAGGTGCCACGTTCAGTCTTAATTATAGATGGGCGTAGCCTACCATCAAACAGGCAATCTTGTTGTTACACCAGCTGAACCATCCTGCCACCTGTTGGCAGCTCAGTGACAGCTCAGCTTGGGCAGAGTGTCACTGGCCCATGGGGGAATTGAACCTGCGGCCCCGTTGCTCAGAGCCCATACTCTTAAGCCAACTCTCAACCAACTGAGCTACTTGGCCGCCCCTGTGAATTATTAAGTTAATAGAAATAGTGTCACCAAGTGCCACTGTTCTATTTTTATAATAAAAAATTTATTTGAAGCAAATTAAATTTTACTTAAGTATCTTCAGTTGTTTCCGGATGGTATTTATTCAACATGTTTATATTTAAAATAAAATTTTTCCAAATCCTAATATGATTTTTAACTCTTATTATTACTTCTGTCTTTTCAATGATATTGGTATAATATATTGTACTTTCTGCAGTTGATTTTTCCATGAATACATACTTTTTAAATTAAATTCTAAAACCGATTATGTTGACATAGTAGTCCATATAGCTGAATTTGTTACACATGTTTATTATATATATTCTTGTGTTGTTTGAGAGTTTTAGTTTCATATGTTACTTAGTAATAAAAATATGAAATAAAAACTATATGTTGAAGGAAGGCATTAGTTTTTCATTGCTTTTCAGTTCCAACTAATATTCTAATATAGACTTTATTTAAGAAGGTTAATAAATACTATTTGATCATGGCATCTTATAATATCATTTTCATTTCAAAAAGATAAGTAAAGCCATAAAACTACTTATTTCTAGCTGCAAGCATTAGCCAATTTCTTCATTCTAAATGAGACCTATAGATTGATTTTCATACAAATAAGTTGCTACTGGTAAATTATCTTCACATATATGTACCCTTTCTACTTCTAGTCTTAAGAGTATACCATTTATGAAAGACTGCTGAATTTCTTTTTTCTTATACTTCAAATATATCACATTATTTTACACAGACTATTCAAGAGATAGCTGGCTTTATAAAACGATTGGAAATCCACATTTGGCCAAATACCTGGATCAAATTATATTTCATACTTTATATTTAACTTTTTAATAATATTAAATGTATATTATGATCTTAAAAGGCCAAACCAACGAAAAAGAATTTATAATATTGTTGTTGTGATTTACCACATATTAGGAGGGGATCTTGGGAGGGTAAGTATTGGGAGGTCTTGAATTTAGTTGATGGTCATATCCTTGAATCTAGTAATTATATTGTTATGTCATATTTGTAAATCAAAGTTCCTTTATTTTACTTACATTGTTCAATGAGAATAAACACAAATTACAAAAAAAAATTTCGATAACTAAATAACAGTTGGTAAGAATTTTATCCTGTTACAGATTATTTTCCATAAATAGTACAGAAAGGATTGGTTTCTTGCTACATATATACTGTTTTTTTATTCTTATAAATTTTCGGTTGTATATGTATGTAAAACTTAAAATCTATGTTTTATTATTTATACTCTAATAATTCTGTTTTCAGATAGTTTAAAATATATTTATATGTATATAGATATCGATGTAGATATAGGTATAAAGATAGAGATATAGATGCAGATAGAGACACAGATATAGATATAGAGTATGCAGTTTTAAATTCAGTGTAGATTTTCCCAATATTCTCAAGTAAATTTCTCCCTTTACCCGCTAGCTGTGATCTACCAACGGAAAGGGTCACTCAGCAGATCTTAATACCTGAATCAAGCCAATTTATGTATTTTAGTGAGTAATATCTTCAGCTCAAGCCTGCTGGAACAGCAGCCTGGGGCCCAAATGAATGAACATAGACTTTCATGGACTTTTTTGTCTCTTTTCTTGTTTCCTTTTTCTCTATAATTCATCTGTTACATGTTAAAACTTAAAGTTTCTCGTTTCTTCATTCTTTCAGTCTTCTATTTGAATCTTCAGTTTTAAAGTTTCTCTAGTTTCCAAAAGCTATTGTTTACATTGATCCTTTTATAGTGGTTTTCATTGGTTTATAAACATCCCCTAACTTAATTTGGAATAAACAGAATTCAGAATTTGAGTTCAGAGAGAAAAAAAATGCCAGATTTGCTCTTTATGACTATTTTCAGCATTGAATTGAAAATTTTACTTTTTGTTATATCTTTGAAATGAGAACATATGACAGTCTAATCCAGGCTTATTCTATTATTTGATGCTTTTTCTGTTTCTTTACTTATCTATACTAATTATATGTGTTCCATGTTTATATTTTTGTGTGTGTGCGCAGAATTTTAAATTTGAAACATCTGAAGAATTCTGTCACTATTTAGGTAGATCTTATAAAATCAATGTGGTTATTCAGTCACAAACAGCAGTGTTTTCCTGGTATGATTCATCTAGCCATTTATTTTAAATACTTTAGAAATTGAAGGTTCTCTGGTAAAATGAGTCTGTTCTTTTTTATAGAAAAAAATTTGATGACAGCTTTATTGAGATATAATTCATATGCTATAATGTTCACAATTTTAATTGTACAACTTAATGCTTTTTAGTATATTCACATTGTTGTACATCAGTCACCACTTATTCTAAACATTTTCATCACCCCAAAAGGAAATCCTATACCCTTTATCAGTCACTCTACATTTCCCTCTACTCTCAGCCTCTGACACCACTAATCTTTCTGTCTCCATGGCTTTGCCTACTCTGGAAATTTCATATGCATGTAATCATACAATAGGTAGCTTTTTGTGTCTGGCTTCTTTTACTTAGCATTATGTTTTCAAGGTTCATCCATGTTGTAGCATGTGTCAGAATTTCATTCATTTTTATGGCCAAATAATATTCCATTGTATGGCTATCCTGCATTTTGTGTGTCTATTCATCAATTCATAAGAATCCATTCTTTTAATATTGGTTATCAATCTTCAGCAACAAAAAAGCCTGAAATTATTGTTTGGTACAGAGTAGTCTTTGACTTATGTTTTAGACATTAAAAACTTGTATTTCAAAAATTTTTTGTATATTTGTATAATAGGTATAAGGATTTAAACTTACTTTTAGCAACTTTCAAAAGCTCATATATCCAAAACACATCTGGCTCTCAAAAGTTTTCTATGAGGGATTGTGTATAATAATCTGGAAATTAAGAGGAAGGAGAATTCAGTCATCTGTAGAGGAGAATATTCAGTTTATCCTTTTTTCTAGGTAAGCATTCACTAGGCCCTGCCTACCTTCTCCTTATATCTCTAAACACAGGGCATCCTTAGTAAAAATAATATTAAACATTTGTCCTCTCTCATAAAATTGGTCATTATGCCCAGGGGATTCTACGTTATTCATTTCTCTCATTTATTCTCTTTTCGGTTCTCACAACCAGGAACTGTGTTCATTTTTGTTCTCGATTACAATGTGGCAGCTTCTTTACATGTATGAACAGCTTACTTTACATTTATTAAGGAAGTTATCAAACTGTATTTTAACTATCTGTAAATTTGCCTCTTTTCCAGCCACTGGCCTGTAAGCACCTTGAAAGCAAGAACTGTCATTTATCCCTTGGCTTTTTTCCTACAGTGGCTGCCAAAGAGTGTGTACTTACCTGTTTGCTAAAGGAAGAATGAATGGATGGATGGATGGATGAATGAATGAATGAATGAATGAATAGAATGAATAAATATTAACACTTATTTTTTTCTATTCTTTGGAATAGTGTTTCTCAAAAAATTTTTAATAGGTAAACCTTAAAATTTTCAGAAAGGATTTTATTGTTTTTGAGTTGCAAAAATGTTGGGAAACTATTGTTAAAAATTGGATCACAAAACAAAGTCTATGAAATAAGATTGTATGTCAAGGATAATTGGACCTCTATAGTAAACATTCAGAGAAATAACTTGTCTCTAAATATCAATTACAAAAACGTAAGTATTTAGAAAACTGTTTGTGATCATGAGAATTGACAAGAAGACATGGCTATTTGAGACAGAAGCAGGCATCCATAGGGAAGAAAAGGTAGAATAAAAAAACACCAAGGTAAATGTAAAGACAATGAGATGAATAAGGTTAAAGATGACTGAAGAAAATTAAAGTTAGAGACATAAATTAACATTCTCAACTCTTGTTGGTAAAAACAGAATTGACCCCCAGGAAATCATCTTAGTGAAGTAGAAGGAAAAAAAATTAGAAATTCTCTCAGATTTCAGGGAAAAAGTTAAAGAATTAAAATGATGCAAGAGAAGATGAAAGATATGGGAATAAACAATGCTCCAATATAAGGTTTAGACATATTCCTAAGGAATAAATGAAAAAAATGTCAAGATAGAAACACTAGTAAGAGACAATATTTAAAGTTTTTTTCTTACTAAAGGTACACTTTGGCTTCCAGATGGCAGACTATCTTGTTTTAGAGTAACCATATCAAAGAGAAAAACTAGAACTATATATATGTATTGAAACTGTCTTGAAAGAATGAGTGAGTTACAAAGGGGGAAAAAATTGGATCATAAAGTTTATTTTAAATATAATCTAACATTTATTCTGTGTAATAAAGACATGTAAGCTTTTTTTTCACTTTTAGTAAATAACCTGTTGTTTAAATCAGGGTGGAGGGAGTAGTGATTTGACAACAGTAAACATAAAATTTTAACAATATTTTAAATACTATTTGACTTGAGGCCAAATGAGTAAATATATATTGAAAACTAAGTTACAACATCAAATGTAGGTTCAAAACTGCTTTTATGATCTTATCTTTTGGAGTTCTTTATATTGTATGCTGTCAAAATCAGCTGGTTTTAATTTCTAAAAGAACATTTTGCTTAAGAAAATTTTTAATGTGATCGTCATATGCTTTTTAATACTGACTTTTAAAATATTTGAGACCCCTAGGGGCTCCTTTTGATTAGATAAATGCAACTTACAGATTTGATGAGGATTTCGTTAAGGCAAATTTACAGTCTTCATAGTATTTTTTTATTATATGTCACCAAAAGTTTCTTTGTGCTTGCTGTCTTTGAACAGCAATCTATGTGACAATAAATTCCAAAATGTAGGACTGATACTTAAGAAGTTTAAACTTCTGTAATAATCACAAACACCATGGTGCCAGAGAGGTAATTTAAGCGATCAGCTGCCTGAGTGGCTGAGATAAAGCATGCTTCTCAGGCCCCTGAGATAAGTTCTTCATTCATATGCCTTGGGTGCTCTCAAATCATTCCATTTTAAGGGGAAGAAATATCTAAATAACTATGCTGTTATTAAATTTTTTAATTCCATGTTTAAACCGATGTCATTGTTGCCTTTAACATTGTGAACTCCTTGGAAAACTTTGACGTTCTAGATCAAGAATCATCAATCTTTGTAGAAACCCAAATAGGAGATATTTTAGGCTTCCCTGGCCAGCAGGAAATATTCATCTCTGCTGTTGAGGTGTGAGAGTAGTCATAGTGAACAAATGAGCATTGCTGTGTTCCAGCTTTATGTGTGGACACTGAAATTTGAATTTCAGATAATTTTCAGTTGCCATAATTTTGTAATGCTTTTTGAACCATTTAGAAATGTAAATACCATTCGTAACTGAGGTGCCATACAAAAATAGGTGGTAGATCAGATTTGTTCTGCTGGCTGAGGATTGCCAACCCCTGCTATAGATGGTTAAATCCACTGGTTGGGGAAATCCGCTTTAATACTACATTCCTAAACTCCGCTACCAATTCTATGACATCATCCCAAAATTCTTAACTGATTTGCGCTTATGCCTGCTGACAAAAGATGTTCCATTTGTTACCAGCAGCTTCTTTGTGACCCCAGTCATGTTGCTGCTTTGTCCCACTTTGCACATAACTCACAGAAGTAAATAAAAAGACAGTTTCGCCCTGCCTGCTATGAAACTAATTGTCCTTTGTTAGGTGATGTAGCGTGGTATCATGGAAATAAAACTGGGAAATGGAAACCAGGCTGTACCTGGTTCTACCACGACTCAAAATAGCCAAGTTTCTCAAACCTCCAAGGCTCCATTTTCTCTCCTGCTCATCTGGAAGAAGTATTAAGAGGAATATTGTAATAATAGATACGAAATCACTGGTAAAGTAAAAAGTGTAGCATAAACATTGCCATTGTGGTGATGGTTGCACTTTATTATTTACTCTCACATGTGACTTCTGGCAGGCCTCCCTATATGTGCCGATATATCCCTCAGGTATGGATTAGGTTTGGATTAAGTATGGATTAAAGTTTGCACATAAACTTTCTCTAGGCATTTCTTTTTTTAAAGGTTTTATTGGGGAACTGGGGGAGGGAATAGCATTGAGAATCGGGGAAGGGAGACAGACAAGTTGCTGTCATTTTGTTCTTCAGTCTAGTTGTGGAGGACGTTGCTTCACTGGCCCAAGTTGGCACCATCATTGCGCTCTTCCCGGGTGAGGCAGTTGCTCACCAGCCATTGGACGGCTGCTCACGGAGGCTCACAGCAGCCCACTGCAGCCCACTGCAGATCCACTACAGCCTACACCATCACCGGTGACTCACCACAGCCCAGCTCCAGGTCGAGCTGTTGTTCACCATCTTAGCTGTAGAGGGCGCAGTGTCACTGGTCCATGTAGGCTCCGAGCTAGTGGCCCTGCTACTCAGAGCTCGCGCTCCCAAGCCAACTCTTAACCAATGAGCCACTCAGCTGACCCATACTTTAAAACTACACTTATCTCCCTTCTCTGTATAGATGTACAAAGTCCATTATTAATAATACAATGACATTTTCAAATTCTAGTCCATGTATTTTTCATCAGTCTTCTATGAAGGTAGAGACTTTGCCTGTTTTGTCCCTGCTCTATTCCCAGTACCCAAAACAATGTCTGGAATATTTGGGTTTCATAAATAGTTCTGAGTGAATCAGTGACATAAATAATCCCATATGTTCACTTGCTTTTCATTATCAAGCAGAATATAGAAAGCTCATTATAAATAAAATGTTTTTAAATACATAAGATTGCAAAGGAAATGTACTTTATGCAGGTGTACTAAAATACAGTTCTATCCACAAATCCTTTAGGGTTTGTGGACCCTGGTTTTTAAAATATGGAAGAATTTTTAACTAGTATCAGAAAACACAGAATCCATAACTATAAGTTGTAAGACTACTTTAATAGGATAAAAAAACAAATGCAAGCCTTATATGATCTTTTTAAGAAATCCTTCCTTTGCACTTTGAAATTATATATAAAAAACAGTGGACTTTTTAAAGCCTATTTGGTTAAATTTCTTTTACTTACAACAAGAAAAAACAGATTTTGGCAAGCTTATTCAAAAAAGACATTTGTCTGGGAAGATGCTGAAGTATCTCGTGGGATTGACAGGTGGGAAGGATAGGAACAAGGGTAGCTCTGGGGAGTTCAGCTTTCTCCAGAGTAGAGCCACTGATGAGGGCTCCCAGTCATGTGTCCAAATTTCAAAATACTAAAAGAGAAGCCGGGTTGATCCACCTTGGATCACAGACGCATGCTGGTATTGGTCTGCCAAAGTCAGAGGTAGAATCACGTAGTATAACTGTCGTCACTGAGGGCCACTGTTTGGTATTAGGGTAAGCTGGAAAGCCACCTCAGGAGAGGTGTAATCTTAATAATCTGACACCAGAAAAGAGTACATTTATTTTATATTTGTTAATGTCTCAAGATGAAACATTTCACTCGAAGCTGTAGGACATCTTTGTCCATTCACATTTAGATAGACTACATTTACAATTAATGAATTTTAATATGTTCCAGATCACCCACTGCTATATTAATAATAAATGGCTTAACATGAAATCATCCAGCCAGTATAACACAGTGGCAACATAGCATAGGGGCTCAATGTGGACCCTTGAGCCAGTCTTACGTGGCTTCAGATACATGCCCTACAAACTATTCCTTTAATTGAGAAAAATTATATTATTATAGCATAGTATTTACATATAATGTAAACAAAAAAGAAAACAAAAACAATCCTACAGAAGCTTTCACTTTTCCATTTAACTGTTTATTGAGTATTTATTATCTGTTAGGCACTGGGCATACAGCAGCAAAACAAAAAAACCTCTGGTCTTATGAGCATGCATTATATAGGGGAGACAGGCAATAAAGAAATAAATTAATATGCGGTATATTCCACAGTCCCTTATCTGCAATTCCAAAATCAAAAAGCTCTGAAACTGATAGTTTTTGCCACTCGTAGAGTGATAAAACCTGACCTAATCTTAACTCCTTTAGTAGTAAAACTATGAGGCTATTTATTTCTTCTTAATTATCACTTAGAATGCATGTTTTGCTGTAGAGATATTGACATATTTTATTTCAGAGTGCCATCCTAGATTGCTCATATTGGGGGGCAGGGGTTGGATGCTTGTTATACAATTATAGTATATTTACCATATTACCTTTAAAAACTCAAATAATACTTAATTCCAAAACACATCTGGCTCCCATAGGGATTGTGTTGAGCTGCATAATATATAGAAATTGTAAATCCTATGAATAGAAATGAAGCAGATAGGGGTATGAGGGCCAGTAGGTAAAAGGGCGAGTGTGTGTGTTTGGGAGGGGTGGGGGCGGAGGAGGAGTTATTTAGCTGGAATAGTGAGAGAAGACCTCTCTGGGAGGTGACAATTGGAGCATATTCTGAAACCCGCAATGGAGCTCTCAAGGGAAAAGAAAGTGTTGCAGTCGGTGGGAACAGACATGTGGCTATCTGGGGGAAAGGTCCCAGTCTGACAGAAGACAAAGGTTAGGGTCCTGAACCAAAAGTGTGCTTAGCATATTGAGGAAGAACAGGAAGGCCGCAGGGCTGTAGAATACCTGTCAAGGAAAGTGTGACTGGATAGGCTGTCGGAGGTAACCAGGGGCCCAATCGTCTAAGGCCAGATAAGACCATTGGATATTACCTTAAATGTTATGGGGTATCTTTGAAGGGTTTTGACCAAAGCTGTGTCTAAAATCCAATTTTCTTTTTTTAAAAATATCACTCTGTTGCTCTGTGGATAATAAAAATATCACTCTTTTGCACTGTAGATAATAGATTTTTGCAGTAGTGGGGACTGGAAAAAATAAATGATCATGACTGGATGAAATTCAGAAATTTAATAATTGGTCATTTTTAATAAATACTACAATATATCTTAATCATAGTTTAATTAAATAATCTCTCTTAGATATCCACTGAGCAAGTCTATGCTTTCAATTAGTCATCTAAAAAATAAACTATCGTGTTTCTTGTTCTAGATTTTTCTCTAAACATTGCAGCTGAGAAATTAGCTTGGGCATGATAATGCTCTTCCCAATCTCCTACCATCTTCCAAAGATTCTTCTCTTCTACCTGCTAGGAGACAGCTGGAGGAAAGAGCCCTGAACTTGCAGCAATAAGAACTGGTTTCTTGTGCTGGCTCTGCCACTAATTGGTTGTAACATCAGTTGAGTTAACCTCTCTGGAGCTCAGCTTCCTATAGTGTAAAATAATGGGGATTGAATTATCTGGTTGATGTAGCTCTTTCTTACCTGTACTCATAAATTTAGCAAGTCCTGTATGTAAGACTAAAATTCTATGATTCTTAATGAAACGTTGTAAAAAGTCTCAAAATATCCTTAAATATGAGTCTAAGAAAGTATAGAATAACTGCTATCTGTTCAAAATTGGTGAATTTGCCCTTATTTCCTTTTTAACAGGACCAAGGAAATAAATACCACAGCCAAGAGCACAGAATATTTCCTTCATCAACCCATAGAATCCTGAGACTTCTCTAATTCCATCAAATAGAAAGGAATGACCACATTGGCAGATGGCCACAGAGGATGTCAACAATTTTTTGCAGGCAAGCAATGAAATATTTGTGCTATGAGTTTTCTATTTCTAAGTACATAGAAACAAGTAGAATTATGTTTTAATGAAAAAACTACGTGTTCTTTAATATAGTAATTTATATAAACTATTTCTCCCTTTTTTTTTCTGGGCATTGTTGCAAGTCAAAAATTACATTAAGCTAAGCTGCTTTTGCCCTTACCTGGAGTATTATATGGTACAGAGACACATTACATCCCTAAATGCAGAATAAAATTTTAAATAACAGAAATTAAGTACCATGTTTGAAAACAGGGCTCTTTGTATCTATCTTGGACACACATATCATCTAGCTACAAATACTAAATAGTTTGGGAAGTTAGAATCATTTTCTATTTATTTTTAAATTGTCTATACCATTTATGATTTTATTTGTTTTAATTCCTGCTTTTTTTTTTTCTGTCTTATTTTTAACAACTATCCTAAAGTGTTCCAAAATCTTGGGAAGTCATCCTTTTACATCCCTCACAGCTTTACATTTTGTGAGAATTCTACATCAAAAGATCCCATTGAATTTTTAGTTACTTTCACAGCTGCTCTTTTCCTGGAAAAACAGCCAGTCAAGGAATATGGACCAGAGTGCCACCTTCTAAATTGGAATTAATTACTTTACCCTTTAAAGGGAAAATTTGCCTGGAGAGAAACTGACTGTATTTTAAAGAAAAAAATTATAAATATAAGGACACTGCCTTCTCCACCATCATGAAAAATAAAGACTTAAGTCGATGAATATAAAATGAAACAAAGTAAACTCATAAAAATTTAAGTAGAATTCACTAAAATTGAATCTTGCAAAGCATTTTGTATAAACAAAGAAACTACAGATTTGCTCAGAATTTTTTATTTAATGTTAATTCAACTCATAGGCCTAAGGTCATCCAGCAAACAAGCCTGCTTTTTAAGTAGTACATAGCGGAACGCTTTCTAACTAAAGGAGAACGTAAATGTTTAAAAAACCCAGTGTAGAGCTTCTGAGTTTTCTTTCAGTAACTGAAGTCAAAATTAATTCTTGCTTTTCTGTTGGGGAAAATTTCATCTAATTACATTCAAATTATTCTGCAACTTTTTGGACAGCAAATCCTGATCACCAAAGAAAAGAAAGCGCAGCTGTGTTGCCTTTGCCTCATAGTTATAATAATAGCATTATTATGCAGTCACTGGGCTTTATAGAACCCAAAGTGGTTATCCGCTGGCTGCCTTCTGGTAGAGACACACCTAACCTTTCTAAACCGCTGATAATGTATGCCTTCTGTTTGTAAGCATCTTCAAAAAAATAGATTCCACTGCTTCCTTAAGCAAACCAATCTAGTATAACAGCTCTCAGGAATAGGAAGTTCTTTCTTATAACCCTTTGCATACATTTATTAAGTGACTGTTTCTAAAATTTGTTTTCTTAGAATTATACTTTAATCATGATTTAAATCTTAGTTTAATACAATTCACTTAACTATTTAAAAAAATAGTTAAAATTGACCATTGATAAATTAGTGGAAATAGTTGCCATAAATAATGCTTCTCCATAAGCAACATATTGTCAAATTTCTTTCTCTAATATTTCCTTTTTTAACTTGTCCATATGTCGCATCTTATTTTGATCTTGTTATTCTTTAACCACAACAACATATCTTGTGTCAGATAGCGCTAATTTATATTTATTCCACATGAAGAACCAGCCCTTTGTTCTCTTTTAATTTCATTCTGTCTATGACCATGTCATTAGTAAGCCACAGATATTTATAATTCTAATCAAAAGTGCTGACAACTTTTATTTCCCATATTTTAAGGTATATTTTCAAATTACCATAGTGAAAACTTTTAGTAGTTAGAAAGGCAATTACAACAAAGCACATATGACTTATATGTAAGACATTCATAGAACAGATTAAGACTGATTAACCACAACTGTGCCAACTCACCACCTGCGTGACCTTGGGAAAATAACTGATTCTCTTTGATCCCCAATTTTTACATCTTTAAAATCTGGATGCCAACAATAATATAATTGTATGGATTAAATGGGATAGATAATGTAAGTAAAAAGCTTAGATGTTTATGACTATCACATAATTCAATAAATAGGTGATGTACTTATTCTACTTTTTGCAAAATGATTGAAAGCAGGTTTCCCCATAGTTAGCTTAGCTCTTACAAAATAAACAATGGATTTGTCCATTATACTCATGCCAAATGTCTTTTACATTATTATGGCTGCATTGGTATTAAGTTTTGTTTACATTGAAGTTTCCCAACAATCAGTTTAAAGTTTATGTTCAAACTTCTGAAAATGCAGTTTCTCCAGAAATCATGGTTTGAAAACACAGTCGTTAAAAAAAATGGCTGTTAACCTTTGAGTTTCATGAAAACTATGTAAATCACAAATTTTGCAAGAAATTTTACTTGGGTGTTCATGGACTCACTGCATTTTGTAAAATTTTGACTTTATAACAACTGCTATTATTTGGAGAAATATTCCATGTGTAAAGCAGAAAGAGTTGAAGAATTTTCTTCTTGGGGTTAAATACCTTATGTATACATTGTTCAGATGTTTATTCAGTCTGAGAAACTGATTTGATATTTCCACTAAAAAAAAAAAAAAAGAAACAGGTAATTTGGTTCTTTGTATTGATTTCCTAGGTGTGCTGTAACAAATTATCACAAATTGGGTGGTGTAAATTAATAAAAATGTATTCCCCCGCATGTCTGAGGCTAGAAATCTGAAATTAAGTTGTCCTTAGGTCTGTGCTCACTTGAAGTCTCTAGGGGAGAATCTGTTCCATGCCTTTCTCTTAGCTTCTGGTTTTGCTGGCAATCCTTGGCATTCTTTGGTTCATGGACTCATCACTTCAGTCTCTGCCTCTCTCATCATGCGGTTTTCTCCCTGTGTGTCTGTATCTCTTCTCATCAGGCCCACCCTAATTCAGCATGACCTCATCTTAACTTGATTACATCTGCAAAGATTCTGTTTCCAAATAAGGTCATTTTCATAGGTGTCAAGGGTTAGGATTTGAACACATCTTTTAGGGGTAGGGGACACAATTCAACCAACTGATAACACTGTCTATATCTATATAGATACTGATTTTAAAAACAATTTTCTTCTCCTATACAAGTGGTTGTTTTCTTGTGATAAGACATGATCTAAGAGTAGATGAACAAGTTTTGCTTCTAATGATTTGGCCGTGCTGTTTCTTGAACATAGTTTCTTGATAATACTTTTCCTCATCAACTCAATAGCTCAATTTTCTAAAATTATAGAACAATAGCTATCATGTTGTTTGTTTACTTGAGATCAGAGTTCAAATAATAGGGTTACAATTTTATGATCAAAAGCTTGTGTCCATGTTATATGTATCAACAAATGAGATGCCCTAAAGACATTAGAGATGGTATGGCATTTGCATTTATAACTGTACTGAGAGTTATGCTCTATAAATGAACTGAGACAGCTTTTCCTTTGCAATGCTTGATTTAAAACAGGACTACTTTTTATTTTTCTGAGTAAGAAATTCACTTTAAATTAAAATTAAGAAAAATTGTTGACCTTTCAAAATAAACATAGCCACTATATATTTTTGACATTAATTCTACCACTTATTCTAGTAAAGCTCATTCCAGGGAAGTCATTCTAATATAAACTTAGTATGTGGTATATAGATCATCAGTACATTTTTATAATATTTTTTATGGTCATCTCCCATATATTTGGACATTTGTTGCAGGTTTTTCATGTAATAAAACTTACACAGTGTGTACACTCATATTTCAGCACTTCGATGAAAGGATTTTACATGTATTTTCTTCTCTATGAGCCTCTGAAAGGGAAGGGAGTTAAAGCATCATAAAATCCTATTGTGGAGTCCTCGTGTTTTTACATTTTTACATGAAACACATAAATTTTCTAAAACATGATTTTCATGCAGGTAAAACCTGCTTGGAAATATTCTTTACATATAATAGTCACTCAATAAA
The DNA here is from genome assembly GCF_001890085.2 of Hipposideros armiger. Lineage (NCBI taxonomy): Eukaryota > Metazoa > Chordata > Mammalia > Chiroptera > Hipposideridae > Hipposideros > Hipposideros armiger. Next base: position 28,265 of record NW_017731565.1, on the reverse strand, counting down.
TGTTTCCATTCATGAATGAAGGAAATTGTAATGAGCCCTTCGGCTTGTAGACACTATAAGCTAACTCAGTTAGATACCTTTATGTTCAATATTTTCCTTCAATTTAGTATAAAACATAATCAGAGATAGGAACTAGAGAGTTTACAATGGTGGAAAGTGGAGATATATTATTTATTTCCCAGAACTTTTCAGTAAACTGAAAGATTTAAGGCTTTGGTTTATATTTTTACCTCATTTTTCAAGTGAAGGTTGAAAGTTTGGGGGGAAAAAACATAAAGTACATTGTTAAATGAGCAGTTGACTATGTATTTAGAGATTGAGATTTGGTTTTCTAAACTATGGATTAATGACTAGAGTAGTGATTCCTCACCCTGAGTATGTCCCCTGGGGAGCTTTTAAAAAACATTGACATTTTGGCCCTATCTCTATGGGTTAATCTCAATTCTTCTAATTACTAGCTATGTGACTTTGAACATTATTTAGTCCACAGAACCAGATTCTTTAGAAGTGGAGATGGTACAAGAGTAGTGGACTTTTGGATAAAAATGTGTCTCACAGAAATTGGAAATAAATATTTACGTAGAGACATGTTGATCTAATTAGGAAAACTGAACTAAAAAATAAAGGATTTGAGGAGATAAATACGCAAATTGAACAAAATAAGGACTTTATAATATCTCATATGAAGAGTTTCAGTAACTATGAAGTAAATACTCTATTACTGGTAAAAAATACATGGGCAAAATGTTTAGAAATTGTACTTTTGCCTCAAACGTCTATATTCCAAGGCCCAGGGTATGACTGAAACTGGAATTGACTGATTTCTTAGGTGGTGAATTTAGCATCGATAGAGTGTTCCCAGTGGGATTGAATAGCATTCCATAGGAGTGTGACAGTGGTCACTATCCTGGTGCTCACGGGTAAGATAGGGATGGCTTATTATGGGAATTTTATGGATTGGAAAACCACTAAGACCCTCTTTAACTGTAATATTCTATGTTTGTAAATAATTGACAGTTCTTTCTTTGCATTTATTTATTCATCTATATATTTTGAAAACTTTTATGTGCCAGACACCATACTGGACGATAAATGTATGGATATGCAGAAAAATATAATATACTTAGTTTGGTAATGGCTACAACATCGTATCATGAAGGCAATTAAATGACATAGTTGCATTTCACTTATGCATGTCTTGCTTATTTCTATTACCCTTTAGGAGCTAATGTAAATGTATGAAATACGAATTCCAATATACCTTAAATGTTCAGAAAGAAATGGCATTAGACAAGATGTCATCCTGATCCAGAATCTTTGAGGGAGAGATTTCTTGAAAACACTACATAGTATTTAATATACTGTATCTCAAATTACTCTACTAATGGGTAAAACTCAGATTCTGACATTAATTACGGTCATTGTGCCTTCCCTGCCTGCTCTTTCACTGAGTATGGAACTGATGAAGTTGCTTTTGAGACTGCTATTGCTTATTAATAACCAGAATCTTGGAGAGAGAGGCCAGTTTCCTGGAATAAAAACTGCTGAGGATAGAGAAGCAGCATCCCTAAGAGAAAGACTGAGTGTAATGGGTCTTAGAGAATAGGACTCAATTGATTCCAGAGTCCCAGAGGGAGTGAAGGGAAAGGAATTCCTGCAGAAATCTGTCTAGTTCTGACTTTAAAGAAGCAAAATGAAAACAGCAATAATTATTTTCTTTTTTTCTGATACAAATTTCTAAAGCAATTTAAAGATAAGAAAAAGGTTTACATGTAAAATAGAGCTACCTTTGTTTGCTTAACTTCCCTTACTCTAGAGTTTGACTGCTTTTTGTTTTACTGGGTTTTAGTGAGTCACTCCCTTTTTTGAAATATTTTACTCCATAATAGAATTCAACATGTACTACTGTCAATGAGTGAAGAGAGGAACCACAGAAATGTATATACGGAGGGTGCCAAAAAAAATGCATACACATTTTAAGGAAGGAAAAAACTGTATTAAAATTGTAATACGCAGTATATACCGATAACAAAAGATGAATACAAGTCATGTGTATACATTTTTTTGGCGCACCTGATATATGGGGTCAAACCATCAGCATCTTACTAGTGGCGTTCTTACAAGTACACTGTTTGTGTTAGATTTTGCTTTGGAAATATAAAAGGAATACATACTCATGGTTTTGAAAATAAGAAACATAATATAGAAAAGTATCAAATAAAAGTAAATTTTGAAACCATCGTTTTTCTACTTCCCACAAGTAACTTCTATTAACTATTATTATGTGTCATTTCAGAAATCTTCTATCCATATACAAGGGCATGTGCACACAAATATGTGACCCACACATACACATACCTACATGCATATTCTTGTATATGCTTTTTTTTACATAAATGCAGCAGATCCATTGTTCTTTGCTGGTCGCCTTTCCACTATTTATCTCTTTACTATTGATTTCTAACAGCTTTATATATACCAACAAAAAATGCCTTTTTTCAAGTGTTTCAGATGTTTTTCTGTAGTTTAATTTTCCCTTCAACTTGATTTATGGTAGTTTCTTTTTCCTATACTGAATTTTTTTTATTTTGATTTAGTCAAATTATCAGCCTTTTCTATTATGGCTTCTGGAGTTTATGTCCAAAATGATAAAATATATAACACCATTTTGTCTTCCCCACTATTATGGCTTAATTTTTATTAAGGAGCTTTATTATATTACAGTAGTTTTAGGTACACAGCAAAATTAAGAGGAAGGTACAGAGATTTCCCATAGCGCCCTGGCCTCTAATATGTATATCCTCCCCTATTACCAATATCCCTACCACAGTGGTACGTTTGTTATAATTTATGAACCTACATTGCCTCATTATCACCTGGAGTCTACAGTTTACATTGGGGTTCGCTGTTGCTGTTTTACGTTTTACGGGTTTGAAATGTATAATGACATGTATCCACTGTCGTCGTGTCATACATTATAGTTTCACTGCTTTAAAAATCCTCTATACTCTGCCTATTCATCCCCCCTGAAATTTTTTTATCAAATTTTGTATGCTTAAAATTTAAATCACCTGGAATTTTGTTAGTATCTTAGCAGCTTTTATGGAATAATCTTTTCTTCAAATGTCACCTTTATCACATATTAAAATCTTATGTATATTGAAGTGTATTTCAGGACTCTCCATTATACAAATTTCTATTTGTCTATTCCTTCTGTAGGACTAAACTCTTTAATTACTGTATCTTTATAATGTTTTTAATATCTGGATGAACTGGTTCCCCTCTTACTCTTTTTTTTCTTCAAAACATTCCTAGATAATGACATGCTTTTTACCCGATGAACTTTGGTATTATCTTTAAAGTTCTCAAAATGAAAAGTCCTATTGGTGTTTTAATTTGAATATTACTAAAATAATAGGTTAATCTAGGCAGAATAACAAGTCTTAGAATATTGGTAATATCTGTCCTGAAAGCAAATTACATGTCTTGCAGAAATCTGGATTTGTTTACTCTGAGTTATTTATTTTTGTTGAGTTTTTAATGTTAAATAGGTTTGCGTCTAGTTCTTATTTTCTAACCGGGTATGGCTTATCTGTAGGAGAATAATTGATTTCTGTATACTAATTATAAAACTACGCTTCTAAACTTTTTTTAGTTTTTCCATTGATTTTTGGGGGATTTCTCAACTATACATGCATGTCATCAGGGATGTAAGGAGATAATTGCCCCTTCCTTTTCCCCAGGTTTATTGGGATGTCACATTGTGTAAGTTTAAGGTGTACAATGTGATGATTTAATATATGTATATATTGCTAATGATTACCACAATAACATTAATTAACACATTATTACCTCAAATAGTTACTGTGTGTGTGTGTGTGTGTGTATGTGTGTGTGTGTGCGCGTGAGTGTGTTGAGAGCTGCTCGCTAAGCAACTTCCAGGTATACAATACGGTATTGTTAATTATAGTCACCACGCTATACATTAGATTGCCCAAAACTTATTCATCTTACCTTATAACTGGAAGCTTGTACCGTTTTACCACCTTCACCCATTTTCCCTACCTCACCACCCCCACCCACAGTACCAGCAATCTACTCTCTGTTTCTATGAGTTCAGGGTTTTTTCTTTTTCATTTTCTTTTTCTTTGTTTCTTTTTTTTTTTTTCAATTCCACTTATAAGTGGGTTTATACAGTGTTGATCTTTCTCTGTCTGACATATTTCACTCAGCATAATGCATTCATGTTGTCACAAATGGCAAAATTTCCTTCTTTCTTATGGTTGAATAACATTTATATATATATATATATATATATATATATATATATATATATATATATATATATATAACATTTTCTTTATCCATTCATCCACTTATTGTCATTTAGGCTGTTTCTATGTCTTGGCTATTGTAAATAATGTTGCAATGAACATGGGGTTGCAGATATCTCTTAGGTAGTGATTTTTTCTTCAGATATATATCCGGAAGTGGAGTTGCTAGATTATATGGTAGTTCTATTTTTAATTTTTTGAAGAACTTCCATATTGTTTTACATAATGACTGTATCTATTTACATTCCCACTGACAGTGCATAAGGTTTCATTTTCTCTACATCCTCATCAGCACTTATCTCTTTATTTCTTGTCTGTTTGATAATAGTCATTCTAACAGGTGTGACCTGATAATCTCATTTTGATTTTGATGTGCATTTCCCTGATGCATAGTGATGTTGAGCACCTTTTCATGTACCTGTTGACTGTTTGTGTATCTTCTTGGAAAAATGTCTATTCAATTCCTTTGCCCATTTTTAAAATCAGATTGGTTTTTTTTTGCTATTGAGTGCATAAGTTCCTTATATGTTTTAGATATTAACCCCTTATCATATGTATGATTTGCATATGTTTTCTCCCATTCTGTAGGTTGTCTTTTCATTTTGCTGATCTTTTTTTTTTTGAAAAGTAGAAGCTTGTTTAATATAGTCCTACTGATTTATTTTTGCTTTGATTGCCAAGATCAATATGAAGGAGCTTTTGCCTATGTTTTATGGCTTTAGGTCCTACCTTTAATATTTAATCCAATTCAAGTTAATTTTTGTGAGTGGTATAAGATAAGGAACCAGTTTTGTTCTTTTGCATGTGGATATCCAGTTTTCCCAGCACCATTTAATCTTTTTCCCACTGAATTTTCTTGGCTCCCTTGTCGACTTGGTCTCTTATTGACTGTATGCATGGGTTTATTTCTGGGCTGTCAACTCTGCTCTTTAGGTCTGTGTGTCTGTTTTAATGTCAATAACGTACTGTTCTGATTACTATAGCTTTATAGTATAGTTTGAAATCAGGAAACCTGATGCCTTTAGCTTTGTTCTTTCTCAAGATTGCATTGGCCACTTGGGATCTTTTGTAGTTCCATATGAATTTTAGGATTGTTTTTTCTACCTGTAAAGAAGCATTCGAATTTTGATAAGGATTTCATTGAACCTATAGGTAGCTTTTGGCAGTACAGACATTTTAACAATATTGATTCTTCAGCTTCATAAACATGAGATATCTTTCCACTTATTTGTGTTTTTTTCAAATTCTTTCATCAGTATCTTATAGTTTTCAGTGTACAAATCTTTTACCTCCTTGGTTAAATTTATTCCTAAATATTTTATTCTTATTAATGCTATTGTGAATATTATTGTTTTCTTTATTTCTTCTTCAGATTGCTCATTGTTAGTAGATAGAAATACAATTGAGTTTTGTATATTGATTTTGTTCTTTCAATTTTCTGAGTTCATTTATGAGTTCTAACAGTTTTTTAGTAGTCTTTAGTTTTTTCCATGTAAAAGATCATATCATCTGTAAACAGGGACAGTTTTATTTCCTCTTTTCTGATTTAGATGCCTTTATTTCTTTTTTTTTTTTTTTCCTGATTGTTCTGGTTAAGACTTCCAGTACTATGTTGAATAGGAATGATGAGAGTAAGCACCCTTGTCTTGTTTCTGGTCCTAGAGGAAAAGGTTTCAAACTTTTACCATTCAGTAAATGTTAGCTGTGGGCTTGTCATATATGGCCTTTATCTGTTGAGGTATTTGTTGAGAGTTTTTATCACGAAAGGATGTTGGATTTTGTCAAATACTTTTTTTTTTTGCATTCATTGAGATGGTCATATGATTTCAATCTTCATTCTATTAATGTGATGGTTCACATTTATTAATTTGCATATACTGAATCATTCTTGCATCCTAGGGAAGAATCTCACTTGATCATGATGTATGATCCTTTTAATGTATTATTGAATTCAGTTTGCTAATATTTTTTTTGAGAATTTTTGCATGTATATTCATCAGGATTATTGACCTGTAGTTTTCTTATACTTGTAAAATGAATTTAGGAGTGTTCCTTCCCTTCAGTTTTTTGGAAGAGTTTGCAAAGGTTTGATATTAATTCTTCTTTAAACAGTGCTAGAATTCATCATTGAAACCATCATCTACTCCTCGTCTTTTGTTTGTTTGGAAGATTTTGATTACTAATTTATTCTCCTTAGTCATAATTGGTCTGTTCAGATTTTCTGTTTCTTCATGATTCAGTCTTGGTAAGTTGTGTAGTTCTAGGAATGTATCCGTTTTTCTAGGTTGTCCAATATATTGATTTAGTATTGTTCATAGTAGTCTCTTATTATTCTTAATATTTCTGTGGTTTTCTATTGTAATATCTTCATCTTTCATATATATATATATATATATATATATATATATATATATATATA
>NW_017731565.1:15405-18447 GCF_001890085.2 Hipposideros armiger | reverse complement strand
CTGTAATCATAATAATGACTCTGAGAGAAAATAAGAAACTTATTATTTTTTTCTTTTTAAAATGGAAACTTTAAGGGCCAGCCGAGTGGCTCAGTTGGTTAAGAGCGCACTCAAGAGTTTGAGCTCTGAGCAACAGCGGTTCAATTCCCAGCCCAAGCTGAGCTGCCTGTGAGCTGCCAACAGGTGGCAGGATGGCTCAACTAAAAAAAAAAATGTCATAGGATATTATATAACAAATCAATCTTCCTACGTACCATTAATAAAATGGAAACTTTATATCCTTGTGCAGTCATACCCACTAACTTGGATTATAAGGGAAGGTTATATTATAATATGTGAAAAGCATTTGAAATCTATTTACATAGAACATAAGATTTATCAGAATAGACTTTATATTTATTTCCATGAAAATTTTAAAATTTTATTGAAACTTACCAATAAAATATTTAAAATAATAGAACACTCTTGTTTTGATATTTATGTTTTTTTAAGTATAATTACACAGGTGATTTGAAGATAAAATCTTTATTTACATTTTCTCCAGCCAAGGAAATTTAGTTCAATTTACACATAGTATTATTTTTGGACAGTAGTTATTCAGAGCTTTTTATGAGCAAAACATTGTCATAGGCATTTTTAGGAGATACAAAAAACAAATGAATCCAGTAACACCCTGCCTCAAAGATGTGTAGATGTGTTTAGTGTAGTAGGACAAACGAAAGCATACATATCACACATGGATATGAGCAGAGTGGGGGAACTTTCAGAGTATAAATCTCAAGAGTTAGGTCCCAGAGAATAGTGTTGGTATGTTCCATTTTTAATTGTGTTTCAGAATTACAAGTGATCTTTAAGATCCTAGCATAGTGCCTGGAGCATAATAGATGTTCAACAAATGTTGGAAAAATAGATGAGTATTCTTTGATGCTTGAAGTGGATAGCAAGCTAGAGCTAGTTGGAGTCTCTCTGTGTGTATTAACTGTTTCTGTGTTTAAACCAGTTATTTTAGAATTAGACTGATTTTGTCTGGATTTTACCATCTTTGTGACCTTGGGCAAATTACCTCTTTAAACCCCATCTTCTTCATCTGTCAATTGTGGTGATAATATCTGTGTCAAAGGTTTGTTGTAAAGAGTGAATGAGATAATGTATGTCAGACCTATCTTATAGTGGCTATAATAGTTTAGGTCAGGAAAAAAAATATTGTTACAATTAGTATTCTCATTATCATTACTAATAAAGGATGGGTGAAAGTACTTTGTTATGAAAAACAAGTAACATGACTTTGCATGTGTATAAATAGCAGAACTTTTACTCCAAATGGATAGCACTTCATTTAATCTATATTGATTTTTTTTAATTAAGGAAAAATATCATGAGTCATAAATATAACAAATTTATTATTTAATTTTTTACCTAGTTTTTTTGTCTTTGCTGAATGAAAACTTAAATAGTCAACCAAGAACTATTATTTATTCTTTCACTCATTTTCTTGTCCACTCCACAAATGTTGACTGAACATAACTGTTTGCCTGGCGTTGTGGTAGGAACTAGTGAGCAAGGCTGACCAATTCCCTGCCTTCAAGAAGCTTACATTTAATTGGAATCCTACCTAATTCATTGTTCAGACCTGGATTTGCAAGTCCAGCCCTTCAGAGGTGGTTCACAGGTGGTGAACAGTGTCCTAGATACTGTGCTTGATTTTAAGGAGCAGATGTCACATAAATGAGGGTTTCTTTTTTTGACTCCATGAATCATAATGCCAGACAGCATCAGGCTGGAAAAGTTACATTATAGCCCACATTACTGTAAGTTATATGTAATTGTTCTCCTCTGTCATTTTAAAGGAAAGAGACATTTTTTAGCATGCTTTACAAAATTATGCGGGCTTCAATACAAATGAATAACAACGTTAGGTCAGGAAGTACATGATCACAATTGAATCTAACTCTACTATTAGAATTCTATTAGTTGTATTATATAGGCTCTTTATTTAAAAATAATTAAATTTTCCCTATCTTTTGAGTATTAGAAAACCTTGGGCCTTGGACAAGTACATAGGTTCGCAGCTAAACGTTTGGAACTTTTCTTCTATCTTACCCACCATTAATCACCATATTGCTAACTGTAGTGAAAGAACTTTGCTGATGAAAACATTCTACTAAACTTCAGAAAAGACTATAGAGGTCCTTCCTTCCTCTGCTTTTCTGTTTATTGTTTGAATGAGACAGAACTGTTTTTTGAAAGAGACTGAGCAAACTAACCATTTGCAGCTCTGTTTCAAGTTTAGGCTCTTACCAATAAGAGGACTTGGGCAAGTATGCTTGTCCTTTTTGCTCAGCTGTAATGTGCAGATGATAAAACTCACCTGATTGATATGTGATTCAGATTTCAAAATAAGAATGTAGCTTTAGAAAATATGAACTTTGATATAGCTAGCTGCTGTTTTCATTGGCAAGAGATAATGATTAATTATAGCATCTACTATTAATTAATCAAGCCTTTTCTAAGAGCCATATGCTTCCCATAGATTACTGGTAGTCCTCACAGTAACTCATGATTGCCTAATTATATATAAAGAAATATGGTCTCAAAAACGTTAACTGACTTTTCCACAGACACTTGAATAGTCAGTCACAGAGCCAGGGTTCAAATCCATGTGGATCTGAAACCAACACTCGTTGCACCAGATTGCCTCTCCACTGGATTCTAAAACATGGAAGTAGAATGAGCGTGCATATACAACCATGGATTCCCTGCTATGGCTTTACTCTTTTACTTTTTTTTTTTTAATTCATGTATTATATGCACATGTTAAATAGTACTGAGTGTCCCCTCCCTAAGAATCTACCTAGAGGTACATGCTTTTAATTTTTAATTGCTTTTAATTGTTCCAAGTATTTAGTCACCTATTTGCAAATACTAGGTCTTTTTACTGCTATATCTAGATTTACCAATATTTAGACATTATTGACGGATAGAAATTATAGATAATTAATATATTATATGTGATGTCTTAACTCACTTAATACCATCTAGTAG
>NW_017731565.1:7209-13160 GCF_001890085.2 Hipposideros armiger | reverse complement strand
GGTTTTCACAGAATTATTCCTCATTAAAAGAGGAACAGGAGACAATTAAAGTCCAGAGCTCTTCCTAGGTGGATAGTCTAAACATAAGGTCCCCAGGTGGAGAGTCTGAATATAAGGTCCCCTTGGCATAGACTTCCAAATCTCTGCATCTTCATTACAAATATAAGAGTGCATTATAAAATCAGCTTCTCACCTCCTCCAGCACTGCAAGAAAAACTGATTGACTCAAACCTTGGCACTGAATATAGTAAGAGAATATCTCCCTGATCATTTGTAACTACAATCTGTTCTTGTGGGTTTGCTATCAAAATTCATACTACATAGGTGATATACAAGAGAAAATTAATTAAAGTCAATAAATGTAAGGTGGTCCTGGGTTTAAATTCCACCAAGTAGCTGGCAGAAGCAAACATAAATCCTGTCTAAAGGAATGTACTATTTCAATACAGGACTCAAATTCCCACAGGTAAATTCAAAAAAGAATATGAGTTTACAGTAAAAAATTACAAAACAAGGTATCACGAATGATTATCATAAACAATATTCAGAATAAGATTCACAAACATGTCAGGTATTAAAATTATCAAACAAAATATAAAACAAATCTGTATAATAAAGAAATAAAAGGAATTAAAATAATGATATACTCTTGAAGAAGAAGAATGTGGAGAGACTTGACCTACCAGATATGAAGATTTGATACAAAACTTTAGTACTTAGTACAGCAGTATACTGGTACAAAGATAGATGGATTGGGCAATGGAACAAAATAAAACAGCCAGAAACATTTATGTGAGTGGAAACTTAATACATAACAGAGCTAGCATTGTGGTAAGTGTTGACATTTCAATAAATGGTATTGGGATCATTGATTATTCATTACTGGGAAAATGAAATTTGACCCCTACTTTATACCATCTGTAAAGATCAGCTCTAGGAGTAGAGACTTAAATGTGAAAGGTGAATCTATAAAATTGTAAAGGTGTATCTTCAGAGAAGGGAAAATTTTAATATACAAAATGAAAAACTTATTAAGGAAAAGACTGTTAAATTTTGTTGCATTACAATTGTGATCTTCTTTCTCTCACAAGTCGCCTTACAAGAATGGAAAGAGCAGCTACAAACTAGGGAAGACTTTTTAACACATATATTTGAAAAAGAATTATTACAAATCAACACAAAAAACAGAAATATGGGCAAAAGGCCTCTTATATTTTAACCTGATTTTGCTTGCAAACAACTTTTTATTTCTGATTCTGATATCTGTCTATTCACCTGCCCACTTATCTAAAGGGGCAAAATCCACTACTGTGTGTTTCTCAGTTACGGTTTTGGAAAAAAATTAAGAAGAAAATTAAAATTGGCACACTAAAAAAGTTACCCTTGAGCTGACTCACTCCCATATGTGTGTCTACCCACACCCAATTCATGATTTCCTTCTCTCAGCTTCTGACCTTTGACACAATCATTACATTACATTTATTTTTCTTCTGTAATCTCAATATATTACATAATCTAATTGAAAATTCCTGCTGATAGTTTTCTCGAAACATGATTCATTTAATATATTATCATTTTTATGTTGATAATCTTTTTTTTCAGTTAAGTTGACATTCAATATTATTTTACATTAGTTTCAGGTGTACAGCATAGTGATTAGATGTTTACATAATTTATGCAGTGGTTCTCCGATTAGTCTAGTACCCAGCTGGTGCTATACATAGTTGTTTCAACATTATTGACTNTCTTTTAAAAAAAAGTGAAACAAAACTGAATGAGTAGTTGAATTCCTAAAGTTATGTGAGTTATATGAACCAATTCTCTGGTGACAAAATTAAACTCTCTTTTTTTTTCCTGTGATTACTTTAAGATTTACAATTTATCTTTGGTTTTCAACAATTTACATGATGTGCCTAGATTATGTTTTTTAGTATATTTCCTTCTAGAATTTTGTGGAGCTTCGGTCTATAGGCTGATGTTTTTCACCAAACGTGGGGAGTTCCTTCCATTTCTTTTTCAAATATTTTTTCCTGCTCCATTTTCTCTCTCTTCTCCTTCTGAGACTTCAAATATATGTACGGTAGATTACGCAGTACTATTCCATGGGTATGTGAGTCACTGACTCTGAATATTTTTTTAAGATTTTTAAATCTGTTTTTCAGAAATTGATATTCACCTATCTTCAAGTCATTTGGTTGGTTTCCCTGTCATCTCCAATAGGCTATTAAGCCCATCCAGTGAATTTTTTATTTTAATATTGCACTTTTCAGTTCTATGATTTCAGTTCAATTCTTTTTAAAAGTTTTTTGGTTTTTTTGTGTTTTTTTTTTACTGTGGTAAAGATTCCACAACAAAATGTATCATTTTAAGTGTACAAGTCAAATTCTTTTTTATTATTTCCATTTTTCTGCTAAGAGGCTCTATTTGTACATTCATTATGATGGTATTTTACTTTATATTCTTGATAATATTTATAATAGCTGCCTTAAAGTACTTGTCTGAGTCGTGTCAAAGTCTGTTCTATTAGCTGCTTTTTCTATGGACTTTGAGTCACATTTTCCTGTTTGCTCACATCTCGAAATTTTTTTATTATATACTAGATAGATGATACACTTTAGACTCTGGATTCTGCTATTGACCTCTGAAGAGTAGTGACTTTTTTTTTTTATAACAGTTAAATTACTGCCTGCTTGTCTTTGTCTACCAGAGATTGGTTTTATGTTTTGTAAGAGTGAGTCTCTTTTGGTTTTGCCCTTAATCCTAGAGTGACTCTCTTAGTACATGGATATAATCTTTGCTCCTAAAATGTGGCCTTCAGGGATTTCTATGGAAAGTCTGAGATGTTCACTCTAGTGCTTTAATTTGGTGCGATTCGAACTCCAACCCTTTGTCTCATTCAGTGGGCAGCAGCAGAAATCCCTGTTTGATTGTCCCATCTATTACTTTCCATTGGTTTCTTTGGAGTCCTCCCCATGGGTACACAGTTCAGGAGTAAGCCTAAATGGGTGTATATATGCAATTTTTTAACTCCTCATCTGTTTCCCTACTTTCCAAAATCTACCTTCCCCAACCCTCAATTATCAGCCATTCTCTCACCCCTAAACACTGACCTCTGATACCTCAAGCCAATAAGAGTGTGGCTTTCTACTTTAGTTCTAGCTGCTCTCGCTTTTTACTTTAGGGGAATAAATAGATTTTACCCAGCTATGTTCTCTTCTCTGAATGGTTAAATCCTTTCTTCCTGTTTCTGTCTACTTTTGGTTATTCTCCATTGTGTCTTCAAATAGTTGTTTTTCTTTGTTTGTTTTAGTATTTTCCTACAGTTTATAATTGGTACCTATCAGTGGAATAACAAGTCTGATTCAAGGTACTCCACTATTACCAGAATTAATTCTTGGGGGTATTTTTACATTCGTATTTACCTATTCACTTCATTATTTCATATTCATGTATATTATTTCATTTCCTGCTAAGTTTAGTCACTTAGACCTAGGTTTCATTCCTGGCTCTGCCATTTATTATGATGTTACTTCAGATTTCTGATCTTTAGTGTTCTTATATGTAAAAATGGAATTGATGGCATGTACCTTAAAAGGTTGGTTGCTTTTGAATATTAAATGTAAAAATAAAACTCTGTTGCCACTCTTCAATGTTTCTACCCTTATTTATCATAATTATTCTTTAAGTTGAAAGGTCAAATATTACTATATAGAATGACTTACCTAAGATGTTACTGCTGGGTTAACAGGAGTACCAACTAATTAAATCAGTTCTGCAAGATAAGTTTATATTTGCCAGAGGTTCTAGTTTTAGTATTATCCCATATGAGGAGAAACTGTCTGATGGTGGTTGGGAGGAAGAACAACAAAACAAGAATTACTAATAATAAGGTTGCATGGTCAGAGTTCTGGGAGGTGTCTTTTTCTCTTCTCCAAGCACTTAAGAGCCAGACAACTGACTGGTGATAGAAGATAGTACTGTAGCATTTTTTTCCTATCAGAGAAGAATGAATCTAAGTAAGTTTCCAATTTTAGAGACAGATAGAATATTCAGTAAGAATACTCAGGCCCAGTGAAATGACTAGTATTTGTACATATAGTCAGTAAATAGCATAATAAAAAATGTAGCACTATGTAATGACCTAGCATCTTCTCCGGTTTTACTTGAGACTCAGAAATGAATGATTTTTACCCTGCACAAACATGTAATTTCAGAAATTGGTTATTGAATGAGCTTTTCTTTGAATAGTTAACATCAGTGCTTCTTCTGTCTATTGGAATCATGTTATTGATGTGTATATGTGTTATTTTGTGTTACATTTAAGCAATGCATAAGATTTTATGTGTGGTTTTCAAAAACATTTTGCTATAGTGGAAACAATTTAATGCTAAAGATAAAAGGGAATACTGGTTGAGGTTGCATCAATTCTATCTGGTAAGCATTATTATGGTTACTATTCACGTTTATGCCTGTTCAAATAAAAACCCATGAATCATGTAGACTTAGGGCCAGATTCTGATCTCTAATGCATAGCATGAATTGCCACATACCTTTTTTCCACACACACCCCCAAAAAATGGTCAGTAACATCTGAGATTAAAATATGTCCTTTCAAATTGATTTTATTTTTATCCAGACTAAGAAGCAAAATGCAGTGTCAAAAGAGGAAGTAAAATAATTTTGTTGCAATGTGGTTTCTTTTTTTTATATATAATTCTTGCAGAATCGAGTGTTTATATATCTCTGTAATCATAATAATGACTCTGAGAGAAAATAAGAAACTTATTATTTTTTTCTTTTTAAAATGGAAACTTTAAGGGCCAGCCGAGTGGCTCAGTTGGTTAAGAGCGCACTCAAGAGTTTGAGCTCTGAGCAACAGCGGTTCAATTCCCAGCCCAAGCTGAGCTGCCTGTGAGCTGCCAACAGGTGGCAGGATGGCTCAACTAAAAAAAAAAATGTCATAGGATATTATATAACAAATCAATCTTCCTACGTACCATTAATAAAATGGAAACTTTATATCCTTGTGCAGTCATACCCACTAACTTGGATTATAAGGGAAGGTTATATTATAATATGTGAAAAGCATTTGAAATCTATTTACATAGAACATAAGATTTATCAGAATAGACTTTATATTTATTTCCATGAAAATTTTAAAATTTTATTGAAACTTACCAATAAAATATTTAAAATAATAGAACACTCTTGTTTTGATATTTATGTTTTTTTAAGTATAATTACACAGGTGATTTGAAGATAAAATCTTTATTTACATTTTCTCCAGCCAAGGAAATTTAGTTCAATTTACACATAGTATTATTTTTGGACAGTAGTTATTCAGAGCTTTTTATGAGCAAAACATTGTCATAGGCATTTTTAGGAGATACAAAAAACAAATGAATCCAGTAACACCCTGCCTCAAAGATGTGTAGATGTGTTTAGTGTAGTAGGACAAACGAAAGCATACATATCACACATGGATATGAGCAGAGTGGGGGAACTTTCAGAGTATAAATCTCAAGAGTTAGGTCCCAGAGAATAGTGTTGGTATGTGCCATTTTTAATTGTGTTTCAGAATTACAAGTGATCTTTAAGATCCTAGCATAGTGCCTGGAGCATAATAGATGTTCAACAAATGTTGGAAAAATAGATGAGTATTCTTTGATGCTTGAAGTGGATAGCAAGCTAGAGCTAGTTGGAGTCTCTCTGTGTGTATTAACTGTTTCTGTGTTTAAACCAGTTATTTTAGAATTAGACTGATTTTGTCTGGATTTTACCATCTTTGTGACCTTGGGCAAATTACCTCTTTAAACCCCATCTTCTTCATCTGTCAATTGTGGTGATAATATCTGTGTCAAAGGTTTGTTGTAAAGAGTGAATGAGATAATGTATGTCAGACCTATCTTATAGTGGCTATAATAGTTTAGGTCAGGAAAAAAAATATTGTT
>NW_017731565.1:3970-5219 GCF_001890085.2 Hipposideros armiger | reverse complement strand
TTTTTATAATCAGAAAGAAATTTGCTTTTCACCTATTCTTTTCCCTGTCTCTATCACTATTATTTAAAACCATGGTTGTTATAAATGTTAATTTTTATCCAGTTAGTTTCTTTATTTAACTTTGCAGCAGGTTTTGTTGCAGACTTTTCAATCCATCCCTGACAGAAATTTGTTTTAATTCTTAAAGAGCCTATGCCCTTGTTTCCAAAAGCTTTCTAAAAGCCACATTTAAAACATCTTTTGATAAAATAGTATTTAAAGCAAAGATCTTGAATCTTTTTCTAACAAATAACTTCTATGGTAGAAGTATTTTATTAATTATTAAGTACTTTAAATAAATTAGCAAGGGTTTTCAGCATGTCTTAAAAATATGTGTAACCACTACCCTCTTGGTTAGTGGACATCCAAAATACTGAAGATGGCAGATGTCATTAATTGTTCATTTGATCCCTCAAAAGAGCTATGTTTTCTCAGCACATACGAACAGTCAGCAAACATGGTAGCTCAAAGCCAGTTAAAATATTGAGTCCTTTAAAGGAGTATAACAACTACTTTATATCTACTTAGTGTCATATGAAATAAAATTTGTGTAGCATACTGAAAATATTTTGTAAGCCCACTGTACCTAATGACTTATAAAATTCTACATCCATTGAGGTTAATAACTTCTGATTCTGGAATTTTAAAAAGAGAAATGAGAATGTCAAACCTTGAGAATATGTCATGTTGAATCTATTTGTTTATTCATAAATGACATAATTATAAGTGAAGTGGTACATGTGGGTCAGCAATCAAACACTGCATATTTAATAAAGCAAATTAAAATATACTTTCTGAATATCTTTCAGAAAGTAGGATTTTAAAATGAAGAAAACAGAAATTCAGATTTGCAAGTCTGTTTTCTTTTGAAAATATTCATGAATAAGTTCTATAATTAATGACATGTTAAATTCTCTGCAATACATGGTTTATTTTTTAAACCATGGTAAAGAACAATAGGGGAATATAAGCAGGTATAATACTATTTTTGTAAAAATAAATATAAATATAAATATATAAATATAAATATATAAATATTTATATTTATAAATATATATAATATATTTATATAAATTTATAAATATATATATATATATGGTGTTATATGAGTCCAACTATTGACAGTATCTTTTCCTAAGGGCTATGTAGGGTTATGTAGAGGTGAGGTAGAGAACTGTGACTTTTTTTTTTTTTAAGATTTTTTATTGGG
>NW_017731565.1:0-768 GCF_001890085.2 Hipposideros armiger | reverse complement strand
ACTATCAATCTCTCCCTTTAAGTTGCTCAATATTGGCTTTATATATTTAGGTATGCCTATATTGGGTGCATAAATGTTTACAAAGGTTATATCTTCTTGTTGTTGGATTGATCTTTTTATCATTATGTAATGTCCCTCTTTGTCTCTTATTATAGCCTTTGTTTTAAAGTCTGTTTTGTCTGATTGAAGTATTGCTACCTCAGCTTTTTTTTGTTTCCATTCACATGAAATGTCTTTCTATATGAAGTGGGTCTCTTTGTAGACAGAATATGTATGGGTCTTGCTTGCTTATCCATTCAGCTATCCTATGTCTTTTGATTGTAATGTTTAATCCATTTACATTTAACGTGGTTATTGATAGATATATAGTTATTGCCATTTTATTATTTATATTTATTAAAAATGAGACAGCTGGGTGTAAAGAATAAAGGTAGGAATGCCTGCCTTAAACAATATAAGAAGCCTGCCAGACCAGTTATTTCAAAACATAAAAGGTTAGGTTTCCATTTTAAATTAGGACTTTGTTTATATTTCCTTTTGACTCAAGAAATACTGTACTTCAGAAGCCCTTACTGCTTGATGTATTAGACTCATTTATTACACTGATTTGTATCTTATTGTTGCATTCAGGTTAAATGTCATGATGTGTGAAGTAAGACAAGAACTCCCATGTATTATAGACTTCCTTGTGACTTACCATTCTTATTATCAAAATAAAAAAAAATAATTGGTCTTCATTTTCATATTTTTGGTTTGTATGAGCATCTA
>NW_017733497.1:27313-44922 GCF_001890085.2 Hipposideros armiger | reverse complement strand
ATATCTTTATGATTATCACCAGGTATATGTTTTAAGTGTGTTGTCCATGGACAACTACTTCCACAAGCATAAAAGAAACAATTTTTTTTTTTAACAGGGAAAGAAACAAAGGACAGTTAGGAGCACTGCCACACCAAGTTAACCAGGATCCAGGTGCCTGGTGAACCAGAAAGGCTCTCAAAGAGCCTTCTCCATTCTGCGTATTCAAGGAGGTTAATTCCTGCTGCCTCCGTCCTTGGTGAAATGAGCTTCGGTATTTCCCATTATCAATGACTGGCCAGAACCAACATCGACTTATACCACTGCTTCTCTTGGAAGTAAATACTGTCCATCTCAGTAAAATCATCATCTGCTCTGGGATTAAATGGCCCTAGCTATATAATTTCTTCTCTCAGTCTTATGATGGGATACGTGACGGAAGTCTTACTGTAACCCCAAGTCAACGCCTAACTATGGCACCAGTCACTGCAATTTCTGAAACAACGTTTGTGACACAATCGAGTCATTGTTAGTACAGCCTTGCACTCGTATAGTGCTTTGTAGTTTTCAAAATATGCTATTCCCCTTGATTACCATAACAACCCTGTGAGGTGTGTCGGTTAGGTATTGCGGTTCCTGTTTTGCAGCCAGGAAAGTGGGGGCTTGGTGTGACTAAGGTTACACAGCCACGAGGGGCAGAGCTGGAGAGCTGGGACCACAGGCAGTTCTCTGGGACAGTGAGGTGCTTACATGACGCTGCTGTTCCTCAAAGCCAGGGCAGCATTTCGTGCGCTTGGCACACGAGAAAAACAACAACTAATGCTCACTATTGGGAAGTGTAACTTTCCTCTTGGAAATCAATGGAGAATAGATAACAGACAATGAGGAGATTCTCCAGCAAGTTCATCTTTATCGCCACCTAGAGAGTGGTTGAGGCACTGCANGTGGTTGAGGCACTGCACCTGAAAGGTCCTTCAATCAGGTCCAAATCCTGCCTGGAAACAAAAACCGCCCAAGACAAAATGCTAACACAGCTGCCTCTGAGTAAAGCTGTGTGTGTACGCACTTTCAGGAGTCGTCCTGAGGCCAGAGTCGTCCTGTAACCTCAAACCAGCTGAACCAATCCTCCTGGACCGTTTTGTAAGTGAAGGGATCAGTGCCCCCGACGTCCTCACGGACTTCCTTCGCATCAGCGATTACAGTCTGTAATCATCTGCCTTTGTTTATGGCCTGTCTCCCTCACCGGGCTGCAGGTTCTGTTAGGCCTAGGCTGCGCTCTGGCCTGGTGTAGAGTAGGTTGAATTTAGTAATTTAATATTGAATAAATGGATGCATAAACTGCTATTTCTATCGTTTCAACGCTAGTGACTCTTAAAGACGACAGTATGTCTCCCTTTGGGTGCCCGAGCAAACACCAGGGAGAGACTGGAAACAGGGAGGGACGGGGTTGAGATCGAAAAGGAATACTTAATACTATAATCTAATTTCACAAAACACACACCCAGAAACCCACCTCTTGTTTTGTAATAGAAGCTACAGAGAGGAAGATGCCACAAGATCTTGGCTCGTAGGGCATGGGTTAAAAAAGGTTGAACAACACTACATGAGACTCCAGGAAAGCATATTTACATTTTTTTAAGATTTAAAGAGCTCAGAAGACTTCCAAAATGAGTAACTAGTTTCTAAGCACCACAGGAGATGTTTTATGCAAAATAAATCTGAGTATTGGCTCAGACAGGAAAGAGGCAATCATGGCAGGATAAAGAAAGCTAAAACAAAACAAGAATAGCAGAGAACAAACAGTATCAAACAAACTCGAAAAGGAGTGGGAGGCGAGAGTAAGGGGGGGGGGGAAGACACGACTACGACGACACTCAAGGAGCCCATTTTCTCCCCTTAACTCTACCAGCCCCTGTGGGAGGAAGTAGAAAACGCCCCAAACCGCATGGGCCACGAATACTGGCTATTATGTTAGATTATCTTCTAATTCTTTTTCTTAAAATAAGGGTCTAGTCTTCCAAAGCTACTATAAATAACACTGAGGTTAATTACCATTAGAAGGTCTTCTCCTAGCCGACTGTACTCCCGCTCTTCCTGAGGGTGCAACATGCCCGAGTCACTGTCCGTATCTCCAACAGCCTCTTGCTCACTCCATTTGGACATCCTGCCATGCCTTCAACTCTCATGGTCCCCACTGACGGCCCCTGAGCTGTGCTGCCTCGAGCACACGTTCATGTCATCAGCTCCCAGAGGCCCCTAACTGAGGGTTACACATCAAGTGGGTCGGTCCAGCATGCAGCCAGCACTCGGGCCCGACCACACTGCATCTCGGAAGCCCACGGGGGCCCTGGTTTTGGACTCCTGGGCCCCACCATTCCTCTGAAAAGGCTGCAGCTACTTCCTGAGGCCCTCCCAGGAACTGGTATTTTCTTAACCCTCTTATGGGAAAATATATTCTTATAGTAGTTTGAATGAAACCTCACCAAGATAGGACACCATGTTCAACAAGGAAATCTATCCATTTAAGCCCAGAAAAACTGTCCTGAGAAACGATTCACCTACATCTAAATATAGATACTAAAAAAACCCCATTCCTAAAATCACAATCAGCGTGCTTTTCGAATCCCCTCCTCCGTTTCCTCAATTCTCCAGCTCCCATTAACTGAAAGCATGGTGTGCCTGGCCCCACACTCAGGAGCGTTACACACATCACCTAGAACTCGCCTTATAAAGTCGTAGTGTGATCTGGGCCGTCTACTTCAGGGTAAGAGACCCAGGGCTCAAGGCGCTTAGGACACTGGCCGCCACCGCTGTGTGGCTGCAGGCCTGGCTCAGCCTTGGCCGTAAGCACCCTGCATCTCTTTCTGGGAATGGCATCACGTCCTCCCTGCTGGAGGCTCGAGAGACCATCCTGGCGCCTCCTCCCGCTCCCACCCTCGTCTGGGAAGGGTCAGCTCCAATGGAACCTCATCCCGGGCCTCCTCGAGGCCATCCCCTGTGCCAGGAGCCACCGCTCCGATCTCTGCACCTCCACAAGGCCTAAGGCCTACGGTGGCTCCATAGCTTCAACTTATTTAAAATCATAGTTAAATCAAACAACCTATAAGCAAGTAATATCTGTTTTCAAGGGCCTGCTTTGTGGGACGAGCACCATGCTGCTCACCACATCATTCATGCTCTGGAAGCATCTTTCAGGTCACCACCTAACAATATAGGGGTCAGTCACATTCATTCAGGGCCTTGCATTTTCCAAGAGACGTACTTTCTCTATATATTGTGTCCCTAGATTCCGATGACAATTCCACGAGGAGGGCGTGACAGAAATAGACCATCTTCCTCAAAACGGAAAAGAAGGAACTAGAAGACCGGGCTTGACAAGTCCAGGGCCCATTTTAAGTTTCTATCCTATTTCGGCCACTGTGTGACCTCAAGTAAGCTCCTTCACCTTTCCAGTGGGTCACAGATTGGGTTAATTTTCAGTATCCTTCTCGAGCTCAAGTTCTGCGACATAGTCTTAGCGTAAATTGAAAGACAAACCAATCTTGGCAAGCCTGAAGAACGACTAGTGTTAATACGCGTAAAGTGGGGGTGGGGGGGTTGGCCTGCTGAGCACCAGTGAGGAACCAGTGCACACTTAAATTTACGGCTTTGATTTAATCTTGTTGGACCTCACACCTGCAGAGGCGCCTAAGGCTTCAGGGTGGTGAGTCTGGGCTTCTGAACTGCTGAGTCTTCGAGACGTGACAGGAACCCTACCAAGCACAAGGGGGCTTTGCTTGATGACAATTTAAGTCAAACGTCTTTGCATTTTGATGAGGCAGCTGGAGTTTCTGGAAAATATTCTTGAGCTGGATATTCAGAAAGGTTCTTTCTACGTTTCCCCGCTGCATTCCTCCAGTTAGTGGGGGCTTGATCATAAGTGTCTGTTTCTGCCTCCCCAGACGCCATCATCCTTCAGACCCCTACCCGTGTGGTGTGGAAAGGACTCCTTGCTGCAAGCAGACACCTATGTTTTCATGCAAATGGATCTATCAGTTCCACAGGATGAAATGGAAAAAAATGTATGGACTACAAAACAGGGGGGATTACCTCTGCACAGAGCATCAGCTGATCATCAACACCATCTTCTAAGAAGTCTAAACATCAGCACTCTTCCAAATGGAAGGGCACAAGAGCCTAGCTAGCGGCAGGACTGTCTCACGTTTCAAGTCCCTCATAAAGTCACAAGAAAGCTATACTCCTTGTCTCACCAGCCTAAGGCCAAACCGCCCATCTGACGGCCTACTGTGTGCAGCCTGGAAGAACATGCTGATTTTATTAAGGAGGAACACCTCTTTTCAGTTACGGGGTTTTTTTTGGTTTTGTTTTTTTTGGGGGGACGGGAGGAGAGTAGTCTATCCTTAGCTGAGCATGGTTGCAAAGGCCAAATCCTGAGTACTTGTTTCATCAGCTGGTTCACTAAATGAATTTGGTCTTTGTCTTCTGGGCTTTTGGTCAAGAGCTAGTTAGAATTTATTCCAGGCAGGAGAGATATGCGTGGCATTGAGATAGTTATGGGTTTCTATGTTCCCTTGAGATAAAATTACAGAAAGGGGTGGAGGGAGGTGAGGGGGCCTCTTGGCCCCCAGGACTCTGGTGTCATTCTCTCCTCTAGACCTTTTTCAAGATTCTCAGTTACCTGAAGGCTCTCTGAACAGGTAGGTACAGGCCCTGCCCGTCTCAATAGGTCATCACTACGATGCTGGTAACCACAGTGAGGGGATAGGAGCCCTCTCCGAGTCAGGTGAGTGGTGACACAATGCTCTACGGCATAGGCCTGCAGCTCGGCATGTTAGTGGATTAAAAGGATTCGATGCCTTACTCAAGTATGTGCTAGTATAATGTACAGAGCAGTAAGAAAAACACTGGCAGGCTAAACCTCTGGCTCACACATGCTGCTACTGTTAGGGTCACTGGTTATCTTTGATGAGTACCATTCATGCCAAAGCTTAATACAACTTTTCTCTGTTATTTTAGGATCGATGAGGCCATTTGGGGTCTAAGAACACAGCTGCCATTTATAACACCATTTCAATGGAGAATAAGCTCTGAAAAAACACTGTTTTGAATAAAGCTCACACTGCCCAGAAAATGGCCCCAGTGATTCAAATAGGCATGGCATTGTGTACCGGGAGGCCCTGGAAACCTGGGTTGGCAGGAGCTGAGCACACAGGAACCCTGCGTGTGGTCGTACTGGCTGAGGTCAAACCCGCAGCTACAGCTCTGGGAACCCCTCAATTTCCCCCAGGCTGGGGTGACCCTTTCGTGTTGGCATTTCTGTGCCTCAACTGGTCCCTGTCCAGGTGGGAACACACTGACTTTCTGAGCAGAGCACTTTCTGTGGATTCAGGGTCCCGGACAAGCGCTCTGTTGCTACAGAACAGGGTGGGGACCATCCACCCCTGGTGCCAGCCCCGCGGGGCACTTGACCATATTCTGCCTAGCAGAGCAGGGAGGGCTCAGGTCACACAGGACCTGGGTGAGCATCCCGAATCGCCGAGAACCTTAGGCCGAGTACTCAGCACCTCCGAACCACAGCCCCTCATCTGCATGGTGCCAGCAGCGGTTGTACCTGCCTCGTTTGGCCAACATGAAATGAGAGGTGCCGGGCTGAGGCCTCCAGGGCTTCCTAACTATTAACTACAGTTACTACTCCCGTCTTCAGAAGAGAGGCATTTTAGTGGAGAGGAGGGTCCCTTTTCAAAGAAGAACTCAAGTTCCACCCCCTATTAGAGAGGAAAGAACACAGGCTTTCGAGCCTATGTGGGTTCTGGACTGACTCTCAACTCTACCACCTACCAGCTATGTGGCCTTGGGCAAGTCACTCTCCCTCCACAAGCCTCAGTCTCCTCATCCGTGAAATGGGCACAAAAAGCGCATGCCTGACGGGACGGCCGTGAGGTGAACACGAGAATGCACAAGGAGCGCCCACAACACTGTCTGTCTCGCTGGGGGTGCTGGGTGGGCATTGCCTCCCATCCTCTGCCACTCTAATGCACCCTGCAATTTCTCCCCCACAGCTGGGTAGACTCCTAGCTTTGAGGCTGGAGTCACAGGTCCCTTCTCAAAACCCATACCTTTCCCAGTGTTTCTTGGAGGCAGCGGAGGCGCATCTGAGGTTGGTGATGTGGGTGAGTCTGTGTTGGTGGAGACGAAGATCTGGTTGGTGAAAGCGCCGTAGGACAGGCGCTGTTTGTCCCGTGGAGTGCCGAGTCCTGGCAGGGACAGCTTGTCCTGGGGGGAAGTGCTGGAGGAGTGACAGAAGCTCTGAGGTCTTGGTGAACGTTCTTTCTTGATGGGGCTCGGCTGGCGGACAGATAACAGTGCAGTGGGTCAGACAAGCATAAAGACGGCTCGTCAGGCGTCGAGAAGACCCCTGCAGGCAGGCCTCCTCTGGGAATCTGGGCTCCCATGGCTCTCTGAGCCTTATGAGGTCACCCACAACGACAGCCTGAGAGCCACGGCACAGTACCGGGAAGGATGCAGACATGTCACTGTTCCCAGGGTCACGTTACGGAGCCCCTGGTGAGGGATCCGCAGTACTCAGAAGCGTAAGGTCAGAGGCAGAGCTAACCGTTAGTCAAAACATCCCTGCCTCGTGCAGGACACTGTCACCAACAACCGAACAGGTTTTTCACCTATTTGCAATTGACTCCATTAAATGTTCCTCTCTGCTCACACATTTAGTGCTCAAGTTCTGAATACACTTCTCAGTTTACGTCTTCTTAGAAAGTAATCATGTACACACGGCTTGGGGGCTCTGACTGACACCCACACTGATGACTCAGGCCAGCAAGTCCAACCCCAGACTCTTGGGCTCCAAACCATGTTCAGTCGCCTGAGAGGCATCCCTCGTGTTTGCACTCTTGGTGCTTTAGCATCCATGCGACTTTCCAAGTTCGGACCCTCACTGTCATCCAGGGCCCGTGGGTCCTACAAGGAGAGCTCAGACATGTCCCTCGAACCCATTCCTAGTGCACTCACCACGTCCCACAGGAATGCTGGCCTCCTGAATAGCCAGATTCCAGTTCTGTGAACTCCAGCCCGCTTTCCGCACGGACGCCAGAGCTGGTAACAAACCTTGCTCTTCCAACAAGAAATCTCTGTTGGCTTCTGACCGCTCGGATGATGCCTAAGGACACACTAGGCCCACGGTGCCCTCCTGATCTAGGCTGCCTGACCCTGCAGGGCAGACTACTGTCTCTCTCCACAAAGCTACCCCGAAGGTCACCTCATGCCCTCTGCTTCTAATCATTCCTCCCTCCTTTGCCTGGCAAGCTCCTCCCTACCCTTGGAAACCCATCTCCAACTGTACTTCCTGGAGAAGGGCTTCACTGTTTGGCAAGGCTGAGCCATTCGCTCTGTCCTCTGGGCCCTCTCAGGGTTTTCCCCGAACTTTTATTATAATGTTCATCTACTATATTATAATTTATCTCCTCTCAAAGTGGTGAATGCCTTCAGGATGCCTATATAAGACCGTCTTGACTTTTCCTTACATTCTGCTCAACAGACATCCGAGGAAAAATGCATCCATGACCTTTAGAGGTTGTTAAGAAGTATCTACGAGTGTCAGACAGAACTAGGTTTGATCCCTGAGATTCTACTAGCTCTGAGACTTTAGACAATTTGCCAAATTTCTGTGTGTGTCCATTTTCTCTTTGGTAACCTGGGGTCCGTAACCAAGGCACAATGTGAATTTGGTAGAGATGAGCTGAGATGACAAGGCAACGTGTCGACTGCTGTCTAGTCTGTCTGTAAGTACTTAATTAATAAATGACAACTTGTTATTTACTACTTATCTGTTTTGATGGCTAATTTTGTGTCAACGTGGCTAAGCTACGGTGCCCAGGTGTTTGGTCAAACACCATTCTAGGTGTTGCTGTGAAGGTATTTTTTTGGTGTGTTTACCAGTAAAATTAGATTGTGAGTAAAGGGGCTTACTCTCCATAACGAGGGTGGGCCTCATCCAATTAGTTGAAGGGCTTAAGAGAAAAGACTGAGGACGTCCCCTCCCCCAATTCTACCTCCAGACTCTCGCCTGCACCATGACCTCTGGCTGGGAGTTCCAGTCTGCCTGCCTGCCTGCCCCATAAATTTTGGACTTGTCAGCCCTCACAAGTTGTGGGAGCCAGTTCCTTAAAATCAATGCTCTCTCTCTCTATGTATACCTATCCCATTGGTTCGAGCAAAGAAAAGAGCCCTGGTACACCAGGTCGTAGCCCAAACAGAAGCTCACAAAGAATGGGCCTTGTCTGCATAGTGCAGAAAAGTTGGGAGAAGCACTCAACAATTCAAAGGCGTTCTGCACACTCACTTTGTCATCAAGGTCATCGTCACTCTCATCCATGTCCTCCTGTCGAAGGCTCCATTCATATTCTACGTGGACACGTGGATTGAGGTTTCCAGATTTCGCCTGGGAAAGCTGAAAGTAACAGCAGGTGTAAACATTTTCACGTAAATGCCTAACACCCCAGGATTACAGAAACACTGAGCACATCCCACCTTATTCCTGGTTTCAAATTAACCATCAGGAATTGCATTAGAGGCAAAACTCTGACTATGGAAGCTGCGCTGCACAAGACAGGCCCAAGAGAAACTGCAGAGAATTACAGGCATAGCCTTTTTTTTTTTCAGTTTGGTAACTCGGCTTCTCTCTGAATTTCAAAGCTTTCTTAAATATGATTAAAATGACTCTCAAAACTAAATTCTTGGCAGAAGGGCAAAAATCAGAGTTAGTGGCATGTGAAAGGCGGGTCTGTCAAGTCAGGCCCAGCTCAATCCACGCCCCACTTTCCTTCTTCACCCGCGGGGGCAACGAGTCTTGTAAGATGACGATTTACAACTGCCGGCCTGGAGCTCGGCACTTGGCAGAAAGTCAAGGGCCTGTAGCTCATCTTTCCTGGTTCATCCTTTCCCGTGGTTAAGAGAGTCATGCTGTGCTACGGCCCGGAGTATAAGCAGGAACTAGTGAGATCAAAACACGGTGAGTGCATTCAGAGGAACGGGGAGGGGTGAACAGTGTGTTGAACATTTTAAAGACCATTACGCTCTGAACTTGACTTGCCCATATTTTGGAATTGGCTTCCTAAATAATTCTTTACTATTGCGCTACAGCGAATGCATAACGGTCTGGCAAATAAAAAGCATGACCTCGACCCACAAGCCCACCTGGTAATAACACCTCTTCAATGCCTTTTAGCTCCCGCATTCTAACTCCACTCAAAAGACAACTGGAAGACGAATTGGTCATTTTCTCAAACGTAACCACAGTGCTTGTCTGAATTTCTGTAGCCAGTGTTCAGAGAAAGGGAACATACTTCTTTCCTCTCTAATTCCAGTTTCTGAGAAGGACATTTGGAGGCAGCTGATGTCTTAGGAAATACCCCATGTCCATGTTTGCTTACCAAATCTTCACACTGAGTGGCTTTTAGTCTCTTTGCTATGTCGAGGGTAGTCTCTCCAGCCTGGTTAACTAAAATAGGGGGGAAAGAAATGGGCATCATTTTTGAGGATCTATCTTGGAAAGGCAAGGAACAACAATGCAACACGCAAGCCTCAATTTGGGCCCACGAATGCTCGTACCACACTTAGGGAGGGCCCCTTGGCCACACTCTTACCAACATCCAAAGCGGGTTTGCTCCTGAGCAGTAGCTTCAGACACTCCGGTTTATCGTACATGCTGCAGTAGTGGAGGGCTGTGTTTCCCACAGCCGTCTGCTTATCCAGGTTCCCACTGAAACATGGAGTTATGCTTAGGAAACAATGACTGACGTTCGCTATAACTTAACACTACAGGTTAACCACTTGCTTCTGTGCTAACAACTGAGTCAAATTTCAGGCCGATTTCTTATAAGCAGGGAAACTTATGTTTCTACCATTACACCCTAATGGACAAGCAACACAATGATAGTAACAGTCAGCATTTATTGAGTGGCTACTACAGGACAGACACTGTCTCTTAGCTCTTCCACGTCTCAGCTCATCTAATCCTCAGAACCACCCGATGCGGTAGGTGCCATTATAACTTTTATTTTAGAGGTGAAAACACTGAGGCACAGAGAGGATGAAGGGCTTGTTTTTAAGATCAGCAAGACGTGGACGATGGAGCAGGGATCTGAATACGGGCGGGCTGTCTCCAGAGCCAATGCTCTTAACCTCTAAGTAAGAGGCTTGGGCACTGAGTTTGGCTCGTGTCCAAGCACTGTTCTTCCTATGTAGGTTCAAATCCCCTCACCATTTTGCTCTCTCCTTTGGATCGGCTCCAGTTTCTATGGCTTACAGATCTACCCAGTAAAGAATCTAGTAAGTTCAAATCTCCTGTGTTTAATATTATACTTCTATCAGTATGTCCAAATTTGAATTAGCTGTCGCGTCAGACACACACACGGCTGTCTTCTCATAAACTTATGTACAACGAAAAGTCACAGGGCCTGGTGACCTGCACTGTTCAGTCTGCTCTCAGCCTCTGCTAGTGAAGCAGGGTTTGGACACGGACACAGGAGTTTACACTTATCGAAGTTTGGGGTTGGCACACGAGAGAGAGCCTGCAGGCCTCATTTGGCCCTGCACTTGTTTTCTATAAATAAAGTTTTATGGGAACACGCCACACACACTCATTTCCGCATCGTCTACGGCTGCTTGCCTCCTGCCGTGGCAGATTGAACGGCTGTGACACAGGCCCCATGGCCTGCAAAGCCTAAGATGGTATCTGGCTCTTGACCGAAAAAGCTCGCCGATTCCTGAGCTGGGCCATTAATAGGACTGGTTTGTGTTCACGTACGGGGCATATTCCGAGAAAACAAAAACCGTACCAGTTTTGTACGAGGAAATCAACCAAATGGAGAGACGTCTGGTCTGCAGTTCGGACTGCAAGATGAAGGGCTGTCTCCCCGGGCTCCTTTAAAAAGGAAAGAAGTATCAACAGGGTGGTCACATGTCCTGCTTTGCCCACAGCAGCTTCGTTTACATCAGTGACCCCAAAGGTGTTATTTAACAGCACCCCTTTCACTCTCACCTTGTCCTGATTTAGACATGGTCACGCAATGAAATCTCATTATAATAGACATGGTCACGCAATGCATCTCATTAGAATCTCATTAAAATAAAACGAGTCGCCTTTTCGGTGGGTTTTCCACTTCCCTTCTCAGCCTCTGGTTCTGGTGAAGCCTCACCTGCCCGGGTTCCAGTAGTGGTTCCGTTAGCTCCACCCCCTCTGCATAGACTTGGATTAGTGCAAGTAAGTCCCTGGATCTGATGGCCTCCAGCAATTCACTCAGTTTAGCTGCTGCTGATGAACAGGTTTTCCTAGAAAACCTATGATCCACGTACTTTGCAGTGATGTAGTCTTTCCGTGCAGTCCTAAAACACAGCATAATATGAACAAAGAATTTTAATTTTCCAGGAGCTACGAAAGTTGACATTTTCCTGACAAACAATTCCTTGTTTGTCAGTTCTCTGAGAAGAGTTATTTTAATAAAGACACTTCTTTTCCACATTCAAACAAACCAGGTTTTAGACCAACTTATTCCAATAGAGACAGAATGAAGAAACTGGCGATGTATATTTAGTAGTGTGTGTGGGCAACGCATAGTGACCAAGTTAATGAACACGCAGATGCTAACAGATTTCTTTCCCGCCTTGAGAGACAGTATGAGACATCTGCTATTTGCTATCACTTTAAACTCAGACACATATAGAACGAAACTGAAAAGTTTAGGAAGTTAAAACAATTCTAAAAGACCAATGAAAGGTTTTCAGAGCTTTGGGGAAAGGACTTCAGTCATCTGACATGACTCCATTTTTTAACAGGTAAGGAAACTGAGGCTCAGCAAGGTTGTCCTTAACACCTTATGTCTCCGTCACTTGTGCTCCTTAGTGTGAAAAAGACATCCAAGCAGTTTCTGTGCTCGGACGATGCTCGAATGCTGCTGTCAAGCCACACACCCCCAGATCAGGTCAGGGTGTTAGATACGCCTCCAACATGGCTGACTTTCCTTCTGGGACATTTACCACAACTGTGACTATATTGTTTAATTCCCTGGTTACTATCTTCCTCTCCGGACTCCATCATGAGGACAAGGTTTACATCGAGTTGGTGTTTTGCTATCTGCCCAGCATCTAACACGACATGAGGCGCAGAGGAAACGTGTGATATGCATTTGATGAATTAAAAAAAAAGGCAACTGCAAGAGGCCTACTGGGAGATTTTACTTCATGACTTCAGAGTGGGAAAAAACTATCTTCCTTGAATGTGCCCCATCATAGTTTTAGTGCTTTGCAAATCCGGTGCCTGAATAACCACCAAGGAGGGGCTGGCAAACATTTAGACAGGCGCCTACTTCACAAAGCCCTCCCTGATCACTGGAGTTGAAATTAAATCTCTTTCTTCCTATTCATCCACAGGATTCAAAAAATTTTAAGTGTAAATTTAATGTAAACATTTTGAATAGGTTAAAAGATTCACATGATGCCCAAATAAAAATGCTATCAAAAGGTGTTTACTGAGCTGTCTCACACTCACACCCACCCCAGAGTAAGCACTTGAGTTGCTTATGTATTTTCCAGGGTTATTTCAAGCAGACACTATTTTAAATAAATATTATGTTTATGATCCTCCTCTGTGCAAACCTATTTGGTGTCTGAGTGCAGACAGTGAGTAGTGTGAGTTCAAAAGTGAGGCATTTATCAGCAAATTTACCCCAAATTCAGTTCCTGAGTTTGGACGGCACGTCTGTGTCCAGAGGGATAGGTGTCCAGTTCCCATGCCCGCCTCCTCCCCGCCCTGCCTCAAAGGCAGTCTCTTTCGTACTGGACTCTGTACCGTGTTGTTTTTTTTTAACTGAACAGTACTCCCGGAGAGTGGCCCAAAGCAGGACATAAGAAGCATCCTTCTTTTTTACGTCTGCAGTGTTCCGACGTGTGGCTATACCATCAATTATTTCATCAGATGCCTACACATGGACACTGGCTTTGTTCCTAATCTTTGTCTATCATGGAAAGGGAATGAACTCCCAGGAGCGGGACTGCTGAGTCAAGAGGTAAATACCATTTGCCATTGTGATAAATAGGGCTGATTCGCTCCTCACGGGGAGCATACCATGTTGTACTCCCACCAGCAGCACATGGGAGAGTATCTGCTGCCCCACAGCCTTGCTGAGTGGGGTGCTAGGTGTCTGGGCTTTTGCCGATCTGATAGGCATCTCCCGCTGCTTTTGTGTGTCTCTTACTTATCACAACATGCCATGATTTAGAGATAATCGTCCTCATGAAGATTTATCCTCAGAGCAGCTGTAACACCCTCGGGGAAGGTGTTGGTGAAAATCACCTGTACATTCCAGAAGTAGATCTCAAAATCCCTCTCTGTGCTCTGCTTTTTCCTCATCATGGGGCTCCCTCTAGAGGGAAAACTACTATAACCACTAAGCAGTTTTTCTGGAGGGTAGAAAAACAGTTACAGAATTCAAGTAAAGAACTCAATATATGAGAAGTACTTACATGTCACTTGAAGGGGTGGGTTTTGGTGATGGGCTAGGTAAATTTGCTTCCATAATGTCATTGAAACTGTTGTTTCCTACATTCTTGGCCAGCTGTAACACAAACAAAACACAACACAGCAAACTCCTTACTACTAGTTTAAAAGTTTCCTAGAATTTGCTTTTGAGATGTCCTGAGTAAATCCTTTCCCTCATTTGACTCAGAATCCTTCCACATGGTCAACGAATATTTGCTGAGCACTTAGCTCCCTCCCATAGGGACTAATAGGCCAGCAGGACCATTGAGAAGAAAACCAATAATTCTTATAAATACAGTGTGATAAATGCTAGGACAGAATACGATGTGGTCCTACAAATATACACTAATTATCTGAGATTAGACAAAGCAGGCTTCACATTTGAATCCAGGTTACATGCTTGATGATCAACAGCTTTGCAACTATCATCCAGGCCTCATTTTAGATTGAGCAGATTTACTCTTATGGGACAGAAAAGAATGTAGGGTTCCTTTAGGTTTGGGATACAAATTAAGATGTGGCAGGTAGCTAAAGAAGAGGCCCCAGCAAGTACTTTGCTTCTGGGCTCAAGACCCTTCCAAGAAAATGTGGCCTTTGGTCATTCAGATAGTTTTGGGATCGATGCGCAGTTGAAGAAACATTCATGCAACCAGTACTCTGGGTTGGGGGGCGGGAATCCTGCGTTTATCGCAGGGCAAGTGTTTCAGATATGGACTCTCCCTATTTCTAGCTGTCAAACTGGGTTTCATGACTACAAGTCGAGGAGATGGAATGACATCACATCCATACTCAAGAAGGAAGTTTCGGCTATTAGCTCTGAACCTCTTCACAGTCCTGCAGCCATTAGGGAGGGAGTGTCAACAGTATGCGACTTCCTAACTCAACAGGCTCATCCAAGGCAGACCATCATGGCTTCACGGATGCTCAGATGACAACGGTTGCTGGCTGGGAGGCTAACTGCCCTGACTTTTGGGTACTTTTCTCCAGAGAAGGCTAGTGATAAGTTAGGCTTTCAGATTTTTGGAGCCTCAGGCTCACTCAGATTCTGCTTCAAGAGCCCGAGTTTACTTCACACACTCTCAATGTTAGTATGAAGACTCTAATGAGTGCACCAGGGTTCAAATTATACAAGACAGGGCTTATGCCCACAAGGCATTATGGGAGATGCCACGCAGGCCTTCCTCTCCTTTATTTGTGTATTGTGGGGACTAATGTAACTTGGGCTCCAAATTTGGCTGAATCATGATGGGAAGGGAAGGGTTATAAATCCTTTGAGTGTTTAGAACCCTTTTCCATGTTGTAAAGCTAAGCACCACACCTTCACAGTTTTTTTCCTTACTGCCTAAAGAAGCTATAGGTTAGGAAGTGATTGGTTTTATGACAGTTAACTGACAGGCCACTTTCAGTTCGTGTGTACTTTTACAAGCTTACAAACAGTAAAAACAGAGAAAAAACTCTTTAGTCATTATTTTTAATAACATAAGCCCCTAGGAAAAGTGAACATGTGAGTTCAACCCCTAGCTCCCTCGACTGCTATCATAGTGAATCATAAACCTAAATACAAAAGAAAAAAAAGCTGTTTTGAAAAAGCCCATCCCAGTAGAAAAGAGCCAGTTTACTTGAACTAATTACAGAAATGTCTGATTCATCAGTGTTTCAAACAGGAAATAGAACTAGTCAACGTTACATACCACAAAATTTACATTTTAAATCTCTATGCAAATTAACTAAATTCAGCAATTAGAATTCTGTGTACTCAGCAGGACCCAAAACCTCAAAGCAATATGTTACACATATTTATGATAATAAACTTAAAGTTTTCTTCCAAAGTACAGGTCACTACTTACTAAGAGTTCAGAAGTTCCTAATTTGTCTAGCTCCAAAGACTGAATGCGAGAAATGTGAACTCCCATCTCTCTGTGGATCCCGGAACATTCTATACAGGTCAAAATACCCAGGTTTGTTGAAAGCCATGTGGGCTCTGTGGAAAAGATTTTGAAGACAATGAACAAACAAGATATTTAATTTTAGTGTACCAAATACAGAGGAAGCTAGAACACTAGTAGTAAAACTTTTTAAGAATTACAAGGGGAAGATTTTAAATGGAAGAAATGGATGCTTGCAGTTTATCAGAAGGGCTTTTATAAAAATGAGTATCTTGTTGGAGAGCAAAGTGTGGTTAAGACAAATTTTTAAAAATTTCCTTTCAACACTGAATTGAAAACAAAATTTCTTTCTTTATTCTTGTGAAATGTCAGAAAGATGTTTCCACAAGGTCCTATGAAGCATCCTTAGGCCTGATGAGAGGTAACCTCTGATAGCAACAGATTGCAGGCCTGGTGAGTACAGCTTACAAGACACTGGCTTCTGCAGCCATCTTAACCTCCAAGTTACAATTTGCATTAATTAACCCATCATCCTGGTTATGGCTTCTCCACAGCACCTCTTGTAACAGGTAGCTGTGAATACTGAATGGCCAATGTTTCTTGCAGAGATCTAAGCCTTTCCTATAACCCCAAAGTCTCCAGAACATATTTTTATTCTCCAGCAGCAGGAACATATTTCTATTGCCAAGTCCTTCAGAGTTCTCTCTCTGTGGCAAGTTTCTTTTGCACTTGTTAATACCTAGGTATTTATTACTCCTGTGCCATATCCTCACACTGTGAATTACAGTCACACAACATACGCACAAATAGTAGAAAATGTGACACGTGTCTCTGATGTGCTTATGGCATGTTGTGTAGAGAAGGCCATTTTCACAAGGGAAACATCACATAATTCTAATGCTTAAGAAGAGGAGGTTTGCATCTATGACCTGATCCCTACTTGATGTGTGACGTCAAGCCAGTCATTGAACTTCTCTGAGTCCCCTGGTTTTCTCACCTGTAAAATGGGCTAATATTATTACCTTGCTCACAGAGCTAATGTGAGGATCAGGAGGAGAATATAAGCAAAACAACTAGAACAACCCTTATTATGATGTGAACTCTGAATAAATGTTGGCTACTGCCAATACCTAGGTAACATAGACACTATCGAAAAACAGAAGTTTTAGGGGGGTGGGATGTGATTTGGAGCTTGGAGAAGTTTCACTAAGCAGGAAGGCAAGTAATGTACCATGTGTCAGGCCCCATAGACACCGTTTCATTAAGTCTTCATAACAACAGAGGCTTATTGTCCCATTTTTAGGATGAGGAAAGTGAAGCTCAGAATACTAAAGAGACTCAGCATGCGGTCGTCCAGGCTCAGTGGCAGGCTGGTGACCGATTCAAAACCAGGATGATGGACTCCATGTCCAGTGCTCTCTCCATACTGTCCATGGTGCTACTGA
Source organism: Hipposideros armiger (assembly GCF_001890085.2). Classification (NCBI taxonomy): domain Eukaryota; kingdom Metazoa; phylum Chordata; class Mammalia; order Chiroptera; family Hipposideridae; genus Hipposideros; species Hipposideros armiger. The sequence continues at coordinate 28,063 of NW_017733497.1, read as the reverse complement.
CCTGGACCTTACTAGGAAGGCAGCACTGTGGCAGGTGATGATAGGGAGAGCAGGCGGGGGCTTTCCAGGTAGAGAAAACAGCATGGGTAAAAAGCACTCAGAGGTGGGACCATTCATGTGCAGAACACATGTTGGCTGTGTGTCTATGTCCATACAGAGAAAGGCTTTTAAATAACTAGCTCACATATATTCTACAGGCAGAGAAAGGGTGTGTAACAAGCCAGCTCCCTTCGGAGACCAATACCTGCTGAGCCACAGTCACAGCAGACGTCATTCCCAGGGATCCGCTGGACATCCTCAATGATGGCTTTTGTCAGGTCTTCCAGGCTGTTCTCCCCGGTGCTCTGCTCTCCGCGGAAGGCCATGGTCAGGGCCTCCTCTTTGCTATTCATCAATACTGATATCCACCTGTTGTGAAAGACGGGAGGAAGGAGGCATAAGGGCATGGCCACTGTTCCTTCCCGTCACTACAAATAATCTGTGCTCACCAAGAGATCCCCAAAGAGACCCCACCCTGAAAGAGCAATAAAATGAGGAAAACTGAAAGCATTTCAACCTAAACGAAAGAGCGAGTTACAGAATGGAAAGCAACGCAAAGGAGGAAATGGGAGAAATGAGCAAGGTCGAGGTCACTGTCCCCGAGGACTTGCGCGAATACACAGACGCTTGCGTTTCCATTCGGACAGAATAAAGGGAATGTCAGACTTCTTTGTTCATTTTCACTGGACACTTTCACATGAGAATGTCACT